>NC_029792.2:27169806-27174508 GCF_000816755.2 Arachis ipaensis
TTTTATATAAAGAATTCAAGTATTATTTAAAAAATATTAATTTATATTTTTAAAATATTTTAATTTAATTTAATATATTTTTATTTTATTTATTTAATTATTAGATTGGATTTTATATTTATGAACTTTAGGATTTTTTTTGTTTTAACTAAGGTGGCGAGAATCGGATCGGTCATTAAACCGATCAAGTAGCTGGTTTAATAATTTAATGATCTAACTAGGGTCGAACCGTGATTGAACCGGTTTAGTTAAATATACAATAAAATTATAAAAAAAATTCAATATATAATAACAATAAACTGAGTTTTTTTAATAGCAAAAGATTTGATAACCAAACATTTGTTCCTTGGTCTTATTCACAAGACCATCTTAATCTTTAGATTCATTGAACAATACATTGCACGACAATTGATTGTTACAGCTTCCATATGCAGCAAGCATAAGGAGGAACTATTAAACGGAGGATGTCTGTCTCCAACCTAACCAGAGACTTCCAAAATTTGATTAAGAAAAGAAATAAAAATAATAATAAAATTTATTTATTTCCAATTGTAGCTATATGACAAACAGTACTTTCACATCTCAAAATTCAGAAATTACAGCAAAATTCATAATAATAAACCTCTGCCATTACATCAATTATAGCAAAATTTAGAATTACAGTCATTCAGAATCTAAAATTATATTAAAATTTTATTCAGCATTCAAAATCCCAAAATTGAAAAACCAGTACAACAGCCATTACATATAATTAACCAAATAATCCAAAATTGAATTATATACAGCAGCCATTACAAACAGAACTCTGCATCAATCCATATAACTAAACAAATAAAGAACTCTGTATCAATTGATATAGTTCATTAACAAAATAAAAAAAATTAGTTGAAAAAACCAGTACAACTCACCGCGACAGAGAACAGAGTAGGCGTCTAAGTCTCGGCAGCAGAATAGATGCCCAACGACGTTGACAGAGAAGCTTACCAGATGAGCAGACGATGCCGACCATGGAAGCTTCGGAGTTCAGATGCCCAAACGACTAGACGAAGCCGACGACCCCGCCCGTTGGAGGTCCTTTTGCCCGGTGACAGCAGCTCTGATGTGGTGTCGATTGTGGTAGACTGGGAGGGACGGCCGCGTTCGTTGGAGTTGGATGAACTGAAGGAGATTGGAACTTCGAAGTGAAATTAGGGTTGAGGTTTGGTGGTTGCTGAGTGACTCTCGTAGTTTGTATAAGGGGTTGGGTAATTGGGTTACGGGTCAGCTATGCGGGTAAGTGGGTTGGGCTCATTTTTCTTTTTTTTTTCTTTTGTGTGTCAAAACGACGCCGTTTTGGGTCCTTAGCTAAAAACCGGTGCTGCTAAAAATCGGGCCGGTTCGGCCGGTTCACCAGTTAACCACCGGTTCGACCATTTTTTCACCGATTTTTTTCAGGACGATTTTGGGAGTCAACCAGACCGGCCTAATGACCGGTTTCTGGTTAACCCGGTTGAACCGGCCGGTCCGGTCCGGTTTTCAGAACGTTGGTTTTAACCTAATAAGAAGTTATAAATACCTCTTTAGCTATTGTAGTCGTAATACAGAATGATTTAGAGGCTTGAAAACTCTTTTTTGATTTCGTGATGAAACTATGGTGTGGACAATTGAGGTTGAGGAGTCTCTCTCTTGTTATGTCGGGAAATTAGATAGAAAGTTTAGGAGTCCCTTCGATTCAATTCCCAAACTATGACGTTGACAAGTTAGGTTGAGGAGTCCTTTTCTTGTTGCGTAGTAGAGTGATTCTCTTTGTATTCAATTTTAATCTATTCTTTTTATTTCTATTTCAATTTTAATGTATCTTCTTTTTTTAATCAATTTAAATTCTTATCTTTTTATTTATCTTTTATTTTTTTTATTATTTGGTATTAGAACTCAAGTATTAGATTAATTTTTATTAATCTATATTTGTTCTTCTTTTATCATAAAAAAAAGAATTTAATGTCTGTCGCGTCTTTCATTAAGTTCATGTGTTCTTGTTTCTGTTTGCGTTTCATTATTATTTTGTCATTATTGTTGATTTTATTGTTTAAAAAAATAATAAAAGGTCTACTTTCTTCATCAAAATCAACAAGTATGAAAGAAGATTTGTAATTTTCAGTGATGATGATAAAGGTAAAATAATTACCATTGGTAAGGTTGGCAAAGATTTTTCAACTTGCATAGATACGTGAAAGAAGATTTGCATACAAGATTCGAGGACGAATCTTTTTTGAAGAGGAGGAGAATGATACGTGCTTCAAATGTTCGTCATATGAAGAGTTCAAGTGTTATTTAGAAGATATTAGTTTACATTTTTAAAATATTTTTATTTAATTTGATATATTTTGATTTTGTTTATTTAATTATTAAATTGGACCTTATGTTTATGAATTTTAGGATTTTCTTTGTTTAACATAATAAGAAGTTATAAATACCTCCTTAACTATTGTAGTCGTAGTATAGAATGATTTAGAGGTTTGAAAACTCCTTTTTGGTTTCGTGATGAAACTATAATGTGGACAATTGAGGTTGAGGACTCCCTCTCTTATTGTATCAGAAAATTGGATAAAAAGTTGAGAAGTCCATTCGATTCAATTCCTAAATTATGGCGTTGATAAGTTAGATTAATAAGTCACTTTCTTGTTGCGTCAAAAAATTAACTAAAAAATAAAGTAATTCTCTTTATATTCAATTCCAACTTATCATTTTTATTTTTATTTCAATTACAATTTATCTTTTCTATTCTATTTCAATTATGAACAGGTACACTTCGCCTGCAAACATAGTCGAGCTGCTACAGCAAAATCCACCTTAATTTTCAACCTCATAAAAATCCATACGTAGCACCAAATCTAAACCAAACAAAATACTCCAAAGTAGCTCGGTTGATGGTATATCAATCAGCATCCAAGATTAGCATTGAAGCAAGCAATGAACCTCGCATTATATGATCCCTCAAAATTCTTTCGCAAACTGCCCTAAAATTCCTCAATTTTATATAGAAATATTGAGGATTGATTTTTAAGATAGGAACTAATTTGTTTCTTTATTTTATTAGGGATTACTTTAATTCGTCTAAAAGATCAGGAACTACTTTTGGATAGTTTTCACTATTTACTCAATTTTATAGAAATATTTAGTGATTTATTCTGTTTCAGATTATATAGAAAGAATTCAACTTAGTTTCACGTGAAAAAAACTAAGAGATCAGAAGAGATGATGATAATATGAATAATAATAACTCCATTTGAATTACTATTTGATTATTTTGCTATAAATAAGTCAATTAAATTAAATCAAAATTTTAATTGACTACAGAATAATAAAATGAAATAATGAGGTAGGTGGCTCTCTTGTGAATGAATAATAATATATAATTCATTCATTGGGGAGAAGACATAACATATAATCTAAGCTTCATCGTGTTGGTCTTCCGCGCCCACCCACATACCCAACTCTTTGGCAACGCTAACACACCTAGCATCAATGTTGCGGGTCATGAACCCAAGAGGGTTCACAAAGCGCCTTGAGGAGCTGACGCCATCATTCTTGGTGAGCACCACTCTGTCTGCGTCCATCTTCTTCATTGGCTCCTTGCACTTCGGATGACTGCTTCTCTCCGTCTGCACCGTGCAGATCTCCTCCTGGTGGTCTCCCATCACCGGCAGCGTGTAGAATCCATTTTTGTCTGTTTGGGTTTCCGCCGTATATGTTATGTTCTTCTCATCACCAATCTTCTTGCATTCCAATGTCACCTTTATGTCTAATATGTTTACAATTTAAGGTTTAGAATCACTCTTAAACATTTTAAGCAAAGGAAGAAGAGTTTAATTTTGATGCGTAAAAAATAATTAATTACTTTTATTGATGTGGTATTATATAATTAGATAATTAGATGTACATAAAATTACTTTATACTGATATATATAGATAGATAGTGCATCAAAATTAAATTTAATAAAAAAAGAAAAATAATTACATACCTGACAAGGGGTGGCTGAGTCTGGTCTCAAATTCGACGCGGCAAGGATCGCAATAGATCTTTCCTTCGACGGTAAAGGTGGGTTCTTTAGACTTATCATCAGCCAATACTGATGAGAAGCAAAAAGCAACAACAAGAACAATGGCGATTATTGCAAAGTGTTTTGTCATTTTATTTTATTTGATTAATGCTATGTATGGTATAGATTTTATTTGTTACCTTATTGAGAATCATTTGATGTATGCGAAACTAGGTCTTTTATATAATAGAAGCGTGTCTTTAGATCCCTACGATTGTGTGGTAACTATTTTGTTTGGAAATTTGAAAGAAAATTATGCGGGTCATGACTAAGAGATATTATAGCCAAGCCTCACATCTCTATCCAATTTAACCTTATAAACTATTAAGCTGTGGGTATATTTTCCTAGAAATATATTTTCGTGTTTGTTGTTAGAGACGTTTTAGTTGTCAAAATTAGTATTATACCCATCAAAAAACTAAAAGAGTACGACCTACGAAATATATTTGAATAAAAAAAGACTTGAAAAAAATAGTATTATTCCCATCAAATTTATTCTTTTTGAATGGTTCACACTCACATACAAAGTGAGATTATATATAGCATATAGAATAAGTAAAAAAATAAAAAAATAAATAAAAAAAGAAAAAAATTTATAAATAATAATCTTTATTCCCTCTTTT
>NC_029792.2:27174690-27184098 GCF_000816755.2 Arachis ipaensis
TATTATGTATATAATAAATTAAATAAAAATTATACATAGAATAAAAAATTAGTATTAAATATGATTATTAATTAAAATTATCGACTAAAATTAAATGTGTATCGTATTAATTGGATTATGTTTTCTCCATATTTGTTATACATAAATAT
This sequence comes from Arachis ipaensis, assembly GCF_000816755.2. Classification (NCBI taxonomy): domain Eukaryota; kingdom Viridiplantae; phylum Streptophyta; class Magnoliopsida; order Fabales; family Fabaceae; genus Arachis; species Arachis ipaensis. Next base: position 27,174,840 of record NC_029792.2, read on the forward strand.
ATAATAGACTGCTTTTGGGATTTGCATAGTATTTTTGTATTATGGTCCGATCGTAATTTTTTTTGGTTGAAAATTCACACGCAGTTATCTTCATGTAAAGTTAATAGTTGAGAATCGTTAAATAACAATTTAGTCAAATATATCAAATTATTTAACAGATTTTAGATGAAAATAACTGCACATATTTTTACATTTTCTTTTACTATTAATTTAACTCATTTTTAATATGTATTTTATATTCTAACTTATAATAAATATTAGTAATTGATTTTGATGTGCACCTAGCATAATTGATTATATATAGCTTTTTAGTCTTGTTAAATATATTTTGATAGAGCAAAAAATAATATAATAGCACAAGACACAAATATCTAAAAATCAAAGCAAATATTCAATTTTGATGGTTATCAGTAACTAAGAGAAGGGGGGTTGAATCTTAGTCCATTTTTGCTGAGTAACTCTTGCTGCCCTTTTAAAATGCTTTAGGAGATATTTCTACTTTTTGTATCGCCACCAGTCAAGAGACTTTTTCTTTTTGTCTCGTAACCAGTGAGGAGATATTTTTCAATTTTGTCTCCTACGAACAGAATCAGAAATTGAGTAGAATAGAAAGAGAGAATTACACCCAGAAGTATCCTGGTTCAGCTGCTAAGTGCAGTGTAGCCTACATCCAGTCTCCATCACAACAATGATGGAATTTCACTATAATCAAACAGATTACAGACTCTAATTCTCCCTAGGAACTACCCTTTCTATCTGGGACAAGTCCAGAATCTATCCCTAATCCTGAACTTGACTTGGTTACCTACTAAGCTTTCAACTGTTAAGTACTAACCCAACTTGCAAGGAGATTCCCACAGAATCATGATACACAACACAGATGTACAAAAGACCTCTAAGACATCTATGGCTTTTTCTTTTAATTTTGTATCCTCTGCCTTTTTTCACTCACAGGCTTTTTTTTACAAACCTCACACTGTTTTCCTTTTTCACCATGAGACTCAAGACAGACAAAACTAAACAGAAAAATACAACATAAAACACATTGAAGGAGAAGAACTTTTGTAAGCTTGGGTAGCTATGAGAACTCTGTGCTTTTCACTCTTTTCTCCTTGTCTCAAGCCTTGGCTGTTCACCTTTATTATAGAAGGGGAAGCCTCCAAGGTTGAAACGGTTCAACCGAGCTAATCTTCTTCTTCTTCAATACCAACCCAGTTCAGACAGAGAGAGGAGAGAGGGAACCGAATGCAAAAACCAACATGCAATTACCTCTATCTCATCCCATCTCTTCAAGCTTCATCAATCTGAGCCTTCCATCTTGACTTGGTCCCCAAGAAGGATTTCTGACCCTTGATGAACGCTTGATCCTTGACAGCTCCTCCTGCTCTATCTTCTACTTCTTTCTCACGTAGCTACAGTAGCTACCTCCTGTGATGGATGAATAAAAGTAGAGACAAACCATACCCCAGGGATCTTCTTCTCTGACCGAATTGGATCTTCCACCATTTTTAGGCATGGTGATCCTGAGACTTCTTCACCACATCTTACCATAAGTGGCAAAGATCTCAGCCACACCATACTGTAGATTTTCTTTTTGTTAAGGACATCATCACCTTAGCCCTTTTCTTTCTTCTAGCTTCTTCTTCCTTCATCTGATAGCTTGTTCTTCCTTCCATCTTCTTCTGATGGATGTGACCGAAACAATAAGAGATAAGAGAGAAAAGAGAGAAAAATATTCAAATGAAATAAAGGAAGATATTAAAATTAATTACAATCAATTAAAAACCCACTTACCTTTTCCATGCCTTGTAACATGTAGAAGTTAAATGCCATCAAATCAATTGCATTTTCTCTCTCATGTTACCAATGTCTGCATTAAATCCATTTAATCAAATTTTGGATTCTATCAAATGAAGGGTATGGTATCCGTGGAAGCATGTAGCCTTTGCTTTCTCTTTTTTTTAATTTCGGACCAACCCTTTGTTGGTCTTATAATCAAGGGTTAATTGGGCTTGCACAATACTTTCTGGCCCAACTAAAATAATTCAGCCACAATGTCTTATAACATTTTTGTACCAAAGGCTGAATTTTTTCGACATATTGGGCTTGTTTAATTTTTAACCTAAACACAAAATTTGCACAACAAAATTATTAATCAGCAAATGTGAATTAAGATTTAATTTAATAATTTTGCAATTTATTACTTTTAAATATGTTTGATCATCATCAAAATAATTTTAGAGTTTTTCAAATTCATCAATCTCTCCCTTGATGACAAACATTATTAAAAAAATTGAATTGAAAAAAGGGTAAGATTTAAGAGTACTCCCTTTGAAGGTTTGGAATCCTCCCATTTTCCATCTGTTATATAGCTCTCCCTTAATATGTGCCAATTTTATTAAAGGAAGCTTTACCTGTAACATTCTTAAAACCAAGCTTGCAGCCACAATGTATTCAACATATGGAATTTAAAAAATGTTGAACAGCTTGATTTCTGAGCAAATGAAATATGATAATCAAAACTTGATTTGTTATCATCTAAATAATTTTCTGCTCATTAAAACAACCAAATTAAAGCATGCTTGAGTACCTTTAGAGTACTTTTCAACATATAACCAAGACTCAACATACTTCAAATTAACATATACAAATAATTTTTGTTAATAGGATTTCCTGCCAAACTATTTAATCAAGCAAAGATCCAATTAATTCACAATAAACATTGGCAGAATAACAGATCAGAAAACTATCAGAGCAAAATCATACTATAAAAACATAACTCTGAGCATAAACAAAAAATCAGAGCATAAATCATAGAAAAAAGTAAACAATTTAAGCATAAGCACAGGAATAAATCAAAGCACACAATCACAAGGGAAATCATTAATCATTCAAATTTCAGCCCCTGTTTTTCAATTTTTCTTGACTTTCCTCCCCCTTTTGTCATCAATGGAGGTCCTGCAAAAATAAATGAGAACAGCATACAAAAGGCAGAATATTTGTTTTTCACCAAAACACAATGGTTCAGAGTATCCAAGTATAGTTATCTAACAGTTACATATTACCAAAATAAGAAAGCAATAAAAGGAAACAGAGTTCAAAAGGTACTATCAGCCAACAGCATATCAAACATCAGAAAGATTAATGTCTGATCTAAGGGATTCATTGTCTTCATCCTCAGCCATGTCTTTTTCAAAGCTGTTGATCAGCAGATTGATTCTCTTATGACACTTTGTCCAGGCCTTTTCATTCTCATAAGCTTGCTTTCTGGCCTCCTTGAAAGATTTGATCATCATATAGGTCATCTGAGAGAATTCTTGCAGCACATCTTTGACTGAGTCAGAAAATTTGGAAGATTTTGAGGGATTGTATTCAGTTTCATCATCTACAATAGCACTTTTTCCCTTTTTGCCTTTCATGGCTTCAGAAATTCCTCCTCTTTTCAATGTTGAAACCCTGTTTTCTATAGGCTCATTGAGAACGTCAACATGAAAGTGTTCGAAAATACAGGTCAGGAAAATATCATAAGGCAAGTTTGCCTTTTTATCACTACGTACACACTCCCACATATGACGTACCATCAAGTAAGCAAAAGAAATAGGAGATGAAGTAATAATAGAAAATAAAACCAGGGTATCACAAACCGTTACCCTCTGATATGATCCACTCTGAGGCATCAAAATATGGTTAATGATGCGGTGAAGTAGTGTTCTTACAGAGCCCAGTGCCTTGTGAGTCAGAATGGTACCATCAAGAGCAGAGAAATTCTCGCAAACCCGAGAAAGACCAGTCTGAAGAGTGACCCCAACCTGAGAATCCCATTTTCCTGTCATGTATGCTCTTGGTCCATCATCTTCATATCCTAGTGCAGCACTGATGATTTCTCTATTCATGGTCAGGTGCACCCTCTTAACATATGAATGTATGGCTCCATCAATGTACATTATGTTCGCATAGAATTCACGAACTAGATTTGGATAAACTGGCTTGTGGATCTTGTGCAGTGGAGTCCATTTCAGTTTGTCAAAAACGGTAGACAGATCAACACCCTTATTAAAAGGATTTTCCAGAGAGACAACATAAGAAGTACACAAGTGGCAGTTGACAAGAACTTGATAATGAAATTCATAAGCAGCGCATGAATTGAACCTAGCCGGATCAAAATGTGAATGATTCTTGTTGTACTTGTTTTTGAAATCAAGAGATTCCAAGTTTGGTGGCTCTCGAGTGTGTTGGAGGGTGTAACCCTTTGAACGCTTAGAACTGCGACCAGAAGCTTGTGGAGTTGATTTCTTTGGTGGTGAAGGTGGCGGAGATGATTGTGACTCTTCTTCAGCAGTCATTGGCTCCTTTTCTTTTTCAATCTTCCTTCTTGAGGAGGTTCTTTGAGCTATTACCTTCTTCCTCATGGTTTCGGTTGACTGTGAAGAGGGTGAAGAAGATGAAGTAGAGTGAATATGGATATGAGTGTGAGTGTGGGGAGTAGAAAAAGATAGAGGGACTTTGGAGTGTGGGGTTCGGTTGCTTCTCCTAGGCGCTACCTTCTTTTTTATAATGAGAGAGGATGAAGTGGATGGTGAGAATGTAAAGGGATGACCGAAGATGGTGGGATGTGGAGAGAGGTTACACTACATTTAATGGGAATTAAATGACACGGTTATTAACAAGGAAATCCTTTTAAAATTTAAAAAGGTAACTGAAAAAGACTTTCCTTGAATCAAGGGAGGGAATAAGGGAAAAGATTATGATGTGACAAGAACTCCTCCTAATAAGATATGATGTGACAACTTCCCAAAAAGAATTATTTTAAAATAATGAAGAACTCAAATGAGCCAAAGTCATGGAGTGGGTCAAGAAGAATTGGTTGGGCCCATGTTTGCTAATGCCAAGTTTAGTCTCCCCCTGTCTCATGACTTGTTCAACGCACAACCAGATTTGTCTCCTCCCTACCTACGAGACAAAACCAAACAGAATTACAATTTATCAACATAATTCAATTCTAACATTCCCAAACTATTTCTCAATGAGAAAAATCTATCTTCACACAAGGGTTTAGTGAAAATATCAGCAAGCTGTTCTTTGGATTTTACAAATTGAATATCAATAGTTCCCTTTTGCACATGTTCTCTAATAAAATGATATCTAACTTCAATGTGCTTGGTTCTAGAGTGCAGAACAAGATTTTTAGAAATGTTTATTGCACTCATATTATCACAAAACAAGGGTATTCTATTGATTTTCAATTTGTAATCCTCCAACTAAGTTTTCAACCAAATTAATTGTGAACAACATGCAGAGGCAGATATATATTTAGCTTCGGCTGTGGATAGAGCTACTGTAGCTTGTTTCTTGCTTGACCACATGTTTAGTGAGCTTCCAAGGAAGCAACACATTTCGGAAGTGCTCCTTCTATCCACCCGATCTCCCGCATAATCTGCATCACAATACCCTACTGCACAAAAATCATCAGATCTAGGATACCATAAACCATAATCACATGTTCGCTTAATGTATCTAATGATTCTTTTGACGGCTGAAAGATGGGATTCTTTTGGGTGAGATTGAAACCTTGAACATACACCCACACTTTGAACAATATCCGGCCTAGAGGATGTAAGATACATAAGTGAGCCAATCATTTCTCTATACCGTGTTTCATCCACATCTTTGCCACTTTCATCCTTTTCAAGTTTAGTATTTGGATGCATAAGTGTTCCCATAGGTTTAAAATTTTCTAGGCCAAATTTCTTGATTAATTCTTTAGCATATTTTTCTTGGTGAATAAAAATGGCACTAGGAGTTTGTTTAATTTGGAGACCAAGAAAGAAGGTTAGTTCTCCCATTAAACTCATTTCAAACTCACTAGTCATGAGTTTTCCAAACTCTTCACACAAGGATTCATTGGCCGATCTAAACACTATATCATCCACATAAACTTGAACAAAAAGAATATCATCATTAGATTCTTTGATAAATAAAGTAGTATCGGTGGTACCCCTTTGAAAGTAATTTTCCAACAAGAAGGCACTAAGCCTTTCGTACCAAGCTCTAGGAGCTTGCCTAAGCCCATAAAGGGCTTTTGAAAGTTTGAAAACATGATTTAGAAATTCTTTATTTTCAAAATCAGGGGGTTGTGCCACAAATACTTCTCTATCTATAAATCCATTAAGGAAAGCACATTTGACATCTATTTGGAACATTTTAAACCCCTTGTGGGCAGCATAGGCAAAAAAGCAACCTAATTGCTTCCATTTTTGCTACCGGGGCAAAAGACTCATCAAAATCTATACCCTCCTCTTGATCGTAACCTTGGGCCACTAATCTAGCCTTGTTACGAACAACACTACCATCCTCACCCAATTTATTTTTAAAAATCTACTTAGTACCCGTTACCTTCTTACCATTCAGATTAGGTACAAGTGTCCAAACCTCATTCTTTTCAAATTGAGCAAGCTCCTCTTCCATGGCTTTAACCCAAGAGGAGTCTTTAAGGGCTTGCTTTACATTGAGAGGTTCTAATTGGGACAAGAAAGCAACATTGCTTTGATCAACTTGCTTCTTACTTGAGGATCTAGTGGTCACGCCTTGGGAAGGATCACCAATGATAAAATCATGGGGGTAACCCTTCATAAATTTCCATTCTCTTGGCTTTGGAGGTAAGGATCTGCCTTAATGAGCTTCAACATTCTGATCTGTTCTGGATTCTCTTATTGGTTCAGGAGACAAAATGAAAATGTCTCTTCCATCCTAATGAGACATTTCTGAACGGACAGGTTCTTCACTTGGGACAGTTTTGGGATTATCTTCACTGACTTCCTGGTTGACAATATCGTTACAGCCTACATCATCTTCTACCACAATACTGGGAATTGAATTAGTATCACAAAAAGACACGTGTATGGATTCCTCTATGGTTCTATGTTCTTTGAGGTAAATTCTATATGCTTTGCTAGTGGTGGAGTATCCAACAAACATTCCCTCATAGGATTTTGGATCAAACTTTCCAAGATTTTCTTTATTATGAAGCACAAAACATTTGCATCCAAAAATGTGAAAGTACTTAAGATTAGGAGGGGTTCATTTCCATAGCTCATAAGTAGTTTTCTTTAACCCTTTTCTAATGATAGTCCTATTCAAAATATAACAAGCTGTATTTACAGCTTCAGCCCATAGAAATTTTGGAACCTCATTTTCACAAAGTATAGCCCTAGTCATTTCTTGAAGGCTTCTATTCCTTCTTTCAACTACCCTATTTTGTTGAGGAGTTATAGGACATGAGAAATTATGAGCAATTCCAAAATCATTGACGTCGGGATTTTTGCCAGTAAAGAAGTTCATAAAAACAGTCGCGTTGTAGATATAGTCTCTAAACCGACAGAAATCCCTTCGTACAAACGTTTTGGTTGTCACAAGTAACAAACCCCTTTGAAATTGATAACCGAGTATTCAAACCTCGAGTCGTCTTCTCAAGGAATTGCAGGGAAGTATGTTCTTATTATTGGTTATGAAGATTGTAAATTGGGGGTTTTGGAAGTAAGGTGGGAATATGTTATATGACAAGTAAAATAAAATAATAATAATAATAAAATCTCTTGGCAAGGTATAAGAAATTGGAAGTCCAGACCAAGTTATCCTTATCAATGATAATGAAAATTGAATCTTAATTCCACTTAGTCAACCTTTACTAAAGTAAAGGAAAGTCAAGGGATTAATTAGTTTGATCTTCAAATCCTATTTATTTCCTAAGAAAAGATTGGGATTATTGAAGTTCAACTCAATTGGCAAGATAACAATTAACAATTATGTTGTTGAATTGGATAACTCCTGAGTTACTGATTTCTCAACCAAAACCAAAAGGAAAAGAGTAAACCTACTGGAATAAAAATGTCTTCAGATGGGAAGCAGTAATCATGTAAATAAAAGAAAGCAATCATGAATTGAAATACCTCAAATAACATTAATTAAGAAAATTATATGTAACATGGAAGAGTTCATAAATTATATAAAAATAAAGAACCTGGGATTGAGAGTCACTCCTAAAACTAAGAGAAGTCCTAAATCCTAAGAGAGAGAGAGGAGAGAACCTCTCTCAAAACTAATCTAAATCATGGAAAGTAATAAAAATGCGAGCTCCCTCTGAATGGATGCATTCCCCCACTTTATAGCCTCCAATCTGTGCTTTCTGGGCCAAAAACTGGGTCAGAAACAGCCCAGAAATCGCCCCCTGCATATTCTGATACATTCAGGTCGCGGACAAGTGACACGGAGGCGTCGTCCATGCGGCCACGCGGATTGAAGTTTGCAGATGCGACGCATCCGCGTGGATCACGCATTCGCATCATTTAGCATAAGGGCAACTATGGCATATTATATATCAAATCAAAGCCGCAGACGTTAGCTTTCTAACGCAACTAGAATCGCGTCGTTTGGACCTCTGTAGCTAAAGTTATAGTCGTTTGAGTGCGAAGAGGTCAGGCTGGACAGCTTAGCAGTTTCTCCAACTTCTTGCATTCCTTCCACTTTTGCATGCTTCCTTTCCATCCTCTAAGCCATTTCTGCCCTGTAATCTCTGAAAACACTTAACACACATATCAAGGCATCTAATGGTAACAAGAGAGGATTAATAATAAGTAAATATAAGATCAAAGAAGCATGTTTTCAATCATAGCACAAAACCAGGAAGGAAAATGTAAAACATGCAAATAATATGAATAAGTGGGTAAAGAGTTGATAAAAACCACTCAATTGAGTACAAGATAAACCATAAAATAGTGGTTTATCAACCTCCCCACACTTAAACAATAGCATGTCCTCATGCTAAGCTCAAGAGAAGCTATAAAAATGAAGAGGAATAGTAGGATGTATGAAATGCAATCCTATATATATGAATGCAACCTCATGCAAAATGTTTCTACCTACTTGGTTAAAAGTAAATAAGATCTTCAAGACAAACATAAACCAGATTTCACTAATTCAAATCATACAATAAAAAGCAAATAAACTTGTAAGAAGATAGCTCATGAAAGCAGGGAACATAGAATTAAGCACTGAACCTTACTGGTAGTGTATATCACTCTAGTCTCTCAAGTGTATAGGGTTAATCACTCTACTCTTCTCTTAATCATGCTTTCTAAACCTTGTTCTTCATCTAACCAATCAACAAATATTTAATGTACCAATACAAACATCATGAGGTCTTTTCAAGGTTGTAATGGGGCTAAGGTAAAGGTAAGGATATATGTATGGCCAAGTGAGCTAT
>NC_029792.2:27184136-27195346 GCF_000816755.2 Arachis ipaensis
AATAAGCAATTTAAAGGCCAAAGAAGCATGTTTTCAATCATAGCACAAAATCAGGAAGGAAAACGTAAAACATGCGAATAGTATGAATAAATGGGTAAAGAGTTGATAAAAACCACTCAATTAAGCACAAGATAAACCATAAAATAGTGGTTTATCAACCTCCCCACACTTAAACAATAGCATGTCCTCATGCTAAGCTCAAGAGAAACTATAAAGTTGAAGAGGAATGGCAGGATGTATGAAATGCAACCTATCTATATGAATGCAACTACATGCAAAAATGTTTCTACCTACTTGGTTTAAAAGTAAATAAAATTTCCATGACAAACATAAATCAGATTTCACTAATTCAAATCATACAATAAAAAGTAAATAAACTTGTAAGAAGATAGCTCATAAAATCAGGGAACATAGAATTAAGCACTGAACCCTTACTGGTAGTGTATATCACTCTAGTCTCTCAAGTGTATAGGGTTAATCACTCTACTCTTCTCTTAGTCATGCTTTCTAAACCTTGTTCTTCATCTAACCAATCAACAAAAATTTAATGTACCAATGCAAACATCATGAGGTCTTTTCAAGGTTAATGGGGCTAAGGTAAAGGTGAGGAGGTATATATGGCTAAGTGAGCTAGTAAAGTGAATCCTTGATTAGTCTAAGATCTCACCTAACATATACATACTTTATACAATTTTAAAATACTTTACCTAACTACCCAAAATTTTCCCACTTTTGTATTACATGCTCATGTATCAAACTTATTTTCGAATTTTGTCCCATGTGCATTGATTCTTTTTATTTTGCATTTGGGGTAATATATTTTTTCATTTTTCTTTTGTTCTTTCTTTTTTTTTTCTTGTATCCCCTTATTTAATTACTTAATATATTTTTCTTCAATGCACATGGTAATTTAATTATTTTAATTTCACATGAGCATGCTTCCCTAATTTTCAAATAACTTATTCAATTTAATTCCCTACTTTTTCATATCATCCCATGTTCCCATAAAATTTTCCACACTTAAATTTTACACAATATCTATCTTAAGCTAACCAAGGATTCAACTTGGGATTCTTATTTTGTTTTTCTGCTTAAGGCTAGTAATGTGGTTATAAATCAGAAGGGATTTAAAAGTTCAAGGGGGCTAACAAGGGTGATGTAAAAGGTAGGCTAATTTTGGGATAAGTGAGCTAAAATCAAACAATGGCCTCAATCATATGCAAGCATATAAATACACTAAATATTAGACATATAGAATGGAACAAAGCTAAGATTACAATTATAGAGAAGAAAACACACAAGAATAAAAATATTCTGGTTAAATAGTGTAACCATAAGCTCAAAATCTCACAGGTTGTGTGTTCTTTAGCTCAAAAACCATGTTCTAAATACAACTTCAAACAAGTTTTAACACATAAAATTTTTTTTCAATTTAAATTAGTGAAATTTTTCAAAGATAGGGTCTTAAAAGAATTTTATTACTTTAACCAAGTAGTAACTAAATGCATAAAATCAAACAAATATGCAAATGTAATAACTAATCTAACAAAGAAAATTTAAACATTGGTGTTGAAACAGAAAGGTACTAACCCATGGAGATCGGTATCGACCTCCCCACACTTAAAGATTGCACCGTCCTCGGTGCATGCTGAGATGTGCAGGTGGACGGGTTGTTCCAACTAACGCTCTTCTTCAAGGATTGTGCAGATGGACTTGTCTTGTCTCCCCATGTAAACGTTTTTCGCTTCCCTTCCGGGTGGCTATCCTGAAAGAAGAGAGAAAAGAAAAAGTAACCCAAAAATAAAGATAGAAAATAAATTAAGTAGGGGTGGGTTAATGCCAAAATGATAAGGGTCTCATTTACATGGAAGCTTCAACATGTAAGTGAGAAAACGATAGAAGCCATGGCATACCAGTGGTGCAGAATATGCAACAATGGGGAAGAGATTGGGGAAGAAAAGATAATATAAATTAAAAGTCAATACAAAAGTAATACAGGTATAAAAGATTGGCATTGATTTAAATAATATTACCTAACCAGAATAAAACAAGTCATAAGCACCAAGATAATACCAGAAAAGAAATAACAGTTGAATAAGAACATTTGAACACCAATGGTAAAATAATAAAAATATGCAATGAATGAAAGTATGCAAATAAATAAAATAAAATAAAATGAGAGGAAAAAAGGATGAGAAGAAGAAAAAGAAAGTGAGAAAGGAGAGAGAAGGAAGAAATTAGGATTAGAAAAGAAAAGATAAGAAAATTGGCACCAATCTGGATAGGTTGTGCGACGCTGGCAACGCGGTCGCGTAGATGACGCAGTCGCGTGGTGCGCGATAAGGTTGGGTGACACGGACGCGTGGGGCACGCGATCGCGTGACTCAATTTGTGCTGGTGGCGCGAGTGCAGCCTCGCGGTCGTACAACTCTCTGTTCAAAACTCAGTATTGCCAAAATCCAGGGTGACGCGGTCGCGTGGTCGACGCGATCGCGCGGGTGGCCTTATTTCCAATATGACGCGGACGCGTGGGTGACGCGTTCGAGTGGCAGGGCTTGTGCTACTAGCACGGGTCCAGCCCAATTCCAGCTCAACTTTCGGCCGTACACCCTTTTTACGCCGATTTCAGGTCACGCGGCCGCGTGGGTGACGCGGTCGCGTGGGAGACCATTATTCCCATATGACGCGGTCGCGTGGGGTGATTTGTGCCATTGGCACGCTTCCAGTGCTGCTCCTGCGAAACTCTCTGTTTATATTAATATTGTCTTCCATCTCCTTGCGACGCGGACGCGTCGCTGATGCGGTCGCGTCACGTGCTCGCTTTTTTTTTTTAATCTGAAAAGATGCAGAATGCAGTGTTAATATGAATGTGATGCAAAACTCCAGATTCAATATAATAAAATAAAATAAAACTCGAAAATAAATAAAACTAAATAAAAATGAAAAATGAACGATCATACCATGGTGGGTTGTCTCCCACCTAGCACTTTTAGTTAAATTCCTTAAGTTGGACATTTGGTGAGCTCCCTGTTATGGTGGCTTATGCTTGTATTCATCCAGGAATATCCACCAATGTTTGTATCTCCAGTAACCTCCGAGGTCCCAAACTAGGCGCAGAAAGCCTTCAAGTAAGTTAAAGCAAGTGACAAGGCCCCAAGAGTGTTGATTACCGGAATGAATTTCGGGGTCCCAAATCTTGCTTTTGCACCCGTCTTCAAGTTGATTATCATGATTCCATCCGGGTGATTCAGCTTTAGAATTCTCACTAAAGCGTCCAAACAACTTCCTAGACCCATTCAATTGAGCTTTACACCAACCTTTGCATTTAAACTTAAAGCTTCCAACCATGATGAACCTTGCAGGACAATTCTTACCATTGGCCATCTTCCTCTTACTCTTAATGCCACAAAGAGCTCTAAGTTGACCATCTGTCTCCAGTAGCCCATATTCAAGTGGGATTAGAAAGCTAAGGGATATGAATTTTACCCACTTGAATGTTGTGAAGGATGATGGCAACTTAGGGGGGAGGGGTTTCCAACAACTTTGGCAAGGTAATTTCAAGCTCCACTCCCTTGTGCTCTTCTTTGACATCTTCTACCTCTTGATCAACCTCTACAAAATCTTCAACCATGATCTGCCTTGGAGGTTGTACGCTCTTCTTAACATCAACATCAAACACTGTGGAAGGAGGCTCTGTGACTGGACTTTCCAATGGAGGTACAGCATCTCTTAAGTCTGCAACCACTTCTTCCTTTTTAATAATTGCTGCTTTGTCCAATTGTTTAAGTATAAAATCGTACTCATCCTCGATGTTTTTCTTTCCTTTGAAATTTGAAATTTTGAAATTTGAATTTTGACATTTGAATTTTTGAAATTTGAATTTTGAAATTTGGATTTTTAAATTTTTGAAATTTGAAATTTTTTGAAATTTGAAATTTGATTTTTGAAATAAGATAAGATAAGATAAAAATTTTAAAAATAAAAATCTAAAATTTTTTTTCGAAAAAATTAATTAAAAATATTTTTGAATTTAATGAGGGAAGAGAAAAACAATAAAATGACACCAAATTTCAAATTTTTAGATCAAAACGAAGAAAACAACTAAGGACAGCTTGAAGGTCAAGATGAACGTGAAGAACAACTTGAAGATCAAGATGAACACTAAGAACAAATTTTTGAAAAAAAAAATTTTTAATAACTAAATAAAAACAAATAACCTCTTAATTTATGGAAAAGCAAAAATAAAAACAAATAAACAAGCAAATATAAAAAAAAAATTTACAATAACCAATAATAAGGCACACGTTTGCAATTCCCGGCAACGGCGCCATTTTGACGTCGGGATTTTTGCCAGTAAAGAAGTTCATAAAAACAGTCGCGTTGTAGATATAGTCTCTAAACCGACAGAAATTCCTTCGTACAAACGTTTTGGTTGTCACAAGTAACAAACCCCTTTGAAATTGATAAACGAGTATTCAAATCTCGGGTCGTCTTCTCAAGGAATTGCAGGGAAGTATGTTCTTATTATTGGTTATAAAGATTGTAAATTGGGGGTTTTGGAAGTAAGGTGGGAATATGTTATATGACAAGTAAAATAAAATAATAATAATAAAATATCTTGGCAAGGTATAAGAAATTGGAAGTCCAGACCAAGTTATCCTTATCAATGATAATGAAAATTGAATCTTAATTCCACTTAGTCAACCTTTACTAAAGTAAAGGAAAGTCAAGGGATTAATTAGTTTGATCTTCGAATCCTATTTATTTCCTAAGAAAAGATTGGGATTATTGAAGTTCAACTCAATTGGCAAGATAACAATTAACAATTATGCTGTTGAATTGAATAACTCCTGAGTTACTGATTTCTCAACCAAAACCAAAAGGAAAAGAGTAAACCTACTGGAATAAAAATGTCTTCAGATGGGAAGCAGTAATCATGTAAATAAAAGAAAGCAATCATGAATTGAAATACCTCAAATAACATTAAAATTATAAATTATATGTAACATGGAAGAGTTCATAAATTATATAAAAATAAAGAACCTGGGATTGAGAGTCACTCCTAAAACTAAGAGAAGTCCTAAATCCTAAGAGAGAGAGGGGAGAGGAACCTCTCTCAAAACTAATCTAAATCATGGAAAGTAAAAAAAATGCGAGCTCCCTCTGAATGGATGCATTCCCCCACTTTATAGCCTCCAATCTGTACTTTCTGGGCTGAAAACTGGGTCAGAAACAGCCCAGAAATCGCCCCCTGCATATTCTGGTACGTTCAGGTCGCAGACAAGTGACGCGGAGGCGTCGTCCACGCGGCCGCGCGGATTGAAGTTCGCAGATGCGACGCGTCCGCGTGGATCACGCGTTCACGTCGCCTAGCGTCAAAGAAACTATGGCATATTATATATCAAATCGAAGCCCCAGACGTTAGCTTTCCAACGCAACTGGAATCGCGTCGTTTGGATCTCTGTAGCTAAAGTTATAGCCATTTGAGTGTGAAGAGGTCAGGCTGGACAGCTTAGCAGTTTCTCCAACTTCTTGCATTCCTTCCACTTTTGCATGCTTCCTTTCCATCCTCTGAGCCATTCCTGCCCTGTAATCTCTGAAAACACTTAACACACATATCAAAGCATCTAATGGTAACAAGAGAGGATTAATAATAAGCAAATATAAAATCAAAGAAGCATGTTTTCAATCATAGCACAAAACCAGGAAGGAAAATGTAAAACATGCAAATAGTATGAATAAGTGGGTAAAGAGTTGATAAAAACCACTCAATTGAGTACAAGATAAACCATAAAATAGTGGTTTATCAATCATCACAGAATTTTTCAAAATCTTGATTTTCAAATTCTTTTCTGTGATCACTTCTTAAGTGGACAATTTTCAAATCCTTTTTATTTTGAATTCTTTTACAAAGGGTTGAAAAAGCATGGAAAGCATCATTCTTATGAGCTAGGAAGAGTACCCAATCGAATCTAGAGTAGTCATCCACCACTACCAAACCATAATATTTACCTCCTAAACTTTGAGTTCTTGTTGGACCAAAAAGATCAATATGTAACATTTCTAATGGCCTCTTGGTGGAAATTCCATCTTTAGGTTTAAAAGAGGATTTTACTTTTTTTCCTAGTTGACAAGCATCACAAGTAATATCCTTATCAAATTTAATGTTCGAAATTCCTTTCACCAAGTTCTTTTTAACAAGTTTAGAAATTTGGTACATGTTTGCATGACCTAATTTCTTATGCCATAGCCATTTTTCATATTCAAGTGAAGTAAAGCATGTTACTTTTTGATCTTTTAAATCCTCAAGAGTCAATCCATACACATTGTTACATCTTTTGACTTCAAACAATATTTCACCAGATTTTTCACAAATAACTAAGCAATTTAATTTTCTAAAAATAACTTCAGACCCAAGATCACATAATTGGCTAATGCTTAGTAAATTGTGTTTCAAACCATCGACAAGAAGAACATCATTTATAAAAGAAGAGAAACTTTTACCAACTTTTTCAATGGCCACTATTTTTCCTTTTCCGTTATCACCGAAAGTGACAAACCCTCCATCATATTCATCAAGCTTAATGAAGAAGGTTGCCTTTCCGGTCATGTGCCTAGAACATCCAATATCCATATACCACATATTGTCCTTTCGCTTGGATGCTAGGCAAACCTACAAAATAAGCTCAAGTGACCTTAGGTATCCAAATCTTTTTGGATCTTTTCACGTTAAACCATCTTCTTTGTCCCAATCTATTGTAATCAAAAACAATTTTACAAGCTTTGTTTCCAATCATTCTTTCACCAAAGAAACATTGAATAGGAAAGTGGCCATTCCGGTTGCATAATCTACAAAATCTATGATCAGCTGTTTTTACAAAGCTTGTTGGGTTTTGAAACCTTACATCATTTGAAGATGATGCTATGTTTGCAAAATAAGGTTTTTCAACAGATTTTGTAGCTTTATGAAATCCCAACCCAGCTTTGTCATAAAGAGGTTTTTGACTAGCCAATAGTTGATTTAGATTTTCTGAATTTTGAGCAAATGTGGCTAAGTCCTCTTTAAGTCTTTTTACCTCTTTGAGCAGCTTCTCATTTTGTTCAAAATAGTTAAGATATGCAACCACAGAATGTTGTTTTTCACACCCTTTTATTTCTACTTTCAACCGCTTATTTTTTTCAACAAGATCAACAGCGGTTTCAGCTTCTCTCAATTTTTCTTTCAGAAAACCATTTTCAGCTTTAAGAATTTCAATTTGAGACTTAAGATTTTTGTTTTCAAGCAAGAAGCATCTAATTTTTTTAGAAATATGATCAATCATGAGATGAACATCTTCAGTGTCAGGGTTATGAAATACTACCTGCTCAACATGATCAGCCATAAGGCAAGTTTGAGACTTGGTTTCTGATTCTTCTTCTTCATCAGAATCGTTCTCCAAGTCTTCCCATGAGGCCATCAGTCCTTTCTTCTTTCCCTTCTTTAGCTGGTCCTCCTTCTTCAGTTTGTGGCAATCGGATTTGAAATGCCAGCCTCTTTGCAGTTGTAGCATATCACTTTACTGGAATCTTTCCTTGGTTTCCTTGAGCCGCTTTCTTTGCTCCTTTCCTTTAACTTCACCATTTTCCTGAATTTTTTTGCAAACAAAACAAATTCATTTTCAGAAGAATAATCACTAGATTCATTATCTAGGGGGTCAGTAACAGATTTGAGAGCTATTCCTTTTATTTTAGTATCTTTTTTCAAATATGTATTTTTAAACGCAAGTAAATTTCCTCTCAAATCATCATAAGTCATGGAATCAAGACCACTACTCTCAGATATCACTATAGCCTTAGTTTCCCACTCTTTTTTGAGACTTCTCAAAATTCTCCTCACAAGCACAGATTCAGGATACGTGATCCCCATAGCATCCAAGCCATTGATGATGATGATGTTGAATCTTTTGAATAGATCATCAATTGATTCTCCTTCTTTCATTGTGAACATTTCATACTCTCTGTTTAGCATGTCAATTATGGTGTTCTTCACTAGGGTTGTGCCTTCATGAGTAACTTGTAATTTATCCCAGATTTCCTTTGCTGTTGTGCATCTTGATATCCGTCGGTATTCCTCGAAGCTGATTGCACAGTTGAGCAAGTTGATAGCCTTGGCATTGAGCTCCACCTTCTTTCTGTCTTCTTCGGTCCAGCTGGCTTCACCTTTGAGAGAGACCACACCATCAGCCCCTGTGGTGGTTGGGAATTGGGGACCTTCTAGGATTATCTTCCAGAGTCTGTAATCTACTGATTGGACAAAAATATTCATTCTTTCCTTCCAATGCGTGTAGTTCTTTCCATTGAAGAGAGGATGTCTGTTGCTTGACTACCCTTCTGTCAGAGTGTAGGCCACCAGGTTTGAGCCAATGTTTTCTGCCAGCAGGATCTTTTCTCCAAGCTGCAAAGCTTGATCTCTTTGAGACCAAGCTCTGATACCAATTGATGGTTATCAGTGGCTAAGAGAAGGGGGGTTGAATCTTAGCCCCTTTTTGCTGAGTAATTCTTGCTGCCATTTTAAAATGCTTTAGGAGATATTTCTGCTTTTTGTCTCGTCACTAGTCAAGAGACTTTTTCTTTTTGTCTCGTAACCAGTGAGGAGATATTTTTCAATTTTGTCTCCTACGAAAAGAATCAGAAATTGAGTAGAATAGAAAGAGAGAATCACACCCAGAAGTATCCTGGTTCAGCTGCTAAGTGTAGTGCAGCCTACATCCAGTCTCCATCATAACAATGATGGAATTTCACTATAATCAAATAGATTACAGACTCCAATTCTCTCTAGGAACTACCCTTCCTATCCGGGACAAGTCCAGAATCTATCCCTAATCTTGAACTTGACTTGGTTACCTACCAAGCTTTCAACTGCTAAGTGCTAACCCAACTTGCAAGGGAATTCCCACAGAATCATGATACACAACACAGATGTACAAAGGACCTCTAAGATATCTATGGTTTTTTCTTTTAATTTTGTATCCTCTTCCTTTTTTCGCTCACAGGATTTTTCTTACAAACCTCACACTGTTTACCTTTTTTACCATGAGACTCAAGATAGACAAAACTAAACAGAAAAATACAACATAAAACACATTGAAGGAGAAGAACTTTTGTTAGCTTGGGTAGCTATGAGAACTCTGTGCTTTTCACTCTTTTCTCCTTGTCTCAAGCCTTGGCTGTTCACCCTTATTATAGAAGGGGAACAGAGAGACGATTCGGACAGAGAGACGAGAGAGGGAACCGAATGCAAAACCCAACATGCAATTACCTCTACCTCATCCCACTCTTCAAGCTTCATCAATCTGAGCCTTCCATCTTGACTTGGTCCCCAAGAAGGATTTCTGACTCTTGATGAACGCTTGATCCTTGACAGCTCCTCTTGCTCTATCTTCTGCTTCTTTTCCACGTAGCTACAGTAGCTACCTCCTGTGATGGATGAACAAAAGTAGAGACGAGCCATACCCTAGGGATCTTCTGCTCTGACCGAATTGGATCTTCCACCATTTTTAGGCATGGTGATCCTGAGATTTCTTCACCACGTCTTACCATAAGTGGCAAAAATCTCAGCCACACCATACTGTAGATTTTCTTTTTGCTAAGGGCATCATCACCTTAGCCCTTTTTCTTTCTTCTAGCTTTTTCTTCCTTCATTTGATAGCTTGTTCTTCCTTCCATCTTCTTCTGATGGATGTGACCGAAACAATAAGAGAGAAGAGAGAGAAAAGAGAAAAATATTCAAATGAAATAAAGGAAAATATTAAAATTAATTACATTCAATTAAAAACACACTTCCCTTTTCCATGCCTTGTAACGTGTAGAAGTTAAATGCCATCAAATCAATTGCATTTTCTCTCTCATGTTACCAATGTCTGCATTAAATCCATTTAATCAAATTTTGAATTCTATCAAATGAAGGGTGTGGTATCCGTGGAAGCATGTAGCCTTTGCTTTCTCTTTTTTTCAATTTTGGACCAACCTTTTGTTGGTCTTGTAATCAAGGATTAATTGGACTTGCACAATACTTTCTGGCCCAACTAAAATAATTCAGTCACAATGTCTTAGAACATTTTTATACCAAAGGCTGAATTTTTTCAACATATTGGGCTTGTTTAATTTTCAACCCAAACACAAAATCTGCACAGCAAAATTATTAATCAACAAATATAAATTAAGATTTAATTTAATAATTTTTATTGTTTTCAAACTCATCAAATTTGATTTCTCAACTCATCACTCAAATTTTTTATTTTAAATTTTAATTAATTTAATTTAATCTTTTCAAATTTTAAATTCAAAAATAATAATTAAAATCACTAACCATAAGTGGGGCATGAAGAAGAGAAGATAATAAAAGGCACAAGTACATAACACTTTAAAATGAATCAAAATTAAAAGAAAGTTTATTCTACCCCAAATTAAAAAAAAAGTAAAGACGGAAAGAACGAAGAATACACATACTAGATAAGAAAGATCCATAACTGGATGTGTAGCATGATGTGGCGGCAAGTCTTTCCAGTGGTATCAGTGCATCTTGTGGTGGACTGGATTTTGCTTCACCTATTTTTGTCATGTGATCTTGGCAAGAGCAAAAATAAAATAAAAGAGTGAATTGAAACTAATTCAAGAAAAAAAGAGGATAGAATTAGAATCGTTAATGAAAAAAGAAAATTGAACCAAATTAAAAGAGAGCACTTTTTAATAACATTAATCTGAACCAAGAAGTTTGAACAAATTTAAGAATGAGAACCAGTGTTAGAGGGAGGAGGGAGCATATCAATGATAGACCCATCAAGGAAAAGGACGTAACAACTGGAATTGACGAGGGAAGCTACATGGCGGCAAAGATTCGCAGAAGTGTGATTCGTACCTTTGCTCCCATTTGCGTTCGCGGAAAAAAGATGAAAATTCGCAAAGATGAATGTCTTTAATATATAAATCCAACAAATTAATTTGCAGCGGTTCACATCTAAATCGTCGCTATTTTGATCATCAGCTTAGAACCATAGTTATCAGAATCGAACCAATAATTGATCCGGTCATACAATCAGGTTACTGGGTTATTGGTTCAACCGATGAGTCACTAATTTATTTGGTTGATCTAGTCATAATTAAATAAAATATAAAATTATAAAAATAAAATTAAAATTAAAAGTTAAATGCTGTTTTCAAAAGTATATTAA
>NC_029792.2:27195361-27210727 GCF_000816755.2 Arachis ipaensis
TTTTAATATCTAAAAAATAAGTAACAATATTAAAAAAATCTGAAAAAGATATTATTACTAATATTTTTTAATTAAATAAAAAATTTTAAATCTCATAAAATGAATTCTTTTTCTTCTTGTGGCTGTTTTTTTATTCGTTTGGTATTAATTCTCTCTGTTTCAATTGCTATAATTAAGAGATCTTTTTCAACTATGAATATTGTGAAAAATAACTTAGAAACAAAATAAAAGATTAATTTCTTGCTAATTGTCTTTTAATTATATTGAAAAAAAATTGTTGAAAATTTTGACACAAATTCTATTATCGGTGAATTTTATGATACGAAGAATCAACCACTTCGTTAGTAAAAAGTATACACATATTTTTTTTACTTTAAAATATATTCTCTATCCGTATATTCTTATAATACATCTTATATTATATAATTTTTTTACATAATTTTTAATATTATATGTGTTATTGGCCCCCTCCATAATATCATTTCTGAATCCGTCCCTGTTAATAACAATCAAATATCAATTCTTAGATATAATTCATGGTGTAAAAAGAGATAATAAATTAGTCACTAGTACAAAATACTTTCTTAATTTAAATGAATAAGAGAGAAAACAAAAAAAGATAACACAATCAATATTAATATATGAATATGTTTGTATATCATGTGTTGTTACTTATTTGTTATCCATGTCAATCCATGCTTAAAAGGATAAAGAAAATAAAAATTCAATCATGGTTTATTAAATATTCACATATATTATTAATAAACAAGATGGTGTGGTGGCAAGGGAGAGGCGTTACCTATACGCTGCCCTGTGTTGGTTCGGCAGCGGGCAGATGCATCATGGACCTGCGCGGGTCTAGTGCAATCTGAAGTGCGAATCAGTTAATTTTTAATAAATTTTATCATTGTTGACCAATTCAATTGCAAATCCAGTCCAATTTAATAACCGAACCGACTAGACTACCAGTTCACCAATTTTTAGTCAAATTGGTCGGTCCAATTCGGTTCTGATTGCTATTTCACCAATTTTGCTATGATTTCAAAAACAGTCGCTAATTTTCTGCTGCTATTGGGCGCATGTGTTGTAGTAGAATATGATGTTTGTAGTTTAAGTTAGTCTTTTAATCACTATTTGGTATTGACATTCCGATGACATAGCATAAATAAACTCAAATAAATAGTTGTTTCTTTCATGTTCATCTGACTGCTACCTGCAAGTCCTAAACCATTTTCATTTTTTCTTCTTCAATGATGCATTTTGTTGTTTCTAGATTTTATACATGTATTTCAAAACAACTATTAGAAAAACTTTACTTCCAAAAATAGGCGGGTTCCTTATATTTCTCCTATGCATTGTCTGTTAAGTGGTCTATTTCGCGTCATAAACACACGAGAAAAAATCATCTAAAGTGAGAGAATTATAAAATAATAAAATAAAAAATTAATCATCATTAAATCTGTATTTTATTATGTGTAATTCTACTATCTTAATTCAAAGGTTATTAGATTTTTATTTTTTTACTCTATCAACTTTTTTTTTATTTTAGAGATGCTAGAAGCCTAGAACTTACGTGAAATAAATCTGATAATCTTAGCCTGTATAGCCTCCTGTAACCACCAATTAAATAACTTCACTTTTCCTTGCTACACCAGCCAAATAAATGGGTTTAGTACCATTGTTCCTATCTTTTTTATCTTCTTCCACCTAGTATGTTTTCTTTTTCTATTATTCTTGTTCCTTTCCCAGTTTCTACTTTCTTTTTTTCCTTATTTCTTACTTCACTTTCCAAATTAAATTGAAACCTTAACTGTTTTCCTCCTCAACACAACCACGACATAGCTTTTTGTTTTTTCCTAACCAAGAATGATCAAAAACCGCAATCATAATGTAATATTTTACATATGTTAATCGTATAATTAATAAGAAGATTAATAAATAAAGAAGAGGAAAGAATTAACCAAATCAAAATATTATTTCATAAGAATAAATCAAATCAAATCAAATCATGACATAGCTAGATCTTGTGAATGACAAAATTCGTGCATTGAGCACAACACACAAGACAGAATATGATCCGAGATCTCAATTAGTTGTCGTGTTGGTCGTTCAAGGATACCAACATGCCCAACTCTTGAGCAACGCTGACGCATCTAGCGTCAATGTTGCGGGTCATGAATCCAAGGGGATTGATAAAGCGGATTGAGGAGCTGACTCCATTGTTCTTGGTGAGGGCAATTCTGTCAACATCCATCTTCTTCATTGGCTCCTTGCACTTGGCATGGGTGCTCTTCTCTGTCTTCACCTCGCAGAACTCTTCTTGGTGGTCACCCTTCACTGGCAGGCTGTAGAATCCGTTCTTGTCAGTTTGACCCTCAACCAAGTATGTAATGTTCTTCTCGTCACCAATTTTCTTGCACTCCAATGTCACCTTAATGTCTGCGCACAAGTATATTGAAAAAGAATTAAACAATATTTATATACAAATAATTTGATGGTTGATTTTGTTTATGCGCATAGTATTTTTGTATTTTTAATACAGAAAGAAAAATGAATTACGTACTTGACAGAGGGTGGCTAAGTCTGGTCTCGAATTCGAAACGACAAGGATCGCAATACACCTTTCCTTCAACTGTGAAGGTATCATCTTCAGGAACCAAACGAGCCAATGCAGATGATGAGAAGCAAAATGCAACAAGGAGGACAGCCACTGCAAAGCTCTTTGCCATTTTAATTTATTTTGATTTGATTTGATTTGGTTTGGGGTTTGATTTGGTTTAATGCTATGTCTCCCTTACATGTTTTCTTGGTTTAATGTTATATATATATATATGCTTGGTAACTATTTTATTTGGAAATTTGAAAGAAAATTATGCGGGTCCTGACTAAGAGATATTCTAGCCAAGCCTCACATCCCTATCTAACTTTAGCCTTGTAAACTACTAGGTTGTCGGTATATTTTTCTAAAAATATATTTCGTGTTTGTTGATAGATAAAATTAGTATTACATACCCATCAAACACAAAAAGAGTACGACCTACGAAATATATTTTAATTAAAAAGGATTTGAAAAAAAAGTGAGTATTATATCCATTAAATTTATCAGTTTTAAATGATTCACACAGAGAGAATGAAATTATACATAACATACAGAATAGGTAAAGAAAATATAAAAAATGAACAACGCACAAAAATTGATTTTTACTCTCTCTTCTATATCTCTATACATTTATGTTAATATATATATATAACAATAAACACCTTTTTGAATAGATTATGCTCAGCAACTTATCTTTGCTTTTCTCTTGCAATAAATAACAGAATTTCACTTATAATCAAGTTCTATTTTAATAAGAAACAAACACATTTATGACTAATTTATTAGTTGTCCGTTTTCTAGCCAAAAGGCTCTCAGCGTTTGTACATCCTTTATACCAGGGTTAACCATGTTAATTGTAAACTAAAATAAGCTATTAAACTCGATCACAAGTCTAAATTATATATTAGAAGGCAAAAAATATATTAAAAATAAATTAAATAATACATATAAATACATAATGAATTAACTTAGATATACACAATATAGTTGTATGATCGTAATATTTTTAGATAAAAACACATACAATATTTTTATTATGTAAAGTTGTTAGTTAAAAATATTTAGATGCCAATTAATTACATACATCAAATTATCAAATAGTTTTCAATTATCAATTTTGATGAGTTTGAAAACTCTAATTTAAAATTGATGATGAACAAACATTATTGAAATAATTAATTACAAAATTATTAATTTGATTTTTATTTAATATATGTTAAATAATAATTTTGTGATGCAGGTTTACTATTGGGCCAGTCTGAATTATTATTGCAAGCCCAAATGTGAATTTTTGTTTAGCATTGGTTCAAAAATAATCAATGAAAGGTGACTGGATTGTTTTGTTAATTAGGCAAGCAAATTATGATACAAGCCCAAATGGAAAGTCTTGGTACAAGACCAAAACATGCTTGGTCCGAAAAATAAAAGAAAAGAAAGCAAAGGTTGCATTGCTTGCAACGGATACCTACTTTCATCACATGCTAGATTTGAAGATGAATTCAAATTGTATTAATTGTCTTGGAAACATGAAAGAGAAAAAACAAGTGATTTGATGGCATTGATGGAAGTCTACACGTTGTCACACAAAGTATGGATTGCACCTAATTAATTTATTTTTGATAACACTCATAACTTTGCTTTTCTTTTTCTCTTTCTCTACTCTTTCTTCTCTCTCTCGGTCATTTCCATCAGGAAACATGGAAGCATTAGCAAGCTACCAATAAGAAGAAGAAGGAGCTAGTAAAAAGACCATCACAATGATGGCAAGAAAACATAAAAAATGTAGTGGCTAAGATCTGTAACCATGAAAGGAAAGATATTGTCATGAGATCTTGGCTTCTCCATACCAAAAATGGTTGAAGGAGATTCGGCCAGCAGGAAAGAAGATCTTGGAGAAGATGGCTTGTCTTTGCTTTTGGGTTCACTCATCATAGAAGGTAGCTAGGGTGGCTACGTGAGGGAGGAAGCAAAAGTGGAGCAGATGAAGCTATCATCATCATGAAGCATCAAGGGCCAGAAATCCATCTTGGAGAGCAAGCCAAGGATGGAGCGCTCGGATTGATGAAAATTGATGACCAAGGAAGGACTAGGGGTAATTACATATTGGGTTTTGCATGGATTATCTCTTCTCTCTCTGGCCGAACCGGTTTTGTTCTTGGAGAAGAAGAAGTTGGCTTGGTTTTTGGCTTCAAAAGTGGAGGCCTCCCTCTTCTATAAAAAGAGAGAACAGCCACGGTTTGGAGCAAGGAGAAAGTGTGAGTGTGCAAGGCACAGAGTTCTCAGAGCTACCTGAGCTAACAGATTTCTCTTCTCCTTCAATGTATTCTGTTTTGTATTTTTCTGTTTAATTTTGTCATGTCTTGAGTCTCATGGAAAAAGGCAAACAGTGAGGTTTGTATGAAAAAGCCATAGATGTCCTTAGAGTTCCTTTGTTCATCTATGTTGTGTTTCATGATTCTGTGGGAATCCCCTTGTAAGTTGGGTTAGCACTTTACAGTCTGTAATCAGGAAGATTATAGTAAAATTTCATCATGTTTGTGATGGAGACTGGATGTAGGCTGCACTGCACTTAGCAGCTGAACCAGGATATATCTGGGTGTAATTTTCTTTCTTCTCTACTCCATTTCTGTTTCTACTGCACAGGAGCAAAAACCAAAAATATCTCGTGTCAAGTTATGAGACAAAAAGAAAAGTCTCGTGGCTAGGGACGAGACAAAAGAAAAAGTCTCGTGGCTAGTGACGAGATAAAAAGACAAGAAGTTTTCAAAATTGGTTTCAAAGGTCAGGAAGTACTATCAAGCAAAAAGGGGGCTAAGATTCAACCCCCCTTCTCTTAGCCACTGATAACCATCAATTGGTATCAGAGCTTGGTCTCAAAGAGATCAAGCTTTGCAGCTTGGAGTAATGATCCTCATGGCAGAAAACAGTGGCTCAAATTTGGTGTCCTACAATCTGACCGAAGGACAATCAAGCAACAGACCTCCTCTTTTCAATGGGAAAAACTATACCTATTGGAAGGAGAGAATGAAGATATTTGTACAAGCAGTGGATTACAGACTTTGGAAGATCATCCTGGAAGGGCCTCAATATCAAACTATTACAAGTGCCGAAGGAGTTGTTTCTCTTAAACCAGAAGTAAGTTGGACGGATGAAGATAGAAAAAAGGTGGAGCTCAATGCCAAAGCTATCAATCTGCTGAACTGTGCTATCAGCTTTGAGGAGTACCGACGGGTATCACGTTGCACAACAGCAAAGGAAATCTGGGACAAACTCCTAGTTACTCATGAAGGAACAACCATTGTGAAAAAGACCAGGATAGATATGTTAAACAGAGAGTACGAAATATTTGCAATGAAGGAAGGAGAATCCATTGATGAGATGTTTGAACGCTTCAACACCATGTTGGCTTGGATGCTATGGGAATCAAGTATCCTGAATTTGTGCTAGTGAGAAGAGTGTTGAGATGTCTTACAAAAGAGTGGGAAACAAAAACTTTAATTATCTCTGAGAGTAGTGGTCTTGACTCTATGACTTATGATGATTTGAGAGGAAATTTACTTGCTTTTGAAAACACCTACTTGAAAAAAGATTCAAAAAAGAAAGGAATAACTTTTTCATCTGTCACTAACCCTCTGGATGATGAATCCAGTGATAACTCATCTGAAAATGAATTTGTGTTGTTTGCAAAAAAATTCAGTAAAATGGTAAAGCTCAAAGGCAAAGGCAGCAGCTCAAGGAAAATGAAGAAAGACCTTAGCAAAGTAACTTGTTACAACTGCAAGGAAATGGGGCATTTCAAATCTGATTGTCCCAAGTTAAAGAAGGAAGAGAAGCCAAAAAGAGGAAAGAAGAAAGGACTGATGGCTTCATGGGAAGATTTGGAAAATGACTTAGATGATGATGATGAGGAATCCGAGACCAAGTCGCAACCGTGCCTCATGGCAGATCACATAGATCAGGTAGTCTTTCATAACCCTAATACTGAAGATCTTCATCTTATGATAGACCACCTTTCTGAAAAAATAAGATGCTTTCTGCTGAAAAATCAAGAACTTGAACAATAAATCACCATTCTTAAAGCTGAAAACAGTTTTCTTAAAGAAAAAGTAAGGGAGGCTGAAACTGCTTGTGATCTTGTTGAAGAAAATAAGCAGTTAAAAGCCCAAATTAAGAGCTGTGAAAGTGATCATTCCGTTCTTGCATATGTAGACTGTTTTAAAAGAAATGAAGAGTTGCTTAAAGAGGTTAAAAGGCTTAAAGAAGACTTAGCCAAGTTTACACAAAGTTCTGAAAATCTGAATCAAATTTTGGCTAGCCAAAAACCTCTTTATGATAAAGCTGGCTTGGGGTTTCATAAATCTGTTGAAAAATCTAATTTTGAAAATATTGCCTCATCTTCCAATGATACAAGATTTCAAAACCTAAGAAGCTTTAACAAAACAACAACTCCAATATTTTGTAGACTATGCAACCGAAATGGACACTTTCCCATACAATGTTTTTTTTTTGGTGAAAGGATGATAGGTGAAAAAGTTTACAAGGTTGTTTTTGATTATAATGGCTTAGGACATAAAGATGGTTTAACGTGAAAGGATTCAAGAAAATATGGATACCTAAGGTCACTTAAGCTTGTTTTGTAGGTGTGCCTAGCATCCAAACGGAAAGAAAATATGTGGTATATGGATAGCGGATGCTCTAGGCATATGACCGGAAAGACAACCTTCTTCATAAAGCTTGATGAATATGATGGAGGACTTGTCACTTTCGGTGATGATGCAAAAGGAAAAATAGTGGCTGTTGGGAAAGTTGGTAAAAATTTTTCATCTTGTATAAATGATGTTCTTCTTGTACATGGTTTGAAACATAATTTACTTAGTGTTAACCAATTGTGTGATTTAGGCTTTAAGGTTATTTTTAGGAAGTTTGTTTGTTTAGTTATTTGTGAGAAAACTGGGGATATTTTATTTGAGGCTAAAAGATGCAATAACGTGTATGGATTGACTCTTGAGGACCTAAAAGAACAAAATGTGACATGTTTCACATCTCTTGAATCTGAAAAATGGCTATGACATAGAAAGTTGGGTCATGCAAGCATGTACAAATTTCTAAGCTAGTTAAGAAAAATCTGGTTAGAGGAATTCCAAAAATCAAATTTGATAAGGATCTTACTTGTGATGCTTGCCAATTGGGCAAACAAGTAAAATCCTCCTTTAAACCTAAAGATGGAATCTCAACCAAAAGGTCATTAGAGATGTTACATATTGATCTTTTTGGACCAACAAGAACTCAAAGTTTAGGAGGTAAACTCTATGGTCTTGTGGTGATAGATGATTACTCTAGATTTAGTTGTGTACTTTTTCTTGCTCAAAAAATGATGCTTTTCATGCCTTTTCCACTCTTTGCAAGAAAATTCAAAATGAAAAGGATTTAAAAATTGCCCATTTGAGAAGTGATCACGGAAGAGAATTTGAAAACCAAGACTTTGAAAAATTCTGTGATGACTTTGGAATTTCTCATAACTTTTCATGCCCTAGAACCTCTCAACAAAATAGAGTGGTTGAAAGAAGGAATAGAAGCCTTCAAGAAATGACTAGGGCTATGCTTTGTGAGAACGAGATTCCTAAATTTTTATGGGCTGAAGCTGTGAATACAGCTTGTTACATTTTGAATAGGACAATCATTAGAAAAGGGTTGAAGAAAACTCCTTATGAGCTATGAAAAGGAACCCCTCCAAATCTTAAGTACTTTCACGTTTTTTGATGCAAATGCTTTGTACTCAATAATAAAGAAAATCTGGGAAAATTTGATCTAAAATCCTATGAAGGAATGTTTGTTGGATATTCCACCACAAGCAAGGCCTATAGAATTTATCTCAAAGAGCATAGAACCATAGAGAAATCTATACATGTTACTTTTTGTGATTCTAACTTAATTCCCAGTGTTGTGATAGATAATGATTCAGATGATGAAGAGGCTGGAACAAGTAAAGAAAATCCCAAATCTGCTCAAAATGAAGAATCTGCCAGTCCAGTTTTATCTCGTCAGATTGGAGGAGACATTTCCATTTTATCTCCTGAGCAGACACAAGAAACTGAAACAGTAAGACCACCAGAAACTCATCAAAGCTCAACACCACTTTGGAAGCCTAGAGAATGGAAGTCTATGAGGGGTTATCCTCATGACTTCATAATTGGTGATCCCTCTCAAGGAGTAACAACAAGATCTTCCACCAAAAGGCAATCCGAACCAAGCAATTTTGCTCTCTTGTCATAAATGGAGCCCAACAATGTCAAACAAGCTCTTGAAGATCCATCTTGGGTCAAAGTAATGCAAGAAGAGCTTGCTCAATTTGACAAGAATGAGGTTTAGACACTAGTACCATCCAGATGGTAAGAAAGTTACGGGTACTAAGTGGGTGTTTAAAAATAAATTTGGTGATGATGGACAAGTTGTTCGTAACAAGGCTAGATTAGTGGCCCAAGGTTACGATCAAGAAGAGGGTATAGATTTTGATGAGTCTTTTGCTCCGGTAGCTAGAATGGAAGCCATTAGGTTGCTTCTTGCCTATGCTGCCCATAAAGGTTTCAAAATGTTTTAAATGGATGTTAAATGTGCTTTCCTTAATGGCTTTATTGATAGAGAAGTGTATGTGGCTCAACCCCCCGGTTTTGAACATAAAGATTTCCCAAATCATGTCTTCAAACTATCTAAGGCTCTTTATGGTCTTAGACAAGCTCCAAGAGCTTGGTATGAAAGGCTTAGTGCTTTCTTGTTGGAAAATCAACTTCAAAGGGGTACCACCGACACTACTTTATTTATTAAAGCATCTAATGATGATATACTCCTTGTTCAAGTTTATGTTGATGACATTGTATTTGGATCGGCCAATGTATCCTTGTGTGAAGAGTTTGGAAAACTTATGACTAGTGAGTTTGAAATGAGTTTAATGGGAGAACTAACTTTCTTTCTTGGCCTCCAAATCAAACAAACTCCTAGTGGTACTTTTATTCACCAAGGAAACTATGCAAAAGAACTTATCAAAAAGTTTGGCCTAGAAAATTACAAACCAATGGGTACACCAATGCATCCTAACACAAAACTTGAAAAGGATGAAGATGGCCAAGATGTGGATGAAACAAGGTATAGAGGAATGATAGGTTCACTTATGTACCTTACCTCCTCTAGACCGGATATTGTCAAAGTGTGGGTGTATGCTCAAGGTTTCAATCTCACCCAAAAGAATCTCATCTTACAGCTGTTAAATGCATCATTAGATACATTAAGGGGACTTATAATTTTGATTATGGTATCCTAAATCTGATGACTTTTGTGCAGTAGGGTTTTGTGATACAGATTATGCGGGAGATAGAGTGGATAGACGGAGCACATCTGGCATGTGTTGCTTCCTTGGAAGCTCACTCAACATGTGGTCAAGCAAGAAGCAAGCCACAGTGGCTTTATCCACGGCTGAAGCAGAATACATTTCCGCATCTGCATGTTGCTCTCAATTAATTTGGTTAAAAACACAATTGGAATATTACAAATTAAAAATCAATAGTATACCCTTATTTTGTGATAATATGAGTGCTATAAACATTTCAAAAAATCCTATTCTGCACTCAAGAACCAAGCACATTGAGATAAAATATCATTTTATTAGAGAGCATGTGCAAAAGGGTACTATTGATATTCAATTTGTAAAATCTGAAGACCAAATTGCTGATATTTTTACAAAACCCCTCTGTGAAGACAGATTCTGCACCTTGAGAAAAAGTTTGGGAATGTTTGATTTAAGTTCTATTGATAACTTGTGAATATTTGACTCTGTTCAGTTTTGTCTCGTAGGTTTGGACGAGATAAAAATGAGGGCATGATGGAAGAAGCTATAATCAAGGGGGAGGCAATGCAGAATTCAATTTTCATGGGCCCTACCAAATATCTTTGACCCCACCATGACAGTTTTGTTAGTTCCTCATTTTTTTTGAAAAATAAAATCACAAAATCTCTTGGTTGTCTTATCAAATCTTGTTGGAAGAAGCATGTTGTCAAATCAAATCTTTCCTTCTAACTAATCCCTTGATTCAAGGAAACTCCTTTTTCAGTTTTTAGAAACCTCCTTGGTTAATAATCGCGCCCTTGATGGTCATTAACTCCCTCCACTATCTCTTTCCAATCAGCATTTAATGTCCCTCTAACCTCTCTCCACTTACCTCACACGGCCTTCTCTTCGACCTCCATCTCCATCCATCTTCTTCCTCACTTCCAACCAAACAGACCGAAACCATGCACACTAAGGTGTTTGCTCAGAAAAATTCAAGAAAAAGTGGAAGAACAAAGAGCCAAGCATTGAAGTAGAAGAAGAATCACTCTCTTCCACTATTCCATCACCGTTGCACTTGCCCCCAAAAAGAACACACCCGGAAGCAGTGCTCAGAAGTCTAAAGGGTTTGCCTTGAATAACACCAAGGAGCCAGCGAACTTGGAGACATGGGATTTCAAGAAAAAGTTCCAAAAATCACATTCTCACTATGATCCGTCTAGGTTCGACTCTTGTGCATCTTATGAATTCCACAATAAAGTTCTGGAAAAGTGCCATCTCTGCGCCACTTACCTCGTCAATCTTGACTCATTCACCAACAAAGGAATTCATATCTCTTCTCTGTTTGATAATCTTCAATGGACACCACTGCTTAACCTCCAAAAACCGGTTTACCCCGGTTTGGTCCGCGAGTTCTCTACCAACATGCGACTAATGGATGGCATCATTCACTCCTATGTGAAGGGAGTTCACATAATCCTTGATACTGCAACCCTTGGGATGGCTCTAGGCTACAAAGAAAAAGGACCAAGGGCATACATGTCCAAGAAATGGGATTTACAGGTTAGAATCACTTACCAGATGGCTTTAAATCAAACCTGCGAAAGTCTCTCTAGAATGAATGGCACGAATCCAACTCTTAAGGAACTCGGTCCAGATAAGATTATTCTCCTTTACAAACTCATATCTCATGTTCTCATACCACAAGCCACCAGGTAACAGTTTCTGACTTTCTCGTCCTTTTTGCTCTTGTTACTTCTTCTCAAATTTCCTTTGCATACCTTATGATAAGGCATATGTG
Organism: Arachis ipaensis; assembly: GCF_000816755.2. NCBI lineage: Eukaryota > Viridiplantae > Streptophyta > Magnoliopsida > Fabales > Fabaceae > Arachis > Arachis ipaensis. The sequence goes on from NC_029792.2 coordinate 27,207,080, forward strand.
AGAATCTGTAAAGGATACCAAAAAGGCTAGTCTTCCATATGGCATGTTTCTCACCAGCATTTTTGAGTATTTTGAAGTTGATTTAATAAATGAAGCTATTGAGAATAAGGTTCCAGTCATTAAGGGCTTGGATGAGATGCAAGGATATAGTAAGTTTGATGCTGGAAAACGTTGAAGAAGAGCTGGGAGTTGGTAGTGACGAAGGCGCTGAAGAATCTGATCTTAATCTCTCTGATGATTAATTACTGTCTTCTTTATTTGATATTGGCATTCTTAGGCTCAATTTGATACTTTATTTTGTTGGGTCGGATACTGCTAGTACTATAACTCTGTAATACTTTGTGGACATATTTGGGTTATATTTTGGGTTATATTTTGCATACTCTGTTTTCCATGTTAAACCTTTTTGCAGGTGCCCCTTTGATGACAAAAGGGGGAAAAAGTGCTGAAAATTGAAATCTGGAAAAACAGAGGTGGAAAATAGGGGATGAAATTTTCTGTTGAAAATTCATGATCACCCTTGTTAAAAGGATATATTTGATGCTTGATAAAGTATGTTGATAATATTGATAATGCATTTGCTTCACTGTAATTGATGTTATTAATTTATGATGTTTGACAATGCATTTGTGATGATGCCTGGTTGTTGATTTATCTTGATGAATATGCATGCTTCTATTGAAATAGGAATATTCTGATTCATCTCGGTAAACATGCTGGCTTGATAATTTTTTTTGACAGTTCCTTTAAACTTTGATATGTAAAATCTAAAAGCTACCATGTGATCATATGTGTTCCAAAAATATTTTCCTTGCCATAATAATATTGCTTTGATATCTTGACTGAAAAATATTTGAAAATCTTTTAAACATTATTTTTCTTTGTACTCAATTGATGTGTGTAAAGTTTGAGCAGAAAATCAATTTATGATAACAAATAAGTTTTGATTATCAATCCAACTCTGCTCATAAATCAAGCATTCAACATTTCAAAATTAATATGTTGAATAACATTGTTACTTTAAACTTGATTAAAATTGTTACATGTTAGTGCTTTCCTTGGTAAAAATGGCATATATTAAGGGGGAGCCATGTGACAATTTGAAAGGGGAGAAATTCAAATTTTCAAAGGGAGTACCTTATACTCTAATCTCTAAATTTCTTTCCATTTCAATTTTAATAATGTTTGTCATCAAGGGGGAGATTGATAAGTTTGGAAAACTCTAATTTAAAATTGATGATGAACAAACATTATTGAAATAATTAATTACAAAATTATTAATTTGATTTTTATTTAATATATGTTAAATAATAATTTTGTGATGCAGGTTTACTATTGGGCCAGTCTGAATTATTATTGCAAGCCCAAGTATGAATTTTTGTTTAGCATTGGTTCAAAAATAATCAATGAAAGGTGGCTGGATTGTTTTTGTTAATTGGGCAAGCAAATTATGATACAAGCCCAAATGGAAAGTCTTGGTACAAGACCAAAACATGCTTGGTCCGAAAAATAAAAGAAAAGAAAGCAAAGGTTGCATTGCTTGCAACGGATACCTACTTTCATCACATGTTGGATTTGAAGATTTATTTAAATTGTATTAATTGTCTTGAAAACATGAAAGAGAAAAAATAAGTGATTTGATGGCATTGATGGAAGTCTACACGTTGCCACACAAAGCATGGAGAGTTGCACCTAATTAATTTATTTTTTATAACACTCATAGCTTTGCTTTTCTTTTTCTCTTTCTCTACTCTTTCTTCTCTCTCTCGGTCATTTCCATCAGGAAACATGGAAGCATTAGCAAGCTACCAACAAGAAGAAGAAGGAGCTAGTAAAAAGACCATCACAATGATGACAAGAAAACATAAAAAATGTAGTGGCTAAGATCTGCAACCATGAAAGGAAAGATATGGTGATGAGATCTTGGCTTCTCCATACCAAAAATGGTTGAAGGAGATTCGGCCAGCAGGAAAGAAGATCTTGGAGAAGATGGCTTGTCTCTGCTTTTGGGTTCACTCATCACAGAAGGTAGCTAGGGTGGCTACGTGAGGGAGGAAGCAAAAGTGGAGCAGATAAAGCTATCATCATCATGAAGCATCAAGGGCCAGAAATCCATCTTGGAGAGCAAGCCAAGGATGGAGCGCTCGGATTGATGAAGAGTGATGACCAAGGAAGGACTAGAGGTAATTGCATGTTGGGTTTTGCATGGATTATCTCTTCTCTCTCTGGCCAAACCGGTTTTGTTCTTGGAGAAGAAGAAGTTGGCTTGGTTTTTGGCTTCAAAAGTGGAGGCTTCCCTCTTCTATAAAAAGAGAGAACAGTCACAATTGTAAGTTGGGTTAGCACTTTACAGTCTGTAATCAGGAAGATTATAGTGAAATTCCATCATGTTTGTGATGGAGACTGGATGTAGGCTGCACTGCACTTAGCAGCTGAACCAGGATATATCTGGGTGTAATTTTCTTTCTTCTCTACTCCATTTCTGTTTCTACTGCACAGGAGCAAAAACCAAAAATATCTCGTGTCAAGTGACGAGACAAAAAGAAAAGTCTCGTGGCTAGGGATGGGACAAAAGAAAAAGTCTCGTGGCTAGTGACGAGATAAAAAGACAAGAAGTTTTCAAAATTGGTTTCAAAGGTCAGGAAGTACTATCAAGCAAAAAGGGAGCTAAGATTCAACCCCCCTTCTCTTAGCCACTGATAACCATCAAACTTTATATAAAAATAACTGCACACAAATTTTCACATTTTCTTTTACTATTAATCATATATAGCTTTTCAATCTTGCTAAATATATTTTGATAGAGGAAAAAACAATATAATTGCACAAGACATAGAGTAGAGACGGAGCCACGTTAAAAGGAAGGCGGCAATAACTCCCTCTCCCAATTAATAATTTGTATGTATAAGTCTTTAATTTTTTAATTTGCCCTCTTTTAATTTTTAATTTTTTTTCTCTTTTTAACTTATATTTTTTATGTTGGCCACTCCCAAAAAAATTTTTAACTCTGCCCCTAGCATAGAGTATCTAAAAATTGAAATAAAGATTCAATTTGGTTTCTTAAATTAAATGACTCATCCTTCATTTTTTATTTCAAATTTTAATTGAAATCCAGCAAAAAAAAAATTGTTATTTACAGTATTTTTTAATTCAATAGGTTAATAACTAATTTATTATAAATTTAAATTTTATTTAAGAATCTATTTTTGACTAGTGAATTGCTATATGTACAAAACAGAATCAAATTTTTAACATTTACTTAAATAAATGAATAAACTTACTACTCGACTCATCTAAATTGATTAAATTGATTCAATTTAGTCTTTCCAAATATAATGTTTGTAGTTCAATTTCGTTTTTTAATCACTATTCAGTATTGATATTAAGATGGCGTAGTGTGAATAGATTCAATTCAAGTCGTTGTTTCTTTTATGTTCATCTAACTATTGCCTGCAAACCCTAAACAATTTTCATCTTTTTCTTCGATGAAACATTTTGTTGTCTCTAGATTTTTTATATGTATTTTAAAACAAATATTACAAAAATTTTACTTCCAAAAAATAGAAGGCTCTCTAGATTTTTCCTATGCATTGCCTGTTAAGTAGCCTATTTTGTCATATAAACACACGAGAAAAAATTATATAAAGC
>NC_029792.2:27211052-27215734 GCF_000816755.2 Arachis ipaensis
CACAATATAATTAGGCCAGACTTGCACATGATTCAGTCCGGTTCAAAAATTTGTCTGAACCCGAATATTTTAAAGTTAATTTAATGTGATTTTATTGGGTCTAAAATTAGGTAAGAATCTCAAAAATAGACTCAATCATTATTTAGGACCGAATTCAAGTCAAGACGAATACTGCTTCACCGGTTCATGTACACCTTAGGCGACTAAATTAAAAAAAGGTATATGTTTTAAATTAATTCCAATATTATGTTATATTAACTATAAGTTTATTGTTTTATTTTTAATCACATTCGTTGAATTAGGAAATAGATCAAAGAAGAATGAAATTATAATTTATGGACAAATTCAAATTCAAGTATGGTGGTTATCAATTTCTCTGTAACAAGTATTTTTTTTCTTCTTTATAAATAAATGCATCATAATTTTTTGACATAAAACTTATCAAGACCCGGACATCACCCGGTCGAGACCCAATTTTAGTATGATCCGAAAGTAATATGATTTCACCGAGTCTAGGATTGGGTCAAGGTCTCAAAAATAGACCCAATCATTATTTAGAGTCGAATCCAAGTCAAGGCAAATCTGGTTTCACCTGAGCCCATGTGCACCCCTAACCACAACATAACTGCTGTTGTTTTTTTTTCCCAACAGTCCAAAACCAAGGTACATACAAAACCGCAATCATCAATCACATTTGATATCTATTATCTATTATTTATTACTAATTTTACAATCAAAATGTACCACATTACTCTCTCATTACAATTGAAATCAAATTTTTTCCTTCAAAATTAAAGAGTTCTCCCTTACTTTCTCTCCATTTCCCTGTTTCTCTCATTCCTTCACTCACTATTTCTCTTATATTTCATTATCAATGACTAGTTACAAATTTAACAATAAAAATATACAATACGACATTCTCTAATTACATTAAAATAAAATTAAAATTAACCAGAATTGATCTTAATTAGCCCAAATCAACCTTGATGGAAAGACCCATTAACTTGGTCCAAAATTGATAAAAAGAGAGAAGGAGATCCATGCATGCTTCCACGGAAATCAAACTTATCTTTGGATGGATTTCAAATTTTGTTCTATTTCACTTAATGCAGACATTGGAAAATGGAAAGAGAAAGTGAAGAAATGATGTGATAGCCTTAAGTGCTCTACACGCTTCTAGGCTTGGGTCTCGAAACAAATCAATTCATTTCACTCTCTTTCCTAACTTTACTAAAAGCAAATCATTTTTTAATTAATTTGTCAAGATCACTTAAGTGCATCTCTTTTCTTCTCTCTCATTTTTCTTTCTTCTCTTTCGATCATTACACAGCAAACCATGGAAGCTAAAGCTAGACATCGAAGAAAAGGAGATGCACGCTACAAGACCATCAAAATGATGGTAAGAAAAAGCAAACTAAAAGTATGCTGTGGCTAAGATTCTCATTCACTTGTGAAAAGATTTGGTGAAGAGATCTTGGCTTCTCCATACCAAAAATGGTTGAAGAAGATCTCGGTCAGAGAAGAAGATCCTTGAATGGATGGCTTGTCTCTGATTCTGCTCAACCACCACAGGAGGTAGCTACAGTGGCTACGTGATGGAAGAGGCAGAGATTGGAGCAGATGAAGCTATCATCATCATGATCAAGGGCCAGGAGTTCATCTTGGAGAGCATGACAAGGATGGAGGGCTCGGATTGATGAAGATTGGTGACCAAGGAAGAAATAGAGGTAATTGCATGTTGGGTTTTGCATGAGTTATCTCTTCTCTCTCTCTGGCCGAACCGGTTCTGGTTGAAGAAGAAGAAGATTGGCTTGATTTGTTTGGTTTCAACCTTGGAGGCTTCTCCCTATAAGTAAGGGTGAACAGTCAGGGTTTGATTCAAGGAGTGAGAGTGCAAAGCACAGGGTTCTCAGAGCTACCTAAGCTAATAGAATTTCTTCTCCTTCAATATTTTCATTTTGTAATTTTTCTGTTTAATTTTGTCTGTCTTGAGTCTCATGGAAAAAGGCAAACAGTGAGGTTTGTAATGAAAAAGCCATAGAGCGAAAAAAGGCAGAGAGTACAAAATTAAAAGAAAAAAGCCATAGATGTCCTTAGAGTTCCTTTGTACATCTGTGTTGTGTTTCATGATTCTGTGGGAATTCCCTTGCAAGTTAGGTTAGCACTGTGTAGTGAAAACTTGGAAGTAACCAAGTCAAGTTCAGGATTGGGTTTAGATTATGGACTTGTCCCGGATAGGAAGGGTAGTTCCTAGGGAGAATTGGTGTTTGTAATCAAAGATGATTATAGTGAAATTCCATCATTGTTGTGATGGAGACTGGATGTAGGCTGCACTGCACTTAGCAGCTGAACCAGGATATATCTGGGTGTAATTTTCTCTCTCTTCTATTCCATTTCTGTTTCTGCTACACAGGAGATAAAACTGAAAAATATCTCATGCTGATCGACGAGACAAAAAGAAAAGTCTCGTGGTTGGGAACGAGACAAGAAAAAGTCTCGTGGCTAGTTATGAGACAAAAAGACAAAAAGTTTCCAGAAGTTGTTTCAAAAACCAGCAAGTGTTTTCAAGTGAAAAAGGGGCTAAGATTCAACCCCCCCTTCTCTTAACCACTAAAAACCATCAATTGGTATCAGAGCTTGGTCTCAAAGAGATCAAGCTTTGCAGCTTAGAGAAAAGATCTAGATGGCAAAAAATAGTGGCTCAAATCTGGTGTCCTACAACCTGACCGAAGGACAGTCAAGCAACAGACCTCCTCTTTTCAATGGGAAAAACTACACCTATTGGAAGGAGAGAATGAAGATCTTTGTGCAAGCAGTGGATTACAGACTTTGAAAGATTATCCTGGAAGGTCCTCAGTATCCAACCGTCACAAGTGCCGAAGGAGTTGTCTCTCCTAAACCAGAAGCAAGCTGGACCGAAGAAGACAGAAAGAAGGTTGAGCTCAACGCCAAGGCCATCAACTTACTCAACTGTGCAATCAGCTTCGAGGAATACCGACGGGTATCATGATGCACAATGGCAAAGGAAATCTGGGACAAACTTCTAGTGACTCATGAAGGAACCACCATTGTAAAGAAGACCAGGATAGATATGTTAAACAGAGAGTATAAAATGTTTGCAATGAAGGAAGGATAATCCATTGATGAACTGTTTGAGCACTTCAACACCATCATTGTCGGCTTGGATGCTATGGGAATCAAGTATCCTGAATTTGTGCTAGTGAGAAGAGTGTTGAGATGTCTCACAAAAGAGTGAGAAACAAAAGCATTAATAATTTCTGAGAGTAGTGGTCTTGATTCTATGATATAGGATGACTTGAAAGGAAATTTACTTGCTTTTGAAAACACCTATGTGAAAAAAGATTCAAAAAAGAAAGGAATAGCTTTCTCATCTGTTACTAGCCCTCTGGATGATGAATCCAGTGATAACTCATCTGAAAATGAATTTGTATTGTTTGCCAAAAAATTCAGAAAAATGGTGAAGCTCAAGGAGAGAGGCAAAGGAGGTAGTTCAAGAAAACATAAGAGAGATCTCAGCAAAGTGACATGCTACAACTGTAAGGAAATAGGGAATTTCAAATTTGATTGCCCTAAGTTGAAGAAGGAAGAAAAGCCGAAGAAAGGAAAGAAAAAGGGACTGATGGCATCATGGGAGGATCTGGAAAATGACTCTGAAGACGATGAAGAATCTGAAACAAAGTCTCAACCATGCCTTATGGCTAATCACGTTGAACAGGTAATCATCCCAAACCCTGACACTGAATATCTTCATCTTATGATAGATCATCTTTCTGAAAAAATAAGATGTTTTTTGTTGGATAATCAAGATCTTGAACAACAAATCACCGTCCTTAAAGCAGAAAATAGTTTTCTCAAAGAAAAAGTAAGGGAGGCCGAAACTGCTTGTGATCTTGTTAAAGAAAATAAGCAGTTAAAGGCCCAACTTAGGAGCTGTGAAAGTGACCATTCAGTTTTTTCATATGTAAACTGTTTTAAAGAAAATGAAGATTTGCTTAATGGTGCACGAATTGTGAATCACACTTTTCACAACGCGTACCACTAACCAGCAAGTGCACTGGGTCGTCCAAGTAATACCTTACGTGAGTAAGGGTCGAATCCCACGGAGATTGTTAGTTTGAAGCAATCTATGGTTATCTTGTAAATCTTAGTCAGGAAGTCAATTATGTTTATCAATTAAATTGTGAGTGACCAGTAGAGCATAAATTAAAAGTTACCTGTTGTGCAGTAATGGAGAGTATGTTGGAGTTTTGGAGATGCTTTGTCTTCTGAATCTCTGCTTTCCTCTGTCTTCTTGTTCATGCACGCACGTCCCCCTATGGCAAGCTGTGTGTTGGTGGATCACCGTTGTCAATGGCTACCTTCCATCCTTCCAGTGAAAACTACGCTCACGTGCTCTGTCACAGCACGGCTAATCACCGGTTGGTTCTCGATCCGGTTCGAATAGGATTTACTATCCTTTTGCGTCTGTCACTAACGCCCAGCCTTCAGGAGTTTGAAGCTCATCACAGTCATTCAATCCTTGAATCCTACTCGGAATACCACAGACAAGGTTTAGACTTTCCAGATTCTCATGAATGCTGCCATCAGTTCTAGCTTATACCACGAAGATTCTGATTAAGGAATCTAAGAGATACTCATTCAATCGTATATAGAACGGAGGT
>NC_029792.2:27215759-27217960 GCF_000816755.2 Arachis ipaensis
CACTGCATTCTTCAGTGAGGAGAACTCTTTCTGTTTCTCTCCACTCCTTTTTATGACTTAAGATCTCTTTCATGAACTTGGCATAAGAAGGTATTTGCTCAAGTGCCTCTGCAAATGGAATCTTTATTTCAAGAGTCCTTAGATAATCTGCAAAGCGAGCAAATTGCTTATCCTGCTCCTCTTTCCGGAGTTTTTGAGGATAAGGTATCTTGGCTTTATATTCCTCAAGCTTAGTGGTAAAAGAAGCCTTTTTAGAGGGGTTGTTGTCAGCAGTTGTGTGTGTCTGATCCCTCACTGGCAATTGAATGCCAGAGTCAGAAGCTGGAGTGACGTTAGACGCCAGCTCACTGTCTGTTCCTGGCGCCTGAACGCCAGAAATGTGCCCCTGTTGGGCGTTCAACGCCAGATTCTTGCCTGTTTCTGGCGTTGAACGCCAATCCTGCCTTGTTTCTGGCGCTGAACGCCAGTTTTGGGCATGGTCTGGGCGTTCAGCGCCAGCCTTCCACCCATTTTCTGGCGTTTTAGTGCCAGAATTATTTTTCCCTGGGCTCTTACTGTCCTCAGGGGAATCTTTGGTGGGTTGCTCATTTCTTGAATTTTTGATGCCCTGAGGTGGGGTATTTAATATTTTCCCACTTCTTAATTGAACTGCTTGGCATTCTTATGCTATTTGCTTTGATAGCTGCTGCTTTGTTTGCTTAAACTGTTCGTCCATATGTATATTAGCTATCCTTGTCTCCTGTAACCTGTCTTTGAATTCAGCTAGCTGTTTTGTTAGAAAATCTAATTGCTGATTGAATTCAGCAGCCTGTTTTACAGTACTGAATTCAGCAGTTACTGTTTTAACCTCTTCATTCATGGAAGGGTTGCTGCTTAGATACAGATGCTGATTCCTGGCAACTGTATCAATGAGCTATTCCTCTCTGGGCTCTTACTGTCCTCAGAGGGATTTTGGATGATATTTTGCTCATCCTCTGTCAGTTGTTCTTTCCTTGGCTTTCTGCTGTTTTGAAGCGAGGTATTTAATGTTTTCCTACTTCTTAATTGAACTGCCTGGCACTCTTCTGTTATCTGCTTTGATAACTGCTGTTTTGATTAGATTTGATTTTTAAAATAAAAAATCTGAATTTTTAAAGGTAATTTTCAAAAAATCAATTAAAATAAGGGAAAAAGATATTTTTGAATTCAATGAGGAAAGAGAAAAACAATAAAAAGATACAAAACTTAAATTTTTTTAGATCCAATGCTCTTTATTTTCGAAACTTTTGGAGGGAAAACACCAAGGAACACCAAACTTAAAAATTTTAAGATCAAGACACAAGGAAACTCAAGAACACTTTGAAGACTCACAAGAACACAAGAACATGAAGGAAGAACACCAAACTTAAAATTTTTTAGAAAACCAAGTCAAAATTTTCGAAAATCAATGGGGAATCAACAAGAAAACACCAAACTTAAAATTTGGCACAAGATTTAATAGAAAAAAATATTTTTGAAAAAGAAGGTTTTGAAAAGAGTATAAAAGATTCTAACCCAATCAAATTAATGCTCTAGCCAAATGAGTTATGGGACCTTCAAAAATTTTAAGAAAGATTATTTTTGAAAACACTAAACTTAAAGTTTGGCACAGGTTTTAATAGAAAAATTATTTTTGAAAAAGGTTTTTTAAAAAAAAATATGATAGCCAATTATCATGAACATAAACACCACGTTCTAATTAACTGAACTATAAATTTGAAGTGTTTTAACAAGGGATAAATAATAAAAGACTCTAAACCAAAAAAAGAGAATTTTTTTTTTCTAATCTAAGCAACAAAATAATCCGTCAGTTGTCCAAACACGAACAATCCCCGGCAACGGCGCCAAAAACTTGGTGCACGAATTGTGAATCACACTTTTCACAATGCGTACCACTAACCAGCAAGTGCACTGGGTCGTCCAAGTAATACCTTACGTGAGTAAGGGTCGAATCCCACGGAGATTGTTGGTTTGAAGCAATCTATGGTTATCTTGTAAATCTTAGTCAGGAAGTCAATTATGTTTATCAATTGAATTGTGAGTGACCAGTAGAGCATAAATTAAAAGTTACTTGTTGTGCAGTAATGGAGAGTATGTTGGAGTTTTGGAGATGCTTTGTCTTCTGAATCTCTGCTTTCCTCTGTCTTCTTGTTCACGCACGCACGTCCCCCTATGGCAAGCTA
>NC_029792.2:27218118-27227046 GCF_000816755.2 Arachis ipaensis
AGTGGACTATGATGGATGATAGTGGACTATGATGGATGATCCCACTTGGTGTGCTGGGGCCCACTTGGTGTGTGCTGGGGCCCACTTGGTGTGTGCTGGGGCTGAGACTTTAAGCAATTCATGTGCAGAGGCCATTTGTGGAGTTGAACGCCAGTTTGGGCGTTCAACTCCAGTTTTTGATCCTTTTCTGGCGCTGGACGTCAGATTTGGGCAGAAGGCTGGCGTTGAACGCCAGTTTACGTCATCAATTCTTGTGCAAAGTATAAACTATTATATATTGCTGGAAAGCCCTGGATGTCTACTTTCCAACGCAATTGGAAGCATGCCATTTCGAGTTCTATAGCTCCAGAAAATCCACTTTGAGTGCAGGGAGGTCAGAATCCAACAGCATCAGCAGTCCTTTTTCAGCCTGAATCAGATTTTTGCTCAGCTCCTTCAATTTCAGCCAGAAAAATACCTGAAATTACAGAAAAATACACAACTCATAATAAAGTCCAGAAACATGAATTTTTCCTAAAAACTACTGGAAATAAACTAAAAACTAACTAAAACATACTCAAAACTATATGAAATTATCCCCAAAAAGCGTATAAAATATCCGCTCATCACTTAAAGAGGTCAAAAGACTTAAAGATGACTTAGCCAAGTTCACTCAAAGTTCTAAAAATCTAAATCAAATCTTGGCTAGTCAAAAACCTCTTTATGATAAAGCTAGCTTGGGGTTCTATAAATCTATTGAGAAACCTTATTTTGAAAACATTGCTTCATCTTCCAATGATACAAGGTTTCAAAACCCGACAAGCTTTAACAAAACAGCAACTCCAAAATTTTGTAGGCTATGTAACCGAAATGGACACTTCCCCATTCAATGCTTTTTCGGTGAGAGGATGATTGGTGATAAAGTTTACAAAGTTATTTTTTATTATAATGGCTTATGATATAAGAGATGGTTTAACGTGAAAGGATCCAAGAAAATTTGGATACCTAAGGTCACTTAAGCTTGTTTTGTATGTGTGCCTAGCATCCAAACGGAAGGAGAATATGTGGTATATGGACAGCGGATGTTCTAGGCATATGACCGGAAAGACAACCTTCTTTATAAAGCTTGATGAATATGATGGAGGATTTGTCACTTTTGGTGATGATGCTAAAGGAAAGATAGTGGTTGTTGGAAAAGTTGGTAAAAGCTTTTCATCTTGTATAAATGGCTGTTAGAAAGTTTGTGTGTTTGGTTGTTTGTGAAAAATCTGGGGATATTTTATTTGAGGCTAAAAGGTGTAATAATGTGTATGGATTGACTCTTGAGGACTTGAAAGAACAAAATATAACATGTTTTACTTCTATTGAATCTGAAAAATGGCTATGGCATAGAAAGTTGGGTCATGCTAGCATGTACCAAATCTCTAAGCTAGTTAAGAAAAATTTGGTTAGAGGAATTCCAAATATCAAATTTGATCAGGATCTTACTTGTGATGCTTGCCAATTGGGAAAACAAGTAAAATCCTCTTTTAAACCAAAAGATGGAATCTCAACCAAAAGATGATCTTTTTGGTCCAACAAGAACCCAAAGTTTAGGAGGTAAACACTATGGTCTTGTGGTGGTAGATGATTACTCTAGATTTGGTTGGGTACTTTTTCTTGCTCATAAAAATGATGCTTTTCATGCTTTCTCAACTCTTTGCAAGAAAATTCAAAATGAAAAAGATTTAAAAATTGCCCATTTGAGAAGTGATCACGGAAGAGAATTTGAAAACCTAGACTTTGAAAAATTCTGTGATGACTTTGGAATCGCTCATAACTTTTCATGCCCTAGAACCCCTCAACAAAATGGGGTGGTTGAGAGAAGGAATAGAAACCTTCAAGAGATGACTAGGGCCATGCTTTGTGAGAATGAGATTCCTAAATTTCTATGGGCTGAAGCTGTAAATACAGCTTGTTACATTTTGAATATGACAATTATTAAAAAATGGTTTGAAGAAAACTCCCTATGAATTATGGAAAGGAACCCCTCCAAATCTTAAGTATTTTCATGTTTTTGGATGCAAATACTTTGTACTTAACAATAAAGAAAATCTTGGCAAATTTGATCTAAATTCCTATGAAGGGATGTTTGTTGGATACTCCACCACTAGCAAGGCCTATAGGATTTATCTCAAAGAACATAGGACCATAGAGGAATTGATACATGTTACTTTTTGTGATTCTAATTTAATTCCCAGTACTGTGATAGATAATGATTCAGATTATGAAGAAGCTGGAACAAGTAAAGAAAATTCCAAATCTGCTCAAAATGAAGAATCTGCCAGCCCAGTTTTGTCTCGTCAGATTGGAGGAGACATTTCCATTTTGTCTCCTGAGCCAGCACGAGAAACTGAAACAGTGAGACCCCCAGAAGCTCATCAAAGCTCAACACCACTCCGGAAGCCCAGAGAATGGAAGTCTATGAGGGGTTATCCTCATGACTTTATCATTGGTGATCCCTCTCAAGGTGTAACAACAAGATCCTCAACCAAAAGGCAATCCGAACCAAGCAATTTTGCCTTCTTGTCACAAATGGAGCCCAATAATGTAAAACAAGCTCTTGAAGATCCTTCATGGGTCAAAGCAATGCAAGAAGAGCTTGCTCAATTCGACAAGAATGAGGTTTGGACACTAGTACCTCATCCGGATGGTAAGAAAGTGACGGGACTAAGTGGGTCTTTAAAAATAAACTTGGTGAGGATGGACAAGTTGTTCGTAACAAGGCTAGATTAGTGGCCCAAGGTTACGATCAAGAAGAGGGTATAGATTTTGATGAGTCTTTTGCTCCAGTAGCTAGAATGGAAGCAATTAGGTTACTTCTTGCCTATGCTGCCCATAAGGGTTTCAAAATATTTCAAATGGATGTAAAATGTGCTTTCCTTAATGGCTTTATTGATAGATAAGTGTTTGTAACACAACCCCCTGGTTTTGAGGATAAAAAATTTTCAAACCATGTTTTCAAACTCTCCAAGGCTCTTTATGGCCTTAGACAAGCTCCAAGAGCTTGGTATGAAAGGCTTAATGCCTTCTTGTTGAAAAATCAATTTTAAAGGGGTACCACCGACACTACTTTATTTATTAAAGCATCTAATGATGATATTCTCCTAGTTCAAGTTTATGTGGATGACATTGTGTTTGGATCGGCCAATAAGTCCTTGTGTGAAGAGTTTAGAAAACTCATGACTAGTGAGTTTCAGATGAGTTTAACGGGAGAGCTAACTTTTTTTCTTGGCCTCCAAATTAAACAAACTCCTAGTGGTACCTTTATTCACCAAGGAAAGTATGCAAAAGAACTTATCAAAAAATTTGGCCTAGAAAGTTCCAAACTAATGGGTACATCAATGCATCCAAACACAAAACTTGAAAAGGATGATGATGGGAAAGATGTGGATGAAACAAGGTATAGAGGAATGATAGGTTCACTAATGTACCTTACCTCTTCTAGACCGGACATTGTTCAAAGTGTGGGTATATGTTCAAGGTTTCAATCTCACCCAAATGAATTCCATCTTTCATCCGTTAAGCGCATTATTAGATACATTAAGGGAACTAGTAAGTATGGCTTGTGGTATCCTAAATCTGATGATTTTTGTGCAGTAAGGTTTTGTGATGCATATTATGCGGGAGATAGAGTGGATAGACGGAGTACATCCGGCAAGCTCACTCAACATGTGGTCAAGCAAAAAGCAAGCCACAGTAGCTCTATCCACAGCTGAAGCTGAATATATTTCTGCATCTGCATGTTGTTCACAATTAATTTAGTTAAAAACACAGTTGGAAGATTACAAATTAAAGATCAATAGTATACCCTTATTTTGTGATAATATGAGTGCTATTAACATCTCAAAAAATCCTATTTTGCACTCAAGAACCAAGCACATTGAAATTAAATATCATTTCATTAGAGAACATGTGCAAAAGGGTACTATTGATATTCAATTTGTAAAATCTGAAGACCAACTTGCTGACATTTTTACCCCTCTATGAAGACAGATTCTGCACCTTGAGAAAAAGTTTGGGGATGATTGATTTAAGTTCTATTGATAACTTGTGAAATTTTGATTCTGCTCAGTTTTGCCTCGTAGAAAAGGAGGAGATAAAAATCAGAATGTGTTGGAAGGGCTGTGATCAAGGAGGAGACTGTGCCAAAATTAATTCTTATGGGCCCCACCAAATTTCCTTGACCCACTCTGACCGTTTTGTTAGTTTCTCTTTGTGTAAATCACAATCTCCTTTTGTTGTCTCATCAAATCTTGTTGGAAGAGGATGTTGTCAAATCAAATCTTTTTCTTCATCTAATCCCTTGATTCTAGGAAACCACTTTTTAGTTTATTTCAAATAAAAGAGAAACTTCCTTGGGTATTAACCGCTCCTTAATGGTCATTAAACTCCCTCCAATTCTCTCTCCACTCCACATTTAATGCGTCCCTAACCTCCCTCCTCCCTCACTCAATTCGGTTTCTATTCAAATCCCCCATCTTCCACTTCTCCATTCTCATTACCATGAAAAAGAAAACTGCCCCTAGAAAAAGTAAAAGGATTCTATTCTCTCAAAAACCGTCCACACCACAAACTCACACTCACATCCATATCCATTCTACATCCTCATCTTCTCCCTCACCACCCTCAAAACAAACCGACACCATGAGACGGAAAGTCATAGCCACGAAAACCTCTCCAAGAAAGAAGAAAGAGAATGTTCCTGTGGAGGAAGAGGAAGAATCACACACCTCACCTATTCCATCACCACCACCATCTCCACCGAAGAAAGCCACACCCGGAAGGAGTGCTCAGAAAATAAAAGGGTTTGCGCTGCACAACACCAAGGAACCAACAAACCTGGAGTTCTTAGATTTTAAGAACAAATTCAGTAAACCACACTCTCACTATGATCTTGCCAGGTTCAACTCCTGTGCTTCATATGAATTCCACAAAGAGGTTCTGGAAAAACGTCATCTCTGTGCCACCTATCTCGTCAATCTTGACTCTCTCACCAACAAAGGGATAAATGTTTCTTCTCTTTTTGAACTTCTTCAATGGACTACATTGCTCCACATCCAGAAATCGGTTTACCTCGGTTTGGTTCGTGAATTCTATGCCAACATGCGACTGATTGATGGCACCATCCATTCTTATGTGAAGAGGATTCACATAGCTCTTGACTCTGGAACTATTGGGACAGCTCTAGGCTACAAAGAGGAGGGGCCGAGAGCATATATGGCCGAGAAATGGGACTCTCAGGTCGAAGTCACCTATAAAATTGTCCTCTAACATATCTGTGAAAACCTATCTGGCTTGGATGGCACAACTCCTACCCACAAAGCCCTCGGTCCTACCGAACTCTCTGCTTCACAGGATCATCACCCACATCCTGACCCCTCAAAGCGGCTCCCATAATAGAGTAACATTCTCTGACTCTCTCATCATTTTTGCTCTTGTTGCATCTACTCCTATATCATTTGGTTACCTTATGATCAGACACATGTGGGAATCAGTTAAAAGCACCAAAAAGGTGAATCTGCCCTATGGGATATTTTTAACAAGTATTTTTGAATATTTTAAAATTGATATCCTAAATGAGGCTGTAGAAAACAAGGTATCTATGATTAAAGGAGGAGGAGCTGTTAAAGGAACCAAAGGAAAGAAATATGTGGCTTCGGATAGTGAATATGAAAGCCGGCCTGAGCCCTCCAAGGCAACCGAATCTATCAAAGAAATTCTCACATAATTTTCAAACATGTCGGAGCTCATGGTACAATCCCATAAGGTGGCACGCAAGCTAGCCTATGAAAATGAAAAGGCTTGGATAAGATGCAAGGACATGGTAAGTCTGATGCTGGAGAGCCTTGAGGAGGAGTTGGGAGTTGCAAGTGTAGAAGGGGCTGAGGAATCTGAACTTCATTTATCTGATGATTAATCTGTTTAGTATTTGATATTGGCATGTTTAGGCTCAATTTGATACTCTATTTTGTCTTTTTGGATACTGTTGGACCTATGACTTGATGTCACACTTTTAATATTTTGGGTATATTGGATATTTTGTTCTCTATGTCATTTTTTTGCAGGTGTCCCTTGATGCCAAAAGGGAGAGAGAAATGGTGCTAGAAAATTGAAATTAACAAAACAGGGATGAAATCTATTTGAGGATTCATGATATCCCTTGTTTCTTGTTAAAATATCTTGTTGTGATGATATGATTGATGTTAATAATGCATTTGTTCTATCTTGGTAAATATGATTGCTGCTGATTGATGTTTGTGATTAGTTGGTTTACCTTGGAAAAATATTTACTGTGTCTATGATGCAGTTACTGTGTTTGTGATGCATTTGATCTATTTATGTTTTCTTGGTAAAATGTTGCTGTTTTGGATTTATTTTTGGCAGTTTCTTTAAGCTGTAAACATGAAGTTTGATAGTTGCTATAGTTTGAGATGATCATGCTTGATTATAAATATTTTCCTTGCCATGATCGATCTGCTCTGATTTGTTAATTGGAAAATAGTTTTAAAATAGCTTGAAAAGCAGCTTCAGGGAACATCAATCTTGTACCAAATATGTTGCATGTGATTGAGCAGAAAATCAAATTATTGATAACAAATGAGTTTTGATTATCATTCAATTCTGCTCATAAATCAAACCATTCAACATCACATAATGAATATGTTGAATAACATTGTTGCCTTAGGCTTGATAAAAATTGTTATAGGTATAAAGATTCCCGTGGTAAAATAGCATATATTAAGGGGGAGCCTTGTGGCAATTAGAAAGGGGGAGAAATTCAAATATTCAAAGGGAGTATTCTATACTTTAATCTTTAATTTCTTTCCATTTCAATTTTAATAATGTTTGTCATCAAGAGGGAGATTGATGAGTTTGAAAAACTCTAAATTAATTTTTATGATGACTAAACATTATTAATATAATTATTTACAAAATTATTAATTTGATCTTAATTCATACTTATTTAATTAATAATGTTGTGATGCAGATTTTATATTGGGCCGAAAATAAAAGAAAAAATGTTGCAAGTCCAAGTGTGAATTTTTATCTAGCATTGGTTAAAAAATAGTCAATGAAGTATGGCTGAATTATTATTCTTGTTATTGGGCCAGAATTGATCTTAATTAGCCCAAATCAACCTTGATGGAAAGACCCATTAACTTGGTCCAAAATTGATAAAAAGAGAGAAGGAGATCCATGCATGCTTCCACGAAAATCAAACTAATCTTTGGATGGATTTCAAATTTTGTTCTATTTCACTTAATGCAGACATTGGAAAATGGAAAGAGAAAGTGAAGAAATGATGTGATAGCCTTAAGTGCTCTACACGCTTCTAGGCTTGGGTCTCGAAACAAATCAATTCATTTCACTCTCTTTCCTAACTTTACTAAAAGCAAATTATTTTTTAATTAATTTGTCAAGATCACTTAAGTGCTTCTCTTTTCTTCTCTCTCATTTTTCTTTCTTCTCTTTTGGTCATTACACAGCAAACCATGGAAGCTAAAGCTAGACACCGAAGAGAAGGAGATGCACGCTATAAGACCATCAAAATGATGGCAAGAAAAAATAAACTAAAAGTATGCTGTGGCTAAGATTCTCATTCACTTGTGAAAAGATTTGGTGAAGAGATCTTGGCTTTTCCATACCAAAAATGGTTGAAGAAGATCTCAGTCAGAGAAGAAGATCCTTGAAGGGATGGCTTGTCTCTGATTCTGCTCAACCACCACAGGAGGTAGCTACAGTGGCTACGTGATGGAAGAGGCAGAGATTGGAGCAGATAAAGCTATCATCATCATGAAGCATCAAGGGCCAGGAGTTCATCTTGGAGAGCAAGGTAAGGATGGAGGACTCGAATTGATGAAGATTGGTGACCAAGGAAGAACTAGAGGTAATTGCATGTTGGGTTTTGCATGAGTTATCTTTTCTCTCTTTCTGGCCAAACCGGTTCTGGTTGAAGAAGAAGAAGATTGGCTTGGTCTGTTTGGTTTCAAATTTGGAGGCTTCTCCCTATAAGTAAGGGTGAACAGTCAGGGTTTGATTCAAGGAGTGAGAGTGCAAAGCACAGGGTTCTCAGAGCTACCTAAGCTAACATAATTTCTTCTCCTTCAATGTTTTCATTTTGTAATTTTTCTGTTTAATTTTGTCTGTCTTGAGTCTCATGGAAAAAGGCAAACAGTGAGGTTTGTAATGAAAAAGCCATAGAGCGAAAAAAGGCAGAGAGTGCAAAATTAAAAGAAAAAGCCATAGATATCCTTAGAGTTCCTTTGTACATCTGTGTTGTGTTTCATGATTCTGTGGGAATCCCCTTGCAAGTTGGGTTAGCACTGTGCAGTGGAAACTTGGCAGTAACCAAGTCAAGTTCAGGATTGGGTTTAGATTCTGGACTTGTCCCGAATAGGAAGGGTAGTTCCTAGGGAGAATTGGTGTTTGTAATCAAAGATGATTATAGTGAAATTCCATCATTGTTGTGATGGAGACTGGATGTAGGCTGCACTGCACTTAGCAGCTGAACCAGAATATATCTGGGTGTAATTTTCTCTCTCTTCTACCCCATTTCTATTTCTGCTGCACAGGAGATAAAACTGAAAAATATCTCGTGCTGATCGACGAGACAAAAAAAAAGTCTCGTGGCTGGGAACGAGACAAAAGAAAAAGTCTCGTGGCTAGTTACGAGACAAAAAGACAAAACGTTTCCAGAAGTTGTTTTAAAAACCAGCAAGTGTTGTCAAGTGAAAAAGGGGCTAAGATTCAACCCCCCATTCTCTTAGCCACTAAAAACCATCATTACTAATTTGACAAAACAAAATGTGTCACCAGATATTTTTATTATAATTAAAATAATTTTTTTAACTTCCAAAATTAACAAACTCCCTCTCTCATTCTTCTTCTTTATCTATCTCTCTCTTT
>NC_029792.2:27227059-27228132 GCF_000816755.2 Arachis ipaensis
TTTAAATTTTAGATAACGAATGTTAAAATTAATTATTAATAAAAAATTAAACTCTTTCGTATGAAAATAATAACTAAAAAACTTATTATTTTATTTTTTATCTACAGATAGAGATCCTGATTTTCTTGGTCAATAGGGACTTTTGTTCCTTACGACCTTTTTATAAAAATAATTTAATGTTATAATTTTTTGTGTCATAATCTATAATGTTAGGACTGACGTAATTTTAAAAAATTTATATTTTCGTAATATTATTACGGGTAAAAATACTAGTTTTACACTTAAAAGAAACCCTCTTCTAGTCTTGAAAACTCAAATTTAAAATATTAAAATTGAAATGTAACTATATTATATATTATTATATTACTAACTAATTTAATAATTAAAATGTTTCATATGACACTCTCTTATTAAAATTTAAAAAAAAAATATTTTTTTCAAAATTAGTAAACTTTCTTCTTACATTTTCTTATCTGCCTCTCTTTTTTCTATTTCTCTCTATTCTTCCCACTTTATATATAATTTATATTTTATATTTTATATTACTAATTTGACAAAACAAAATGAAAATCAACATAATTTTAAAAATTTTATATTTTTATAATAATATTATAGATAAAAATACTAGTTTTACACTAAAAAAAACCCTCTTCTAATCTTGGAAACTCAAATTTGAATGTCCAGCAAAGGCCTATTACAAAATTGAAATTTCAGTTCCATACTTTAATTCACAAGTTATAATTTCACATTTTAACGGTTTAACCATTGCACATATTCTGGCCAAATCAACAATATGTCAATGAGGAAGGATCACAGCGACAATTAGCGGCAATGAGGAAAGAAAGGGAAATAGGGTATAGAGTGCTGGGAATGATTTTATCCAAGGAGTGATGCTAGATCAACGTTACAATTAGTCATTAAAATCAACTACAAAAGTTTGTTATTATTCACTAATAAAAAAATATTAAAATTATTTTTAATATAAAAATAAAAATAATATTTTAATCAAATATTAATATTTAAAATATATTACAATATTATAAAAATTATTCAACATATCCCATATCATATGA
>NC_029792.2:27228259-27230894 GCF_000816755.2 Arachis ipaensis
AAAAAAAAAAAAAACAATATCTAAAACCTGAAAAATCAATTCCACTCTCGGTGGTACACGCGCTGACGCGCTAATTCCCACCATCACTCTGAAGCTCACACGCACCCATCTCAACGAACTCCAACTCCACTATAGGTCGGTGTAACCTTTCCTTTTCCATTGCACCCGGTTACTCTTTCGCATACAGCTTATAGGGTGTCCATTCTTCATCTCTCACCACCCCTTCAGTCATGTTTATGATTCATCGACAACCACAGCCTTCCGCAGTTCCACTTCGATCTTTATCTATGTGGTGCAGCTAGTGAGTGCAGCCATTGCTTTAGATCCAGACTTTTCAACGCGGTGGTGGTTGCCATGCTCTTATCATTCATTGGAGCAGATAAGGGTCGATGAAATCAGTAGCAAATATGAAAAACACAAATCATGTTAATTTTATCAATATTTTTTATTTTTGTTAGTGAAATCTTATTAATATGGGTCCATTTGCTAAAAATTAAATAAACATACTCTAAATGTGTTTGATTATAATCGAATTTTGATATATGATTTAGATTGTGTTTGATTATAATATAATTTTTAAATTTTAACTTAGATCCTTGAGTTGATTATAATCAGATTTTAAAGTATGATTTAAAGCATATGTTTGATTATATTATGATTTTTGAATTTTTATTTGGATTTTCAACTAAATTTTGAAGTATAATTTGAATTCTGGAATTTGATTATAAGATAGAATATGTTTGAATATAACTAAGTTTTGAGTATGATGTGGAACATATTTGATTATATGATTTTAAATTTTGATTGGAATTTTTGAGTTTGATTATTAATATTTGATTCGTATTGCGAAAATTCTTATTTAAATACCTTATTTTGAACTATTGAATCTATGACAAAACCATATGCTTGTTGGAGAGAGTCTGCACCTAGCTTTTTCAAGAACTTGACTTGGTGAACAGCCTTATCTAACGTGGAAGTTGTGTCCATTTTAGTTCCATCAAGTTGTGTCCATTTTAGTTCCATCAGAGAATAAGTGAATAACCTATGAAATTCCTTATTCTCTAGCTTAACTAACTTGGATATCGTCTCCCTCGTTACAGCCATCGAGTTCTTGTTATTATTAATGTTACTGCATGTTGTCAAAACAAAGGAGGAGGAAGATGATTGCAAAAAGAAGTAATATAATCATGAGTAAAGTATATTTTTTTTGACAACATCTTGGGTAAGTGTCAAAGTTGTCCCTAACGTTTGAATCGTCTTATTTAAGTCTCTTACGTTTTAAAATTGACTCAACGTTGTCCTGCGTTAAAAATCTGTTAACAAAATTGACGGCAAGACAAAATTGAGACGATTTTGAAACGTTAAGAACTTAAATAGGACGAAAACGTTGGGACAAAAATGATACATAAAAATAAATTTTAATTTTACCCTTCACTAATATCAATCTTTTATAATACATAGTTATTCAATTATTTTTAATCACATTTAAGTAAATTACACTTAATCATATTATTTTGATTTTAAATAATTTTTTTATAATTTTACTCTTAAAGATTTTTACTCATCATGAAATATTTGTAAAATGACTAGAATTATATTTTTTTATTGTATATTTATCATTTTTTTCGACAAGTTTATGTACTAGTCATTTTACAAATATTTTATGATGAGTAAAAATTTTTAAGAATAAATTATAAAAAAATAAATTTATTTAGAATAAAATTAACGTGATTAAGTGTAATTTACTTAGATATGATTAAAAAATAATTGAATAACTACGTACCGTAAAAAGCTGATATTATTGAAGGATAAAATTTAAATTTATTTCTATGTACCATTTTTGTCCCCAATGTATTCGTCATATTTAAGTTCATAACGTTTCAAAATCGTCTCAATTTTGTCCCGCCGTCAATTTCGTTAACAGATTTCTAATGGCAGGACAACATTGAGTCAATTTTAAAATGTTAGGGAGTTAAATAGGACGATTCAAACGTTATGGACAATTTTAAAACTTACTCCAAACATTGAGGATAAAAACAATACTTTATTGCTGCTGATGACATTTGGTGGTGCCATGGAATTATTCCCTGATGACATTTGGTGCTGCCATGGAATGTTGTTGGAAGATGAAACTAGGAGGTTTATATAAATCCAGTTTATGGATAAATGGAGGTGGTGTTAAAACGGATGTTCATAATTAAAGAAGAAAGATCTTTTTTATTGGTATCATTATTACTGTCTTGACTGATTTTAGTATGATTGCACATGAATTGGATAATATCCGTATATTTGCAGTAATTATTTGCATCTAATTCGAATTTTGTGAATATTATTCGATTCGCAGAGTCATTAGATCGAATCAGATCTGATATGCACTATGCTAGGATTAGATTGTGGATTTGCTAATGATATCCTCGGATCCGATTCGCAGATCCGCATATCCGCACGTCTCATATAAATAAAATAATTTATGATATCTTGTTTTTAATTTTTTATGTTGTACTTTAACTTAGAATAATTAAACTTAGATATTGTGTTATTATTATTTTTTTTTTGTTATTCAAAAAAACTTTTATTGATAATATTTTAGAAGTAAATAGGTTTAAACAGGTGAAAAATAGAATTTTTGGACATT
>NC_029792.2:27231017-27239796 GCF_000816755.2 Arachis ipaensis
ATGCTGTGCGGATTGTGGATAGGATCGGACCTGAAAAACTACGGATATCGTATCCGATCTGATTCGAAAAATGTAGTGCAGATCGAATAGAATTATAGGCTATATCCGATTCGATTCATGTGCATACCTAAATTTTAGTGTATAAATAATATTTTGTATGATGCATATTTTTGTTTGTTGATTTTTTCATTATTATAAAGAAACTTTATATATGTTAATCTTATAATAAGAATGTTAACTAATAAAGAGGAAGAATAAATTAACCAAATCAAAATATTATTTCATAAGAATAAATCAAATCAAATCAAATCGTGACATAGCTGGGTCTTGTGAATGAAAAATGTGTGCATTGAGCACAACACACAAGACAGAATATGATCCGAGATCTCAATTAGTTGTCGTGTTGGTCGTTCAAGGATACCAACATGCCCAACTCTTGAGCAACGCTGACGCATCTAGCGTCAATGTTGCGGGTCATGAATCCAAGGGGATTGATAAAGCGGATTGAGGAGCTGACTCCATTGTTCTTGGTGAGGGCAATTCTGTCAACATCCATCTTCTTCATTGGCTCCTTGCACTTGGCATGGGTGCTCTTCTCTGTCTTCACCTCGCAGAACTCTTCTTGGTGGTCACCCTTCACTGGCAGGCTGTAGAATCCGTTCTTGTCAGTTTGACCCTCAACCAAGTATGTAATGTTCTTCTCGTCACCAATTTTCTTGCACTCCAATGTCACCTTAATGTCTGCGCACAAGTATATTGAAAAAGAATTAAACAATATTTATATACAAATAATTTGATGGTTGATTTTGTTTATGCGCATAGTATTTTTGTATTTTTAATACAGAAAGAAAAATGAATTACGTACTTGACAGAGGGTGGCTAAGTCTGGTCTCGAATTCGAAACGACAAGGATCGCAATACACCTTTCCTTCAACTGTGAAGGTATCATCTTCAGGAACCAAACGAGCCAATGCAGATGATGAGAAGCAAAATGCAACAAGGAGGACAGCCACTGCAAAGCTCTTTGCCATTTTAATTTATTTTGATTTGATTTGATTTGGTTTGGGGTTTGATTTGGTTTAATGCTATGTCTCTCTTATACTTGATTAACCCCTGGGAATGATTTTTTGTGTCTGCCATTAGGCCCTTTATATAAGAAACGGATGTGCTTAATTTGGTCCCTTTCAATCCGTTGGTTATTCACCCTCATAAAACTAAAAGAAATTGTGTGCTTCATAACTAACTAAGTAACCGTTATTCTAGCCAAGCCACACGACTCAATCCAACTTGGAATGAAGTGACCTTGTAAATCGTGAGGCTGGCAATAAAATTTTAGTTGTTTGGTTAATGAAAAAGTCAAAAACTAAGGAGGAAAGGGTTATTGAACATTGTAAAAAGAACGTGGGACTCGCCTGATAATTTTCTCCCTCACCGGTGGACCCGGAAAAGAGAGGGAAAACTTATTTCTTTCACATATGCCTTTCCTTTACACATTATTATTTAAGAATTTACAATATTATCTTTATATAAAGATGTCATCATATAAATATTTTTTATTTTATTATTATCTTTTTTACTGACATATCATATATATTTATGCATATACTCATCTGAAGGGTCTTTGTTAATATAATATATGAGTTTAATTTTAATTTACTAATAGTATAAAATATTTTATATAATAATAAAAAATAATATAAAATATCCAATTTTCATATTTATAGTTTGAAATAAAACTAGCTTAATAAAAAATGTTAATATTTTAATTGACTATTAAGGATATCTCCTAATATTTTTTTATTTTTATTTGCCAAGCAAAAGGCTCTAAATAAATGATAATATCCCCTGTAATTAGAGGTATTTACAGTACAATTTGGATCGATTTTGAATAAAAAACTCACCTAATTTGAACATTAATTTTATTTGCGCTGCGGTTTGAATTGGATTGAATTTGCGATTTTGTAAATTAAAAGAAATTAAATATACATAATAGCATAATTGTCTAAATCGGTTCCCAAAAATTTTTAAAAACGGACATTTTAAAAAAAATTTAATACACAAAAATATCTTTAAAATTTTACTCCTACGAATAAATCAGTCTCTAGTCTATCTTTAATAGAGTAATTACCTAAATCAGTCTCCAAAAATTTTAAAAGCAGACATTTTAGTCCAAAAAAAAAATTAATACATAGATCAATTCCTAACATTTTTTCTGTCAGACATAATAATTCTCCATCCATTTTTTGACATAATTAATAATTTGGTGATCAAGTTGAGATTCAAGTGAAAATAGAAGAATAATTTTGATTATACTAAATTCCTAACTATCACACCAATCTAAGTTCTATTAAATACAAAAATATCAAATAGTTTTAACATTGAGTTTCTTGTAGAATAATCTCTAATAACTTTATTGAATATTATTATTATTATTATTATTATTGAGTGACAATATATATATATATATATAAAAGAATCTAATGAATAAATTTATTATTATTTTTGTCCAAAAAATGCAAAAAAAAATATAGTACAGTATTATTGTATAATTAATAATAATAATAATTTTATTTTATTTTATTTTTTGACGGAGGACTGCTATGTCTAACAGAGAGAAATATTGGGGATTGATTTGTACATTAATTTTTCTTGGGAACTAAAATGTCCATTTTTAAAATATTCGGGACTGATCTGGATGATTACTGTGCCAAAAAATGAACTGGGGACTGATTTATCTGCCGGAGTAAAACTTTGAGAATTGATGTGTGTATTAACTTTTTTTTAGGGACTAAATATTTTTTAATACAAAAACTCTTTTTATATTATAAAAATATACATAAAAATCTAATGAATAAATTTATCATTACTTTATCTAAAAACATGCAAAAAGTTATGGTATAATATTATTGAAACGTACAAACCATAATAATATATTTTTAGTTTAAGAGAATATGAAACTTAGTACATACATTTTTTTTTGTTGGATTTGGAATTGTATATGTAGTGAGATGGTTCAATAATATATTTTTTTAAAAAAATACCATATTAAAAATTAAATAGGTTTAACTCGAAAAATAGACGAAGGACTATTATGTCTGACGGAAAAAAATATTGAGGATTTATCTGGGTATTAATTTTTTTTGGACTAAAATGTCCGCTTTTAAAATATTTGGAGAATGATTTTGGTAATTACTCTGCCGAAAAATGAATCGAGGACTAATTTGTCTGTCGGAGTAAAATCTTGAGGATATTTGTGTGTATTAAATTTTTTTAGAGACTAAAATATCCGCTTTAAAATCCTTAGGGACTAATTTGGATAATTACTCTACATAATAAGTCTCAATATCAAATTTTAAATAACCAACAATGACATATAACAAGTCTCAATAATATCTTGAAAAACTAACAATAAAAATAAAATTATAAGTTAGTTAAAATTAATAGATAAATCTTATTTTGAGCATAAAATATTTATTAAATAATAATGATACATGAATAATAGAAAAATGTATAATAAATTGAACATGTTATAAGTGTAAATTGTGTGATCTGAATTGGATCGATTTTAAAAAGTAAATTCAAAATCTAATTCAAAATCTAATCCAATTCATGTAGTTTACAAAAAATTGAATCCAATTAAATATGCGGTTTAATTCGGATCAATTTAGGTTTAAATATCGCTGCCTGTAACACTGAGGTGCGTTTGGTCGGTGCAGGAAAAATATCATCCTATGAAAATGAATAGTTTAAAAATAATATCAATTTGTTAATAAGTTCTCAAAAGAGTGAGAGATTAATATATTAGCTTGTTTTTTTCCTGTGCATAAATAATTAAACTCTTTTGCAATTAGTTTATTCTTTTGCATAAATTCAAATTGAA
The DNA here is from genome assembly GCF_000816755.2 of Arachis ipaensis. Lineage (NCBI taxonomy): Eukaryota > Viridiplantae > Streptophyta > Magnoliopsida > Fabales > Fabaceae > Arachis > Arachis ipaensis. Next base: position 27,234,898 of record NC_029792.2, read on the forward strand.
AACCTTAATTAGTTAAGAGAAACAAATGCAGACTATCAATGCATGGTTGGTTCAACTCAACACTTGTATTTCGATAAAGAAGGATCTCACCTAATTTCTTTCTTTTGGATTTAGGAACATTTACTATTGTTCTACCATCCCAAATCTTAATATTATTAAGATTACATTTTTTATTTATATTTTGCATAAATAAATAAATAAATAATTCATTAATTATATGACAGTCTATATATCTTTTGTCCTGGCGGATTTGTCATCCTTTTTTCGCCGATTATGCAACAAATCCATAGACCCTAAATAACTTTCTCTCCTTCAGGATCACGTGGTTCATATTCTGTGTCGCATGGAGATGATTTTCCCTCCTTCTTTCTTCACAGTCATGGTTCACTTGACAGTGCATCTGGTCGAAAAGGTGCGTCTTGGTGGTCCAGTACATTATCGGTGCATGTACCAATTGAACGGTAATTATCAAACAAAATTTTTTATTTTGCTTTTAATCAGTACTTATGACACGTATTATATTCCCAAAGGTACCTATGCCGTCTCAAGCAGTACGTGTGTAACAGATCACAACCAGAGGGCTCAATTGCAGAGGGATACTAATCTGAGGAGATTCTCGTATTCTGTTCAAGGTACCTAGATAATGTCGAGAGTAGGATTAATCGACCAATGCGTGTTGACGATCGACCGCGTGAACTTATGCCTGATGAGAGTGCAACCATGTTCCCCGAGGTTGGAAAGGCTGTCGGGGCTGCTTCTTTTTACACCCTCACACCAACTGAAAAATTCCAAACTCACCGTCACGTATTGGTCAATTGCTTGGCCGTGAAAAAATTTATAGAGTAAGTGCATTTGAAAGTATCGACTTCGTATGATCTACTATAGTTGGAGAACCTGACATGAAATTATTGTGACATTTCCAGTGAGTTTAGAGTGATCACAAAGAGAAAGTTACGAAGTAGGACAAGGTCCCAGTCTCATATAGACAATGTTGTGCACAGAGAATTTTTCGATTGGTTCAAGCATCAGGTGAATCTTGGTATCATAAATCCATTTACATATTCAAATGGTGTCATATTTTTCGTATCCCAATATAATGAAACATGTAATTTGTTCACTGCCAGGTTCCATTGGGAAGCATCATGCACCCGAACGAATTGCAGTGGCTTGCATGTGGCCCCAATGTTTATTTTTGCCGCTATACATCTTACAACGTAAATGGATTTAAGTTCAGAACCCTTTCGAGAGAGAGGAAGGGTTGAAAACCCAAAATAACGGGGTGTATGTCACTTCTGACACTAGGAGTTATGCAAGCAAGCGCGACAGTAATGTTGCTGTTGGTAGTGTCTCGTATTACGAAAAACTAGTGGCCATCATTGAGTTACAGCGGTCAATTCACGGTCGTCTTGTTTAGATGTATCTGGGCAAACACTACCTCTGGCAGAGGCATAAAACAAGACTCTTTGGGGCACACAGTGGTTAACTTCTCTCATCCAATTTATACAGGTGATCGAGAAGATGACGAATAGGCTTGCCTTGTATACTATGTGGAGGATGACGCTGATAAAAAATGGAGTGTGATAGTCCATGTGAACCCAAGGGACATGTTTGAAATGGGTGAAGACATAGGACAGTGTCAGTTCAAACTTTCTCCCCAACCGATTCTGACTGGGTTGGCTGAGTTTGACATCGAAGGTTTGTCATTGAGACGGGACGACGATTTAGAGGAACCAACCACTAATGCCATTGATAATTGCGAAGAGGCTGCCTATGTATAGATGTCTTTAGATACTAATTTAGGACATGTGCACTATTATTCTGTGTATAGCACTGTTGAGGGTTATAAACTTGGATAATTATTAATTAGCAACTAGCTATATCAGATTTTTAGAACATGGAAACACTTGATGTATATTGCTCATTATTTACAATTAATCCACATGGAGAATGTGATTTTATTAACATATTTTGTCCTCAAGTTATTTAATTTAGTAACATGTTAGTAGATTGTAATTGATGTTATATATTGACTGGCATGATCGGAGTTATCAGGGAAATTGGAAGAGAGGGATCTCTTTCTTTGTGCCTCTAGCATCTTGTTTTGCAAGGCGATGGTTGAGGCCTCCCCGTTCTCTTCGCTGGAGCACGCAACATCATTCGCAAGAGACCTGTGGTTCAACACGTTGCCAATTCAGTCATGGCTGGATACATTCTCAGCACACAGGCACATAGGTGATGCTATTACTATTGCGCATGGAGATATTAGGACGGTACGTTGTCATATGTCTGCTCGTAAAAAGGCTGTTTGGCTATATTTCAACCTATCGTAGTCAATCCAGATGTTTTATTGTCTGTAATTAAAAGGCACTTTCGAAAGGCCTTACATATTTGAAACCCTGAACATTGCAGGGATTGCTTCAATTCGCAACAAAGTACCGCAAGAAATTCGGCTTTGGGTTCGTCACTAGCACGAACCTATTTCTTTCGCAACAAATACTGGAGGAGGTGCAGGTAAAGTTTGGATTTTTTGTGATTTGTTTAGCCATCTAGTTGGGTACAATTGTTTAACTCAATGGTGATATGGCCGGTTGCTGACCTTTATTTTGTGAAATGAGGTACTGAATGGGAAAGTAAATAAATATATCCATGTTCCTAGAGTAAATGTTGAATAATTGACTCTCAATTCTGAGCAGGCACGAGAGCATGTTATAGTAAATTGTTATTTAGTCCAACAGGATCATAGCAATTTAAGTTAGTATACCTCAAGTCGTTCCCTTTTCCTCTTAGTTTGTTCTTTTTTTTTTTGCTTTTTACTTCCTAAGGAGATTGTTTGGAAGAAGAAAGTTGAAAACCAAGAATTGGATTTTACTTTGCCAGCTGGCACCTGTTATTGCTTCATTTGCATTGCATACTTTTTAACTTAAATGTCCATTTGATATTTTATTTTACACAGTGTCATTTGTGTATCTATTAAAAAGGTGGAGTATGGTATAGAATGCACTTGGCATCAGGCTTTAGAAAGGATACATATTTCATTTTATAATTTACTTGCTGATGTAGAAGATATATTAGTAAATTTTCATATTCTAAAATCAACAAGACAGATTTCTAATTTATTCACACATTTAAGATTAGCTTATTTATACTCTTAAAAAAATCACCCCTTCTTATTATGTACGTATTGAGGTGCAATTCTTTGAATTTCTGATATGGAACGTCAAGGCGATGATTTCTTATTAAACCAGCAATAACATTGAATAATCACTTTCCATGTTTAGATGGTGCAAAATATACAATGTATCTTGTAGTTGAATATATTATATATAGCAACATAAGAAAGTGAAGTGTTGGAACACGCTTTCTTACTTGCATAGATGCCTATCTATATGAATAGGTTTCAATCATAGCAGCCACACATTTGACTTGGATGCCTCGGGTTGCTATGTTGTATGCGGCTATTTAGATGCTTCCTTGTATGAAAAGTTTCAAGATAATTTTTTCTGTCTTTTTTTCCTGTTTTAGGAATGATCTGGTGTCTCTAAGATACCCCTTGTAATCTTTCTTCTGTTTAGTACTTTGTGTGCTTGAATGATTTTGATATCTTTCTTGGAATTTATTTTGAAGATTGTTTTATCAATCTGATTTAGGATGGCTTCATACTTTATTCCTCCTTATTGTATCTTGTACTCTTTTTTTTTTCTTCTTTCTTATATTCCCCTTCCAGATTCCAGGTGTTGTCCTTAGCATGTTCATTTGTAGGTAGAATGGAACACCTATACCTGATTTATATTTCTGTTTGATCTGGCTAGTTCTGAAAATGATTGTGTCTGAATGGTACTTTATTAGTTACTTAGATACCATGATGTCCATTTGGCATGTTCTTAAGTTGACGTGAAGCATTAAATGTTGCTGAAGTATCTAGAAAGTGCCTCTGATTAGTGTTGTTGATGACTTCTAGTTACCAATTACTGCACCTTTTCAGCTGGAACCTCTTTAAATTTGTGCAGTGCAGGCATACTATGAAAATAGTCTTAATGTTGAACTTGAAATTGCGTCTCGAGAAGAATTTACTCTTATAGAAAGAGGTCTTATAGAACTTTGGAAACGTAAGCCAAACCAACAGTTTATAACATGGAGCTTAATCATGCTTGGTTATTGTAAAATTTGTAAATTCTAATAACTTGATTGCTTATGGTGTATCCGTCAGGTTTGGCTTGGGAAAGGACTCAAGAAATTTCGGAAGAGACAGGCGAGATAGTTCAAGATTCGATGCTCGAAGAAGACGTTGTGCCAGATAGTTCTGATGAGGTTGTCTCTAACGGACACCAACATTCCATCCTAACATTTGACCTCAGTAAAACTCCAGAGGAGAACGATATCTGTTGACTCAACTTTTTATTATTAGTCTGACCTATCTTATGAAATATTGGGACTGAATTGAACAAAGTGACTGTTTGTGTTTTTTTCTTTGGATGTTGAATTTGATGAAGTAGCAATGAATTTGGAGGAGATTAATCTCAAATTAGTATATATCTCTTGAATTATTTTATATTGTGACTTGTTGGATTAATGGTTCGTACGAATTCAAGACTTTTATATTATCGATTTGTCATATATATACGTTTTTAAAGTAATACAAAAATAAATGTATAAACCCAGGTGGTGAAACTGCTTAATGAACTACATTCTGTAATCATGACTATCATATTGACAAAATGACATGAATTAATTAATAGGCATGAATTGATTAATTAAGATCTATAGTTACACACTTCATTCATAACCTAAAATGTCGAAATAGTTTAATTTATCCAAATAATTTACTAATTTATTTTAAACCAAATTAATGCACTCCTATTAATTTATAATTAGTAAATAGTATTATATTATAACTGTAAA
>NC_029792.2:27240049-27272898 GCF_000816755.2 Arachis ipaensis
ATTGTTATACATAAAAATTGGTCATTTTTTGTTAAGTATATATTTTTTATAATTTTTTTTGTCTTAACAACCAATAATATTCTTAAAAAATCTCAAAATAATATATACTTAACAAAAAATAACCAAATGTTAAGAATAATAATATCACACTTTTCTAATCATACTTACAAAAAATTGCATCAAAATTCAATCTCTGATGTATTTTTTGAGAAAGTCATATTTAATGTTAGTTTTTTTTGCAAGATTATCCAACATTTAATATGTAATTCTCAAATAATACATTAGAGATTGAATTTTGATACAATTTTTTGCAAATATAATTAAAAAATAGATATTATTATCCAGAAAATTTTGGTGATTATTTGTTGAGTATATATTTTTTGTAATTTTTTTATTAATAACTAATAATACTTTTAAAAAAATTACAAAAAAAAAACTTAAATTTCAAATCAGAGAATCCACCGCCACTACCATAATCCTTATTCTTCCCCTAATACTATGGCATTCATATTGTCGAACCACTAGGAATCTTGCTTCGTCCTGGTTCCTCTCCTCCACGTCTGTCTCTGCAGCAAGCCAGTGTCCTTGATCCCCTTCTCTCACTGTCCGATCCCCGGTAGTTCCTCTCTCACCCTCAATCCAGTTATCCCGATGTGGGTAAGCACCACTGGACACCCTCTACTCAATTGCTTTATTTAGTGTTTGAAAAAGAGGCTAATAATTAGTTTAAAGTTGACATGCAAGTTTCTCCTAATGTGGTTAGCTGAGTTAATTTGTTAATAGGGAGTGGGTTTTGTTGATGAGGAGCATGAGTCTATTAATGGTGGATTCTAAGTTGGGGCTTAATTCTCAGTTTGACTGTGTTTTTTATTTTCTCACTGGTATATTTGATTCTTGTTGCTGATAATGGTTGCCTGTGAATGACGCGCATGTATGTCTCAATTCATGTAGAATTAATTTCCTATAAGTTTTTCATTAGTTTCGTTAAATAGAAAACAAACAGAGGACTCAATGAGGTAGGTAGTGGATAGAACTAGTACTGTGTATGAAGTTTAGTAGAAGATATCACACAAACAAGCAAGGACTCAACACTTGGCTATCCTTCTCTAGTCCAAATTAATTCAGTTAAACTAATATCGTATTTCCTCCCTTCAATATTCACAGCATCCAACTTAGTCAATACTAATAACGCTAAACCCATTATCATGATTCTCAAGTCTCCGACTCCCACTTACCATATAGGAGCCTTCCACTTATTTGTCATGCTAAAAAATATCTAATGCTTGGTGATGATGCCACAAACAATTAGACCTTAGAAAAGGGAAAAATTTTCAATCTTTCAGAAATTAGTAACCTTCAAAAACAGGAGAGGTGATTTAAACTAATAAGAATAGGCATGGAGTATTATATACAAGAATTAGGGTTCTATCTATCAAATATTGTTTGTTATGTATCAAAGACTTTGCACATTTGTTATGTATCCATGACTATATATTTTCGGTCAAATGAATTGTCTTAGTTCAAACTGAGAAAAAGTAGTATTAGAATAACGTGTATGATCAATATAAGCCTAATCAAATAACAAAACATGAAATCTCTGAAGGCTGTAGTGATCCTTGGGTTTTTTACTTTTCTAGATTCTTTTATTGACTCAATTTTCAGGTTTCAACTTTGAAGTGACTGGTCCATAAGTGAGCAGTGTTAACAGTGACACTATTTAGGCGATAGGAAGAAATTAATAATCAACTTAAAGTGTGAATTACGGAAATTATTGCTACCCAGGACATAGAAATTTCTTGCAATCAATTTTCATAGTCCAAATTGTTAAACATGATATTTTATTATAACTAAACATGATATTTTTCTAATTGTTAAACATGCTACTCCTAAGTCTTAAGCCTAAAATTAACTTCCAATAGTGCAGAATATTATGATGATTCTAGGCACTATAGAGAAATTATGAATACATCAATGGTTAACCTTTTTATACCTAACTTTGATTTCTTTGTTAATAGAGTCTCTCAACTCATGTACTCATGTACTCTCCTAATCTATATATAAGCTTGGAATGAAGTATTGAATTGTGAATTGCACAAGCTATATATTATACTTATTATAGTTTATATGTATGTGTGTTGTCTGGTGATGACACGCTATGTCCTACCATTAATATAATGATCTATATGATGATATATACAAATGCAATAGGAACGAGTTGGTAGTGTATTTCAGACCACAAATTTGGGCATAATACCTGTATACCAAGTAAGCTTAGTATCACATGATATTGATTTACCATAACTATCATTACTTATTAATACCTTTAATTGTTAGTGTATTTCATAATTCTGATTAAATTGTCTATTATCACCCTTAACTACGGTCTTTGGTCTCATATTATAAATTGTTTAGTATCAATATATCATAAATACCCGAGTTTAATTAATAGTAACTGGGGTATGCCAGTGTCTTTTTTACATATTAATAAATATTATTATCTATATATTAATTGTTATCACTTTGTTTTAATCCAAATGCAGTTAGGAAAGATGCCCAGAGTAGGTCATTTCACGAAGAAAGCCCGTGTAGACACATCATGTCAGCAGCCTCAAGTAGGATTTCATGCGGCTTCAACTTCGCAGAGAGCGCATTGCCCAATTCCGCTGTCCAGTGGCAGTGGTGCCCCCCGCATCCTCGTCTTTACGCCCCTTTCGTCCGCCCCGCAGCGAACCACTGTCTGCTCCACAGGCTTGCACGAATGATGTTTAAAACTTGGAGCCAGACGCCGAAGACTTAGACCCAGAGGTAGATGAGGTAGATTCTTTTGACCAATATGTTGATAACCTATTTGCTGCATCGGATGCTCAGAAGCACAAGGGACACAAGACCACTGAATTTTGGGATGTTAAAACAACTGGTATAAAAGAATTTATTTAATTCTATTTTTCATTTAGCTATTTTCCTATGATGTCGTCACAGCTTGGCTCAAATGGTAACTAACACAGAATAAATATGTTTTACAGAATCCGATGGCACAATCAAACCGGTCAAACTGAGTGTGAAGGAAGCTATGAAGCCAACTAACGGAAGAAAGATCGTACTCAGGTTTAACAGTGCACTGCAACCAGTTGGGGATGAAGCAGGTCTACTGAGCGGCGTTATGGAACTGCTAGGATCTGACTACACCAAATTCCCAATCTGTGAGAAGGATTGGAGAAAGATTCGCACCAAGGACAAGGTCTATAATGAATGTGTAAAGGTAAAATGTTATTTTTTTTCGTACCATTCCAGACTCATAATTTGAACACTACTGACAACTTAATTTTAATGTTACAGGAAATGTTCCATTTTAAAGAAGATAGTAGAGGAATTATCAAGCGTATAATATTCAAAATGCTAGGAAGGGCTTGGAAGGAAACGAGGAACAGATTATACCATCACTGCTATGACTCAAAACTTTCACTTGATGAAAATATTGAAAACTGCCCAAATAGAATTACCGCGGACCATTGGAGATGGTTTCTCGATTATCACAATAGTGAAGAGACACAGGTAATATAGTTTTGTTTCATAGCAGAAAAAGTCTATTTATGTCACATTGAGTTAGTCAGAACTAGTGTTTAGTAACTCTTAATTTGATAGCATGACAGGAGAAGTGTAAGAAAAATGCTGAGAATCGATCAAAGCAGCTTTACACCCACACTGGCAGATCGAAAAGCTTGGTAAGGCTCAGAGAAGAAGAGGTAATCTCTACAAGCAGAGTTGGCAGTAGAGAAATTGAAAAGAAAGGCAATGGAGGATGAAGTAGCAGTCGAGAAGAACAAAAGACAGGCAGTGGAGGATGAAGTAGCAGCCGGGAAGACAAAAAGACAGACAATGGAGGATGAAGTAGCAGCTAGGAAGGTCAGAATGCAGGCAATAGAGAGTGCTTTGATATGTCTACTTCAAGGGCAAGGTGGAAAGCTGCCATCAGACATCGCCGCATGGATGAGTGCATTGGAGGGACAGAATAAAAAGTAGATCTTAGGATTGTGGAACCTTTTTTTCTTTCAGATATACACTTTTTTGGTGTTGATTATGCAACTCTTAGTAAGGAGTACACTTTATTGATATTCGGATAATTATACCAATTAAATTAATGGTTTTGCTATTGTCGTTTACCTTGTAATTTATTTTTTGGGATATAAAATAATTTAACTTACTAATATTAAGAAGGATTAAAAAAAAAAGAAATTGTACATTAAAATAAAAAAGAGCGTTGATTACCAGTGTACAATACAGTATTTTTGCGGCCATTTAACCGGAAAATAGGGGCGGTTGCGAAATAGCCATTAGAAATTTGAAAAATCAGGTTAGGAGATAGCGGCGGTTTTAAACTGCCAAACCGCCGCCAGTTACATTTGAAAAAATAGTGGCCGTTAAACAGCAGCATTTTCAAACCGCCGATCATTACATTTGAACAAAACTGTGGTCATTAAACAGCAGCGGTTTCAAACCGCCGATCATTTCGTGTGGATCACTGTTGGGCAAATCACGGCAGTTTTAAACCGACTCTAAACATTGCGATGCTATTTCTGGGTTTTACGGCGGTTGTGCCAGCGGTTCCTAAAAACCGCCGCAAAATCATATAACCACCCCCTAATAGGCGACACTTAACGAACCGATGGAATCCCGTTTCGAGGCAGCTTAAAACCGCCGCAAATCACTCCAAAAACCGCCTCAATTTCCCGTTTCCTTTGTAGTGTATTTCTAGTATTTCTTTTGTACAATTCGATAATTTTTTCTCCTATATAATAGGATAGTACTCATTTTTCTTGAAGTCATTGCTATTCTTATCTTATACATTTTAGATAAGATTATAGATTGTGTGTATAATTGCATAATGATTATTGTACATTGTGAAGTGCTGACAAATGTTTAATTTTTAATAAATAATTGATTTATACATTTAATTGTACATTAAAAATATGAATTATTTATATATAACTAATTTTAAGATGGTTCAAAATATGGCTAAAAAAGAGTAAAGTATTTCTTAGAAGTGTGTTGGGTCAAAAGGGTGAAATCTAAAAAGAACATTCTGAAGAGTTGAATTTTTCTTTTAGTGAGAATTAAATTGGTGAAAGTGGATTGGTTGGATTTGAAGTGTAGAGAGTGACATCTAATTAGAAATAAACCAAACTAAATGTCTCATCATTAATTTCACATATCATGAGCATCCTTTTATCCGGACACCTCCTTGTCACGAACACTCGGAAAACTTTAACTTAACTTGTGAAAATCAACTTCCTCCTTACACCCATTTTTAGTTAAAAAGACTTGAAATGATGGAACATGTAAAAACACTTTCTGCTAACTACCCTATTTAGTAACAAACCTTGAGATAAAAGGGAGTAAACTGAATATCACATTGTAACCATTGGACAATGTACTCCTCCTTCAAAATGGCTTGGGCTTATAAAAGGACCTTAATCCACTTCTCTTGAGAGACTTTTTTCTCTGAAACTTGAGAGATCACATATCAATCCTTTAATCTAATTCTTCCTATTATTCTTCACTTTACTCATAGATTTCAAAAAATCAGCATTCGGTGGAACACCCGACAGCAAATCATTGTCCACTTTAAAAGAGCTCATTCACTCTCTTATGACATTAGTGAAGGTCTCTACACTTGTTTTTCACTTTCATTTCTCATCTTTAGTTCTTGTGTTGCTTATTTGCTATTAATAGAAGCTTTTCCCTCACAAATTTATTTACCGTTAATCTCTTATCTTAAACTTTCTTTACTTAATTTCTTCATACAAAACTCACCCGAATCATTTGGTGACTCCACTGGGGAGGAATACTTTGATGCAATGGCTGAATCTAGCAACACTCAATCTGGGCAGAATCGACCACCCAGGTGACGTTCAATAACCCTTCGAACTTTAATCTTAGCTTGGGAACACCTCAACATGAGGACAAGTGCAACCAAAAAGAGGAAACATGGAGCAGTAGAATTTGGGTTCAGGAGGAGGAGAAGCTCCTACCTTTGAAAATTTTTTCACACCCCATACTGGAGGTATGCTGGTCTGCACACTCACATTGCTATTCCTGCTCCCGTGTACAACTAGATGATAGACAACCAGGAAAAGATATAGGCTTTAATCACTAAAATGATGGCTAGAGACCAAATAAGATATAGAACCCCTTTACTACCTCCAATCATGAATCAGGAGCATATGGAGAAAGACAAGAACACCCTTGTCACTCGTAGGGAGTTGGTGCGTATTCTAAAGGACAAAGGAATGGAAAATGAACCCATTTGGGAGATAAATCCACCATTTGAACATTATAATTTGGCAAAATTGTACCCTTAGAGGTATTAACCACCTACCTTTTGCAAGTTTGATGGTGCTGGAAGTGCCAAAGAACACGTCCTGTCATTCTTGGATGACTTTGGGGTGTTCAGAAACCACCATGAGTTCAAGATCAGAAAGTTTTCCAAGTCATTGACAGGAAAGACGTTCACTTGGTATGCTAAGTTAAAAGCCAATAGCATCAACATCTGAGCGCAATTGGTGACAGAATTCTGCAATAAGTTCCTAGAAGAGGAACCATCCAGGCACATCATGGACTTAAGAAGTGTAAAATAGAGACAAAGAGAAGGATTGGTGACATTTATCAAGCGATATATAGAGATCAAGCTTTACTTTACAAGGACATCCTCCCAGAATCACAATTGTTGTATGGGTGGTGTGCAAAATCGTGATCATTCCATTCCTTGGTAACAACGCTAAAAACGCAATACGCACGTTCATGATCTTATATCTGTTTCACAACTTCGTACAACCAACCAGCAAGTGCATTGGGTCGTCTAAGTAATAAACCTTACGTGAGTAAAGGTCGATCCCACGGAGATTGTCGGCTTGAAGCAAGCTATGGTCACTTTGTAAATCTCAGTCAGGCGGATTAAATTGTATTAAGAAATTATAGTGGATGAAAATAAATAAAATATAAAATAGGATAGTGGTACTTATGTAATTCATTGGTGAGAATTTCAGATAAGCGTATAGAGATGCTTTCGTCCCTCTGAACCTCTGCTTTCCTGCTGTCTTCATCCAATCCTTCCTACTCCTTTCCATGGCAAGCTGTATGTTGGGCATCACCGTTGTCAAAGGCTACTTCCCGTCCTCTCAGTGAAAATGGTCCAAGATGCTCTATCACGGCACGTCTATTCATCTGTCGGTTCTCGATCATACTGGAATAGGATCCATTGATCCTTTTGCGTCTGTCACTACGCCCAGCACTCGCGAGTTTGAAGCTCGTCACAGCCATCCCTTCCCAGATCCTACTCGGAATACCACAGACAAGGTTTAGACTTTCCGGATCTCAAGAATGGCCATCCATGGGTTCTAACTTATACCACGAAGACACTAATAACTCGGACTCGGTCTCCTGTATTAGATATCCAAGAGATATCCATTCAATCTAAGGTAGAACGGAAGTGGTTGTCAGGCACGTGTTCATAAGTTGAGAATGATGATGACTATCACGATCATCACATCCATCATATTGAAGTGCGAATGAATATCTTAGAAGCGGAATAAGTAGAATTGAATAGAAAAACAGTAGTACTTTGCATTAATCTTTGAGGAACAGCAGAGCTCCACACCTTAATCTATGGTATGTAGAAACTCTACCATTGAAAATACATAAGTGATGAAGGTCCAGGCATGGCCGAGAGGCCAGCCCCCAAACGTGATCTAAAGATCAAACTAAAGATGTAAATACAATAGTAAAAAGTCATATTTATACTAAACTAGTTACTAGGGTTTACAGAAATAAGTAATTGATGTAGAAATCCACTTCCGGGGCCCACTTGGTGTGTGCTTGGGCTGAGCTTGAAGTTTACACGTGGAGAGGTCATTCTTGGAGTTGAACGCCAGTTTGTAACGTGTTTCTGGCGTTGAACTCCACTTTGCAACTTGTTTCTGGCGCTGAACGCCAGACTGCAGCATGGAACTGGCGTTGAACGCCAGTTTACATCATCAATCCTTATTCAAATTATGGACTATTATATATTTCTGAAAATCCCTGGATGTCTACTTTCCAACGCAATTAGAAGCGCGCCATTTGAAGTTCTGTAGCTCTAGAAAATCCACTTTGAATCCAACACCAACAGCATCTGCAGTCCTTCTTCAACCTCTGATTCTGATTTTTGCTCAGGTCCCTCAATTTCAGCCAGAAAATACCTGAAATCACAGAAAAACACACAAACTCATAGTAAAGTCCAAAATGTGAATTTTAATTAAAAAATAATAAAAATATAATGAAAACTAATTAAATCATACTAAAAACATACTAAAAACAATGCCAAAAGTGTATAAATTATCCGCTCATCACAACACCAAACTTAAATTGTTGCTTGTCCCCAAGTAATTGAAAATCAAATAGGATAAAAAGAAGAGAATATACTATAAATTCCAAAATATCAATGAAACTTAGCTCCAATCAGATGAGCGGGACTTGTAGCTTTTTGCCTCTTGAATAGTTTTGGCATCTCACTTTATCCATTGAGGTTCAGAATGATTGGCATCTATAGGAACTCAGAGTTCAGATAGTGTTATTGATTCTCCTAGTTCAGTATGTTGATTCTTGAACACAGCTACTTTATGAGTCTTGGCCGTGGCCCTAAGCACTTTGTTTTCCAGTATTACCACCGGATACATAAATGCCACAGACACATAACTGGGTGAACCTTTTCAGATTGTGACTCAGCTTTGCTAAAGTCCCCAATTAGAGGTGTCCAGGGTTCTTAAGCACACTCTTCTTTTGCTTTGGACCTTGACTTTAACCGCTCAGTCTCAAGTTTTCACTTGACACCTTCATGCCACAAGCACATGGTTAGAGACAGCTTGGTTTAGCCGCTTAGGCCAGGATTTTATTCCTTTAGGCCCTCCTATCCACTGATGCTCAAAGCCTTGGATCCTTTTTAGTGCCCTTGCCTTTTGGTTTTAAGGGTTACTGGCTTTTTGCTCTTGCCTTTTGGTTTAAAGAGCTTTTGGCTTTTTCTGCTTGCTTTTTCTTTTCTCTCTCTATTATTTTTTTGCCATTTTTCTCTCTTTTTTTTCGCAAGCTTTCTGTATTCACTACTTTTTCTTGCTTCAAGAATCAATTTTATGATTTTTCAGATTATCAAATAACATTTCTCCTGCTCATCATTCTTTCAAGAGCCAACATATTTAACATTCTTAAACAACAACTTCAAAAGACATATGCACTATTCAAGCATTCATTCAGAAAACAAAAAGTATTGTCACCACATCAAAATAATTAAACTAGATTCAAGGATGAATTCGAAACCATGTACTTCTTGTTCTTTTGTAATTAAAATATTTTTCATTCAAGAGAGGTGATAGATTCATAGGACATTCATACTTTAAGGCATAGACACTTAAATACTAGTGATCATGAAGACAAAAACATAAACAAACATAAAGCATAAAAATCGAAAAACAGGAAAATAAATAAACAAGGAGATTAAGGAATGAGTCCACGTTAGTGAGGGTGGCGTCTTCCTCTTCTTGAAGAACCAATGGTGCTTTTGAGCTCCTCTATGTCTCTTCCTTGTCTTTCTTGCTCCTCCCTCATAGCTCTTTGATCTTCTCTAATTTCATGGAGGATGATGGAGTTCTCTTGATGTTCCACCCTTAATTGTCCCATGTTGTGTGGAGGAAAATGTATCCCCTGAGGTATCTCAGGGATCTCTTGATTTGCAGTCAAATGTTCTACCACTGAGCTATAGACCCTTGAGATGAATTTCTCCATCTCCTATGACTCGGAGTTGGAAACTTTTGTCTTCCCTTTCCTCTTTCTAGAGGTTTCTTTGGCCTTAGGTGCCATCAATGGTTATCAAAAAACAAAAAAAGATATGCTTTTACCACACCAAACTTAGAATGTTGCTCGCCCTCGAGCAAAAGAAGAAAGAATAGTAGAAGAAGAAGAAGAAGATATGGAGGAGATGGAGGGATGTGTGTATTTAGCTATATGGGTGGGCTTGGGTGGAAAAGAGATTTTGAATTTTGAAGGTAGGTGGGGTGTATGATGTGAGTGGTGAATGGAAAACAGAAGGGATGACTGTGAATGGAGAGAGAGAGAGAGAGGGTGATATAGGATTATGAGGAGGGAAGGTGAGTGGAGGTATGTGAGAATCCTGTGGGGTCCACAGATCCTGAGGTGTTTGAGGATTTCTCATCCCTTCACCTTTGAGGCGTGTAAAACGCCCTATATATGCAATCCTGGCATTTAAACGCCGAAGTGATGCTTGTTCTGGGCGTTCAACACCCATATGCAGCATATTTCTGGCGTTGAACGCCAGCTCCATGCTTGTTTCTGGCGTTCAGCGCCAGCTCCATGCTCTGTTCTGGCGTTGAACGCCAGCCAGATGCTCCTTACTGGCGTTTGAACACCAGTGAGTCCTTCCTCCAGGGTGTGATTTTTCTTCTGCTGTTTTTTGATTCTGTTTTTAATTTTTTGATATATTTTGTGGCTCCACATGATCATGAACCTAATAAAACATAAAATAACAAAGAGAAAAAAAACTGAAAATAAAACTTCAAATTCATAAATGAAAATTACAACTAAAACTACTACTAAGAAAAGAAAAGAAGAGAAAAGGAAGAAGAGTGGTTGAGGGGAGGGGTCCGAAGACCCACTCCCCTTGGAGTGTGCCAATTCACAGAAGTTCAAATTGGTCTTCACTCTCTCCCCCTTCCTTTAATTCTCAGAATTCCAGAATGACTTGAATGTAAAAACTAAGGCCTTTATATAGGCTCTCCTAAATCACAAAATGAAATTTAAAGCAAATTACAATTAAATGAAAATTCCTATTCTAGATGCTTCTTGTGGCCTTGATTGGTTGACAATTGTGGGCCTGCTTGCTTGAGCTTGGAAGTGGACTTGAGAGAGAAGTGAGTTAAGTTGAGGTCCAGGTGCTAAAGTTAGTGCTAAAGTTAGCCACACTAACGCTACAAGTGTGGCGTTAGTGCTAAAGTTATTGTGGCTAACGTTGCACTTGCTGCCCAGTTGGTGTTTTTGGGACTTAAACGATGCCTCTTGTTTGTACTCAAATTTCATGCCCACTATGGAGTATTATATATCGTTGGAAAGCTCTGAATGTCATCTTTCTAACGCAACTAGAATCACTTCAATTGGACCTCTGTAGCTCAAGTTATGCTCCTTTGAAGTGGACATGGTCGCTGGCATATATGCCAACGTTACTGGAAATGTTGATTGCCAATAACGCTAGCGATTTCCCGTTTCTGAAGCTCAAACTTATTGTCCACCCCATACTATTATATATTGTTGGAAAACCCTGGATGTTTACTTTCCAATGCCTTTGGAAGCGCATCATTTGAAGCTCTACAACTCGAGTTATACTTCTTGGAAGGTGAAGAGGTCAGTTGACCTAAATACAGGCTGATACCATGTTCATCATTGCACTTTCGGGGCAGGTTTTCTCCCTCAAATTTAGTGTCAACCATGTAGTACCATATATTCTTGGAAAGCTCTGAAATCCTACTTTCCAATGCCACTGGAATCACCTCATTTGGAGCTTTGTGGCTCAAGTTATGCGTGTTTGAAGAAGGCATGGTCAGGCTGCCAGGTGGGACCTTTGCCCACGTTAACTACCACGTTAACTAAGTTAACGTGGGAGTTAACGTGGCTTATTGGGGGCTTGTGAGTTCACTCCAACGTTAGTGAGAATGTTTGGTGTCACCAACGTTGTCGATCACCACCTTTCTCCATGTTAACTTCCACGTTAACTAAGTTAACGTGGGAGTTAACGTGGCTTTGTTGTAACTTGGGCCAATGTTAGTGACAATGTTGAATGTCACTAACGTTGAATTTCCCCCTTTCTTATTAACGTTAGAGGTCACGTTAACTAAGTTAACGTGGCAACTAACGTGGCCACTTATGAGCATTTGCCAACGTTAGTGACAATGTTGAATGTCACTAACGTTGAATTTCCCCCTTTCTTATTAACGTTAGAGGTCACGTTAACTAAGTTAACGTGCGAGTTAACGTGGCTTATTGGGGGCTTGTGAGTTCACTCCAACGTTAGTGAGAATGTTTGGTGTCACCAACGTTGTCGATCACCACCTTTCTCCACGTTAACTTCTCCGTTAACTAAGTTAACGTGGCAACTAACGTGGCCACTTATGAGCATTTGCCAACGTTAGTGACAATGTTAAGTGTCACTAACGTTAGCTCCATTTCCTTTCTTCAAAGTTAATGCCACTATCTTTTCTCACTAACCAGAGCTTATTCATACAAGTAAATTCCTCACACAGGAGCACCACAGACACATGCTTCAAGATTAAAACCATTGGTGCCTAGCCTTATTGCTTACTTTTTTTTCTTTTATTCTTCCACTTTCATTGTTCTTTCCCTCTTTCTTATTAGGATCTTCTTATTTAGCTAGTCTCATGGGGTGTGTCTCAAGCATAGTATTCATGACAGATAGTTGTCTTCCCACCTTATGGTTGAACTAACTTAGCTAACTTATGACCACACCATAAACTCATGAACTTACTCCATAGTATGAACTCTACTCTGGTCTTTTATAAAACACTTATTCTCTTTTCATTTGATTCAACAGGGACAAGCATACTAGTAAGCAAAGTAAGGATGCAGTAATGACATTCAGACTAGAAAACACAGCCTTAATCAATAAAAAGAATTGACATGCTTATTCACAAGGAGGAAGCACACATACATACAAAGAACATAGAAGACAATCATGCAAATTAAAATGCTAGAAATCAGTAAGAGGAGAA
Source organism: Arachis ipaensis (assembly GCF_000816755.2). NCBI lineage: Eukaryota > Viridiplantae > Streptophyta > Magnoliopsida > Fabales > Fabaceae > Arachis > Arachis ipaensis. The sequence continues at coordinate 27,252,871 of NC_029792.2, forward strand.
ATGAACTTTACCACCTTGTATTTTGTCTTCCTTGTTGTTGCCCTTTTCCTCCTATTCTTCCCCTTCCCACACCAGACATAGAATGATTGCTTATACTCAAGCACAATTAAAATAGTGGTGACGGGGTTTATGATGGATCATGAATGTCTTAAAATAAAGTGTGAGTATGCATGTGTTTTAGCAAGCAAGATTATGGATCACAACAAAAGCACAAGAAGTAAAACAGAGACAATGTGATTGCATTAATGAGTGGTGTTGGCATGGTACTTTGCATGAAAGTTAAGTGGCAACACCAAACTTAGTGTGCCACTGTCAATTCAGAATGTTGCAAGTACCCAGTGAAGATTGAAAATCAAATTATTGCATGGAAACACCAAACTTAGAGTGCAATCATATGCCAAATTGTTGAAATTAAACTAAGCAAAGCAAGAAAATGTTACCTACGGTTGGGTTGCCTCCCAACAAGCGCTCTTTTAATGTCATTAGCTTGACATGTTGTTCATGACTTTCTTCCTCTTCTTCCAGTTTGTTAAGAGAAATGACTTCAAGAGGAAAGAGGAGCCAGTTAATGCCCCTTGTTTTGAGTGCCTCTCCCCAGCAAGCTTTCTTCTGTTGTTAGCTTGAGTAAACTTGCTTGTTGGGGTGGGGGTGGGATGGCTTTTGTTTGACCTTTTCTTCTTCATGAATATTGTCCTTCTTTTCTTGGTCACCATCCTTTTGTTAGTGTTCATGTTGATTGCCTTTACCACCTTGATTTCAGGACTTGGGTATTGTATGATGGTCGGAGCATCCTCTTCATCAAGAGCTTCTTGAATTGGTGGTTCAATGAACTCACCCTTTATGCAACTCTCTGTTTCCTTGGAGTGTGGACTCCCTTGATTGACTTCCTCCTTTTTTCTTGACCTTTGAATGAACTCCTCTGTTTCTGGAGAGAGTGAAGTGGTCTCTCTTTGTGATCTCAGCTCTTCAATGAATTGTTCTTCAGAATAGAGTTGTGCATTCTGTCTCAATTTTTCTTTATGGTCTCTTTCTGCTATTTTCTCCTCTTCAATTGTTTTTATTCTTTCTTCAAGGAGGAGTTCTATCCTAGTGAGTCTCTCCTCTATTCTACTTTTTCTGCATTCTTCAATGATGAGTTCCATCCTAGCAAGTTTATCTAAAGGAGGTTGGGTAGGTTGTAATGGTTGGTCAGGATTGGCTTGTGAATGGAATTGGTTGTTTTGTGGTTGTGTGTTCTGAAAATGGTATGACTCTTGTGGGTAGTGGATTGAGTTTTGTGGGTGGTGAAATGAATTGTATGGATTTTGGATAGACTTTTGTACTGAGGCATACTCAAATGATGAAGGATTTAGGCATGTAAAACTTGGAGGTGAGGTAGTATAATTGAGAGGTGATGGCTCTTGATGAATGGGGTATGAATGAGTGAAATCTCTTTGATTATGATCTTCCCAGCCACAACTTGAGTAGTGATCAATTTCACCAAAATATGGACCATTTTGTGGCTCTGGAAAGTACCCCATTTTATGTTCTTGATACTCCCACCCACCATGAGCATAGTAAAGTGAATCATTATGTGGTGGTGGAGAGTTTCCCATGAAATATGATTGACTAAAACATGATGGATGCTCCTTTCTTTCCTGCAGAAAGCTCTGTTTCAAACAATAATCACCAAAAGAAATTGGAATCTCCATTGTCACAGATGAGAAAATTCCCAGTGAGGCAATATCACAAACAGTTAGTGAGCAAAAGAAAATAAAGAAACAAAAGAAAACAAAGACAAAAGAAAAGTGTCTAATCTAGTAAATCAATCAACCGGTAGTTTGTTAATCACAATTAATCCCCGACAACGGCGCCATAAACTTGATGCGCGAAAAACTTGCAGAGCTCTCTAACCCAATGTAATGAGTTAGTTGATCATTGCTCTACAAAAATAGAAAAGAAAGAAAGTGCAGAAAAGTAAAGATGAAAGATTGAAACTGAAATTGAAACTTCAAAATTCATAAATGAAAATTACAACTAAAATGAAACTACTCCTAAGGAAGAAAAGAAGAGAAAAGGAAGAAGAGTGGTTGAGGGGAGGGGCCCGAAGACCCACTCCCCTTGGAGTGTGCCAATTCACAAAAGTTCGAATTGGTCTTCACTCTCTCCCCCTTCCTTCAATTCTCAGAATTCTAGAATGGCTTGAATGTAAAAACTAAGGCCTTTATATAGGCTCTCCTAAATTACAAAATGAAATTAAAAGCAAATTACAATTAAATGAAAATTCCTATTCTAGATGCTTCTTGTGGCCTTGATTGGTTGACAATTGTGGGCCTGCTTGCTTGAGCTTGGAAGTGGACTTGAGAGAGAAGTGAGTTAAGTTGAGGTCCAGGTGCTAAAGTTAGTGCTAAAGTTAGCCACACTAACGCTACAAGTGTGGCGTTAGTGCTAAAGTTAGCCACACTAACGCTACAAGTGTGGCGTTAGTGCTAAAGTTAGCCACACTAACGCTACAAGTGTGGCGTTAGTGCTAAAGTTAGCCACACTAACGCTACAAGTGTGGCGTTAGTGCTAAAGTTAGCCACACTAACGCTACAAGTGTGGCGTTAGTGCTAAAGTTAGCCACACTAACGCTACAAGTGTGGCGTTAGTGCTAAAGTTAGCCACACTAACGCTACAAGTGTGGCGTTAGTGCTAAAGTTAGCCACACTAACGCTACAAGTGTGGCGTTAGTGCTAAAGTTAGCCACACTAACGCTACAAGTGTGGCGTTAGTGCTAAAGTTAGCCACACTAACGCTACAAGTGTGGCGTTAGTGCTAAAGTTAGCCACACTAACGCTACAAGTGTGGCGTTAGTGCTAAAGTTAGCCACACTAACGCTACAAGTGTGGCGTTGGTGCTGAAGTTATTGTGGCTAACGTTGCACTTGCTGCCCAGTTGGTATTTTTGGGGCTTAAAAGATGCCTCTGGTTTGTGCTCCAATTTCATGCCCACTATAGAGTATTATATATCGTTAGAAAGCTCTGAATGTCAGCTTTCTAACGCAACTGGAATCACCTCATTTGAAGCTTTGTGGCTCAAGTTATGCGTGTTTGAAGAAGGCATGGTCAGGCTGCCAGGTGGGACCTTTGCCCACGTTAACTACCACGTTAACTAAGTTAACGTGGGAGTTAACGTGGCTTATTGGGGGCTTGTGAGTTCACTCTTATGAGCATTTGCGAACGTTAGTGACAATGTTGAATGTCACTAACGTTGGCTCCATTTCCTTTCTTCAAAGTTAATGCCACTATCTTTTCTCACTAACGTTGGGGCTTTCCTTCCTTCCACGTTAGTGCCCACGTTAGTGTAACTAACGTAGCTACTAACGTGGCTTCTTCTCTTCTTCTTTTGGCCTGAAATCAATCAAACAAAGAGCATCAAAGTCTTGCTCTTAATCATGGGATCATGCATCATCCAATTTATCATATAATTCATGCAAAATTCTCATGAAATCATTCAAAGTTCACCATGTTTGCTTGAATCAAGATGTAAGTGAATATCTACCCAAATCTAGCTTATTTCCTAAGAAAATGCATGAAACTACCTTAAAAACAGTAAAGAAAAGGTCAGTGAAACTGGCCAAAATGCCCTGGCATCAAAAATAAAATAAAAATGATTAAATAACATTGGGTTGCCTCCCAACAAGTGCTTCTTTAATATCAATAGCTTGACAGTGGGCTCTCATGGAGCCACACAAGTGATCAGGTCAATTTTATAGACTCCCAACACCAAACCTAGAGTTTGGATATGGGAGTTCAACACCAAACTTAGAGTTTGATTGTGGGTGCTTCATTTGACTCTGTACTAAGAGAAGCTTTTCATGCTTCCTCTCCATGGTTACAGAAGGAGATCCTTGAGTTTTAAACACAAGGGAGTCCTCATTCAGTTGAAGGATCAATTCTCCTCTGTCCACATCAATCACAACTCTTGCTATGGCTAGGAAGAGTCTTCCAAGGATGATGGATTCATCCTCATCCTTCCCAGTATCTAGGATTATGAAATCAGCAGGGATGTAAAGGCCTTCAACCTTTACTAACACGTCCTCTACTTGACCATAAGCCTGTTTTCTTGAATTGTCTGCCATCTCTAATGAGATTCTGGAAGCTTGCACCTCAAAGATTCCCAATTTCTCTATTACGGAGAGGGGCATGAGGTTTATCCCTGACCCAAGGTCACACAGAGCCTTCTCAAAGGTCATGGTGCCTATAGTGCAAGGTATTAAGAACTTTCCAGGATCCTGTTTCTTCTGAGGCAATCTCAGTTGATCCAGATCACTCAGTTCATTGGTGAGCAAGGGAGGTTCATCTTCCCAAGTCTCATTACCAAATAATTTGGCATTCAGCTTCATGATTGCACCAAGGTACTTGGCAACTTGCTCTTCAGTAACATCTTCATTCTCTTCAGAAGAAGAATACTCATCAGAGCTCATGAATGGCATAAGGAGGTTCAATGAAATCTCTATGGTCTCTAGATGAGCCTCAGATTCCTTTGGTTCCTCAGAGGGAAACTCCTTATTGATCTCTGGACATCCCAGGAGGTCTTCCTCATTGGGATTCACGTCCTCCTCCTCTTTTGTGGTTTCGGCCATGATGGTCATTTCAATGGCCTTGCACTCTCCTTTTGGATTTTCTTCTGTATTGCTTGGGAGAGTACTAGGAGGGGTTTCAGTGATCCTTTTACTCAGCTGGCCCACTTGTGCTTCCAAATTTTTAATGGAGGACCTTGTTTCATTCATGAAACTTAAAGTGGCCTTAGATAGGTCAGAGACTAAATTTGCTATGCTAGATGGATTCTGCTCAGAATTCTCTGTCTGTTGCTGAGTGGATGATGGAAAAGGTTTACTATTGTTAAACCTGTTTCTTCCACCATTATTAAAGCCTTGTTGAGGCTTTTGTTGATCCTTCCATGAGAGATTTGGGTGATATCTCCATGAGGGATTATAGGTGTTTCCATATGGTTCACCCATGTAATTCACCTTTGCTATTGCAGGGTTCTCAGGATCATAAGCTTCTTCTTCAGAAGATGCCTCTTGAGTACTGTTGGATGCAGCTTGCATTCCATTCAGACTCTGAGAAATCATATTGACTTGCTGAGTCAATATTTTTTTCTGAGCCAATATGGCATTCAGAGTATCAATTTCAAGAACTCCCTTCTTCTGAGGCGTCCCATTACTCACAGGATTCCTCTCAGAAGTGTACGTGAACTGGTTATTAGCAACCATGTCAATGAGTTCTTGAGCTTCTGCAGGCGTTTTCTTTAGGTGAATGGATCCACCTGCAGAAGTATCCAATGACATCTTAGCTAATTCAGACAGACCATCATAGAATGTATCCAGGATGGTCCATTCTGAAAGCATGTCAGAAGGACACTTTTTGGTCAGTTGCTTATATCTCTCCCAAGCTTCATAGAGGGATTCACCTTCTTTCTGTCTGAAGGTTTTGAACATCCACTCTAAGCTTACTCAGCTTTTGAGGAGGAAAGAACTTGGCTAAGAAAGCTGTGACCAGCTTATCCTAAGAGTTCAGGCTATCTTTGGGTTGAGAGTCCAACCACACTCTAGCTCTGTCTCTTACAGCAAACGGGAAAAGCATAAGCCTGTAGACCTCGGGATCAACCCCATTGGTCTTAACAGTATCACAGATCTACAAGAATTCAGTTAAGAATTGGTAGGGATCTTCTGATGGAAGTCCATGAAATTTGTAGTTCTATTGCATTAGAGCAACTAATTGAGGTTTCAGCTCAAAATTATTTGCTCCAATGGCAGGAATGGAGATGCTTCTTCCATGTAAATTAGAATTAGGTGCAGTAAAGTCACCAAGCATCCTCCTTGCATTATTATTACTTTCGGCTGCCATCTCTTCTTCCTGTTCGAAAATTCCTGTAAGGTTGTCTCTGGATTGTTGTATTTTAGCTTCTCTTAGTTTTCTTTTCAGAGTTTTTTCAGGTTCAGGATCTGCTTCAACAAGAATGTTCTTGTCCTTGCTCCTGCTCATATGAAAAAGAAGAAAACAGAAAATAATATGGATCCTCTTTGCCTCAGTAGAGAGAGGTTCCTTTGTGTGAGTAGAAGAAGAAAAGAATGTAATGTAAGGAAGAGAAGAGGGAAAACTCGAACACAGAGAGGGAGGTGGTGTTGAAATTGAATTTGAAAAAGATATGATTGAAATTAGTTTTGAAAAAGATTTGAATTTTAAAATCAAAATTAATGACTTGACTGACAAGTAATCACAAGATATGATTCTAGATCTTAAAGTTTGAATCTTTCTTAACAAGAAAGTAACAAACTTGAAATTTTTGAATCAAAACATTAATTGTTGATAATATTTTCGAAAATTATGAGATAAAATTAAGAAAAAGATTTTTGAAAAATATTTTTAAAATTTTCGAAAATAAATAAGAAAAATGAAAAAGATTTGATTTTTTTGAAAAACATTTTGAAAAGATAAGATTTTTAAATTGAAAATTTGATTTGACTCATAAGAAACAACTGGATTTTAAAAATTTTTGAAAAAGTCAACTCAAATTTTTGAAAATTTATGATAGAAAAAGGGAAAGATATTTTTTTATTTTTGAATTTTTAATGAAGAGAGAGAAAAACATAAAATTGATGCAAAACATAAAAATTTTGGATTAAAATAAAAGATGCATGCAAGAACACTATGAGTTTCAAGATGAACACCAAAAACACTTTGAATGTCAAGATGAACACCAAGAACTTATTTTTGAAAAATTTTTAAGAAAAGAAAAACATGTAAGACACCAAACTTAAAGATTTTTCATGTATAGACACTAACAAATTGAAAATGCATATGAAAAACAACAAAAGACACAAAATAAAAAATTTTAAAGATCAAATAAGAAGACTTACCAAGAATAACTTGAAGATCATGAAGAACATATGAACACACTTTCGAAAAAAATGCAAGAGGAATAAAAACATGCAATTGATGCCAAACTTAAAATTTGACACAAGACTCAAACAAGAAACATAAAAAATATTTTTGATTTTTATGATTTTAAAATTTTTTTTTGATTTTTCGAAAATTATTTGAAAAAGAAAAATAAGGATTTCAAAATTTTTAATACGAATTCCAGGAATCTTGCACTCTTAGTCTAAAGCTTCAGTCCAGGAATTAGACATGGCTCACTAGCCAGCCAAGCTTTCAGTGAAAGATTCGGTCCAAAACACTAGACATGGCCAATGGCCAGCCAAGATTTAGAATGCAAATCAGTCATACAACAGCAAATTTGATTAGCAACAACTAGCTTGCTCTTGTGATGATGGTTTGGAAGCCTCAGTCCAAATGAATTTAGACATGACTTTACAGCTAGCCAGGCTTCAACATGCTTCATGAAACACTAGAATTCATTCTTAAAAATTCCGAAGAAAAAATATATTTTTTTGAAAGTTTTTCGAAAATTAATAGAATAAAAACAAAAACTTAAAATTAAAATAAAATTACCTAATCTGAGCAACAAGATGAACCGTCAGTTGTCCAAACTCGAACAATCCCCGACAACGGCGCCAAAAACTTGGTGTGAGAAATCGTGATCATTCCATTCCTTGGTAACGGCGCTAAAAACTCAATACGCACGTTCATAATCTTATATCTGTTTCACAACTTCGTACAAGTAACCAGCAAGTACACTGGGTCGTCCAAGTAATAAACCTTACGTGAGTAAGGGTCGATCCCACGGAGATTGTCGGCTTGAAGCAAGCTATGGTCACCTTGTAAATCTCAGTCAGGCGGATTAAATTGTATTAAGAAATTATAGTGGATGAAAATAAATAAAATATAAAATAGGATAGTGGTACTTATGTAATTCATTGGTGAGAATTTCAGATAAGCGTATAGAGATGCTTTCGTCCCTCTGAACCTCTGCTTTCCTGCTGTCTTCATCCAATCCTTCCTACTCCTTTCCATGGCAAGCTGTATGTTAGGCATCACCGTTGTCAATGGCTACTTCCCGTCCTCTCAGTGAAAATGGTCCAAGATGCTCTATCACGGCACGTCTATTCATCTGTCGATTCTCGATCATACTGGAATAGGATCCATTGATCCTTTTGCGTCTGTCACTACACCCAGCACTCGCGAGTTTGAAGCTCGTCACAGCCATCCCTTCCCAGATCCTACTCGGAATACCACAGACAAGGTTTAGACTTTCCGGATCTCAAGAATGGCCATCCATGGGTTCTAACTTATACCACGAAGACACTAATAACTTGGACTCGGTCCCCTGTATTAGATATCCAAGAGATATCCATTAAATCTAAGGTAGAACGGAAGTGGTTGTCAGGCCCGTGTTCATAAGTTGAGAATGATGATGACTGTCACGATCATCACATCCATCATATTGAAGTGCGAATGAATATCTTAGAAGCGGAATAAGTAGAATTGAATAGAAAAACAGTAGTACTTTGCATTAATCTTTGAGGAACAGCAGAGCTCCACACCTTAATATATGGTGTGTAGAAACTCTACCGTTGAAAATACATAAGTGATGAAGGTCCAGGCATGGCCGAGAGGCCAGCCCCAAAACGTGATCTAAAGATCAAACTAAAGATGTAAATATAATAGTAAAAAGTCATATTTATACTAAACTAGTTACTAGGGTTTACAGAAATAAGTAATTGATGTAGAAATCCACTTCCGGGGCCCACTTGGTGTGTGCTTGGGCTGAGCTTGAAGTTTACACGTGGAGAGGTCATTCTTGGAGTTGAATGCTAGTTTGTAACGTGTTTCTGGCGTTGAACTCCACTTTGCAACTTGTTTCTGGCGCTGAACGCCAGACTGCAGCACGGAACTGGCGTTGAACGCCAGTTTATGTCATCAATCCTTATTCAAAGTATAGACTATTATATATTTCTGGAAAGCCCTAGATGTCTACTTTCCAACGCAATTAGAATCGCGCCATTTGGAGTTATATAGCTCCAGAAAATCCACTTTGAGTGCAGGGAGGTCAGAATCCAACAGCATCTGCAGTCCTTCTTCAACCTCTGAATCTGATTTTTGCTCAGGTCCCTCAATTTCAGCCAGAAAATATCTGAAATCACAGAAAAATACACAAACTCATAGTAAAGTCCAGAAATGTGAATTTTAATTAAAAACTAATAAAAATATAATGAAAACTAATTAAATCATACTAAAAAGATACTAAAAACAATGCCAAAAAGCGTATAAATTATCCGCTCATCAATGGGTATATTAGAAACATGAAAATAGATACCAAATTTATCTTTTCATGAGCAGCATAAACACCTTTTGTAAATTCTTGGAGAGAGCATCTGATATAACCTAGGCAATGAAGCACAATGGGATGAGATCGAAAGAAGTTCCTCTAGAGGTGTGTACTACTAATGACAGGAACAGAAGACATTCTTATTCTAGAGGTTCTAATAGAAATAGTCTTCCATCTATGCTACCTCTATCTAGAGCTCAGGCCATAGTGGTCATAAATGAGTATTTTGAGGATGAAACATTGAACCCCATAACAAATAGAAAATCACCAACTGCTGAAGACTTGAGGGACCGAAAATACTACATGGTACACCGAAATAAGAGCCATGGCTTAACTGATTATTATGTGGCAAAGATGGTGTTTCATAAGCAATTAAAGAAGGGAAGACATTCCTGAATAGAGAACAAAATCAAGCCGGTGTAAAGAACATCCTTTTTTTCCAACATGACGTTAGAATGATAGATGTTGTAAGAAAGATAATGCTGACTGAGATTGTAGATGAGGCTGAAGGGATGATCATCATGGAGAAGTCCTCAAATGAAGACACATTAGCAAGGAGTCTTTTAAAATTTTGAGGGTGTACTATCATATTTAAGCAACTCGGACTTGAACGTCACATTCAGAAAGAAATAGCCAAAGTCTTAAGGAGTCATTCAGAAGCTTGAAAAAAGCTTGGGGACTATCAATTTCCTTCTGATAAGATTAGCAAAAGCTCATGATAATGTCCTAGTGTTCTGGAACCTCGACTTATTCAATAGAAAGTTCTACCATAATAAACCAATGTTCGTTGAAGCAGCGGTGAAAAAACTCCATCTTCAATCCTGTACTCAAATGTTATAAATGATGCATATTAAAATATTTGCATTAAAAAATTTTCAAAAAATGAAGTGTCCCACCCTGTGAGCTCCTTAAAAAATGAGCAAGAATAGAGTAAGAAAAATTTTGGATACCTTTATTTTTTGGCCTTCAAAAAATAAAGGCAAAAAAAAAATAACAGTGAATAATTCTGCTCCTTTTAAAATCATATCCTCCTCCTGCAAAAGAAAAAAAAAGAGTGTGTATCAAAAGTAAAATGATCACACAGGCAAGCAAAGAAAATAAAATTCTTTGGAGGAGTATGTATAGTGTTAAATAAAAGGGGAAGCATGACACCCAAAAAGAGATTTATCCATAAAAGTCATAGAGATAGCAAAGAAAAAAAATATATATTTTGTCAAAGCCTTATATCTTTCGAAAAATAGTTGAGAAAAGCTAAAAAGGATCATCAAAAGATATGATGAAAAAAATAATCTCATTATACTTGATTGATTGCTCTCGCTCTAGGTAGACAATGGCTAGCTTAGTCTTCATGGTGTCCAGTTCAAACATAAGCTTGTTAACTTTTTTTTTTGAAGAGCAGAAACACTAGAAGAAAAGGGTATCGTACCCTTTAGACAAGAACTCCTCTTCAACAAAGTCGGGTACCCCAGATGGAGGCTTCTGTTTGGAAGAAAGATTCTCAAGACAAAGACCATTGAATTTAAAAAACTTGATATTATTTAGATATGCTCTTACCATATTTCTATGAACACCCTACAAGTCTGCAAGGGTGTGCGTAACAAAGAACATCTACACGTTCAAAAACACATAATACCCAAGCTTCTTGAAAAGGCAGTTGAAGTCGTTAGAAAGCACGAAGGAATGGTTCAGAATTAAAAACTGAAATGACAAAGTCTTGATATCACCATGGATACACTTAAACTCATTATGAGCAGAAGTTGGCAAGCAACAATAAAACATATCAGTTATTCAACGAGACACCCACCTAGACCATTATCTTAAAGAGTCTTCAAACAAGCTAAGTACTCTCATATTTGATAATAAAGCTCTCAATTCTACGCATATTTATCGTCTTGTGGAACATCCATGCCTTGATATAGTATCTGAATATCATGTATATTGGATTGTTATTCTGAAATCATGTTGAAAATAGTGAAAGGTTGAAAACCTAAGGATATTTTGAAATGTGGGGTTCGCTAACCTTGAATACCATTAATGTTATGATATGTGTCTTATTTTGATCGGTGTTTTGAAAAGTTTTTGAACACCCCAAACTACATTTTCACTAGTGTTACAATATGGCAGTTTATTAAATTTTCAATCACTTTAAAGTCTCAAACACAAAAGAGATGGAGGAGTTCTTAATTTGTGAAGAAATATCAAGTGGTGTTCCCAGAAAAAAACAATAACAAAAAAAAAAGAGAAGACTGTGTATTTGTTTTGTTTCTTGCTATGGTCTCCCCGTCGAAAATGAAGGGGATGCATGAATGTTTTTTGTTCATGAGGTGTTCAACTCACTCTTTTGAGAGAAAGCAACAATTATGATGACTCTAGTTGATTATCTCTTGCAAAAATGTTCGTATAACAATTTGAATAGAAGGGCATGAATGCATGAATGATTATTCAAATATTCAAAATCTTTATGGTACATCTGAAGAGGTGTCTAAAGATGTTCTCTCCATCTCTATCAGGTGTTCTTAGTAGAAATTTACTAGAATGAGGATGGCACAAGAAAGGTATCACCCTGAAAATATTCTCTTAGAAGACGTCCATTTAGAAGGAGTTCATTCAAAAAGGGTACTAATAATTCGAATAAAGGTGACCACTTATCTTCATTAGCTAAGTGTTCTTCAAAATTGTGAATACACACCAAAAAAGCATGTTTCAAAAAAGGGAAGAAAGTGTACCTGTGTATCGAAGTCTTCACATTAGACTCTCTGTGTGTCAGCATCCAGGAGTTCTTATAACTGTCTTCCTTTTGGATCACCAACATTACTTGGGGCTAGGTACTGTTAACATCATCTCCAATTTTTCTACAACAAGAATTTTTCTTATAAGAAAAGTTCTCTCTATAGTGAAAAAAGATCTCTACAACAAAAATATTGTATCTAAAGATGGGTTAGAAATTTTCTCTTATCTCTCCCTAATTGATATACTCATCTACATTAATCATGTTAGATATCATAGAAAATTATTATGCATGGATAGAGTCTTTTGATTATGGCCATGGTTTAATTAAGTAAAGTCATAGGGTACCTATAAATTATACAAACACTTGCATGAATGCATACTACATATAAATTTGCCTCTTCAAGTGTTCTTAAGCATGTTTGTCGATGCACAAAATCATATTATACATGATCAACCAACAAAGTTGGATACGGAGACTCATCTGCTTCTTTACTATGCCTATTGATAGAAGCTTTGAAAAGTTTAGGATGTAATATATTATCAAGACACCTCCTAACGAAATAATTTTTAATCAACTCCAAAAATCTCAAAGTAGAACACCAGACGTCACTGATGAAAAAAATATGGAAAGGTTGTAAATATTTTTGAAAAAAAATCTACAAGTTATATTTCTTTTTTTTTTCATTTTCATGCATCCTCCAAAGGTTGTAAGCCACATTTCATAATCATCAACAAATATGAAGGATTACTTATTACCTCTTAATCAAACATGTATAATCAAAATGTTTTCAAAATGCTCACTAATTCACTATGCACATATCAACATTCTAAAGAACTTACATGAATGGCGATTAATTTGCCATCAGGGCTCCACACGGTTTGCAAGTTTTCCCCTTCCTTTTGCAAAGAATACGAATCTCTCTTGTACTTCCCCAATCTCAATCTATGCTGCACCAACAAAAAATCCAATACACTGTCAAGCTTATATTTCATCCTTTAACCCCCTCCTCATAAACTCCCATATACCCCATATTGCAATAATTTGCCTCTCAAGAAGCTTAGTCCAACATCCCCCTCCCCCAATGGCCTTCAAAATTAATATGGTTCAACTTAACTTATTTAAATTTCTTTTCTAATTGGTTTCTGGTCAATACCATTTTTAATGAAGGAGTAGCTTGGAAGTTAGGTAATTTTCTGCAGAATTCTGTTTTAAAAATCATTGAACATAACCTCTTCCAAGTCCCACAACTCACTTATTAAAACATGGAAAACCCTGAAATTTAAATCATAAATGCTAAACATACTCAAATTTCACCACCAATTGATTGCACCTCAATATCCATCCAGAATTAAAGATTATAAATTCTCAAAGTTACTGACTTAGAAAATTGAACCTGATTTTTTACTGCATAATGCATCTTATTTCAAAAATCCATATCTTTAAAACCACAACTCTAACAAATCTGAATTTTATGAAATTAAAGTAATAGGACTAGAGTTTCATTTAAAATTAGTTTCATTTCCAAATTCAAACTGGAAAATTTCTAGTAGAGGAAACAAGTTACTGTTGTGTTAAGCATTCGACAGAAAAATCAGATTTTACCACCATAGTTCAAAAATTCACCATAAATCATAAACTTAACAAAAAGGTTTCAAATTCACTAGTCCAACTCCTTATACTCCCAAGCTTAATCCAGATTTGGTCTCACACAATTCCTTCATCACAAAATTAGTTATAGCCTTTCAGATTTATTGATTTCATTTAAAGATAATGCAGAAAATCAGATTTCACATCTTAACTTTGAAAAATCATAACTAATTCTTTAGTTATTACGAAACCTTCGAAATTGAATCCTAACAACTACACTTTCTAAATTTTACTCAGCTTTTAATCTCATACCATTTCGATCACTAGCAAATTACTGGGTCATCCTCAAAGTTACCATTCTATTTTGAAAATCAGATTCTTTATAATAGTTTAATCTTTTAGGTTCTAATCCTTCAACGATTCTCAGTTCAATATCAAATATATCAAATTATTATCTCAGCCTCAATCAATTATACATAATTAGTTAAAATTACAATTCTCAACTAGTCTCGAGTCACTTTCACAGCCATAGCAATATACCAAACAACCATTTCAACAGTCAACAGTCAATAATTCAATCATCTACCACACATAGTGTTCCGAGGGTTACCTGAAACTGAAGGTTGATCTCGGATGAGATCTGCTATGGTGGCCGGAGCTGTCGTGTCCGACTTGTTTGACTTGGTGGAGCTGCTGATCCTTGATCACCGGAGGGTGGTGGTACCTACAAGAGACTCCGATGCTTAAGTTAGCATGGGCTTTAAGCAGGTTTTTTGTGTAGAATCAGAGTATGAGTTATACCTGGGTACTCCAGTGTCTTTATAGTAGTGTGGAGTGACTTTCCTTTGAGATAAGTTAGTTATCTTATCTTATCTTTGAGTGAAGTCATCTTATCCTTTAGAGGAAACCGCCTTTATCTTTCTAGGCTTTGGCTGTCTTTAGATTGGGCTGTGTCCCTTCGTTTGGGCCTGCTTGGGCCTCTTATGGTGATTTGGTCGAACTCTTTTGAGAAGAGGTCGGGGCGACCATCATGAAGAGGTCGATCACTTTTTTCTTTAATCAACTCGGGTCGGATAGCTCGACCCAGGGTATGAACAGTGCCCCTGCTTGAGCTCGATTTTTTCCTTTAAGGCATGTCCTTTAGACTTCGATCCTTTGAGGAAGTCGAGCTCGAGCATTTTGCCTTGGGTTGATCTCTGGTATGACTCCTGCTGGGACTTGAATGCGGAGCGTTTCTTTCTCCTTTAGTTGTGGCGCGCGTTTCGCTTTTTCTTGGAAACGTGCGAGGGTTTAAAAGCTTATTAATACCCCTTCGCCGTTTCCTTTTTCCCTCTTTGGCACTTCATTTTGAATTTTTCAAGGAATCATTTTTCAGTTTCTTTCTCTAATTTTCTCTTCGTCTTCTCTGCTCATCGTGGTGCTTCCAAGCCTTCCATTTCCCTTTTCCTGAGAGTGATTGTTTGGCACAGATTTGATCGTTGCTTCCTTCCCTCGCGCTTGTTTTCCTCTTCTTCTGCAGGTTGGTATTTCCTTCCCTTTTATGTTTCAATAGTCGTCTTTATGTATATTTTTACTGTTGCATGCTTGCAAATTTTTTATTTTTACTGAGTTTGTCTTTGAAAAGCTTTGTCCTTTTGCAAAAAAGATTGTGTCTTTGTTTTCGATCAATGCTGTGATTCCCTCTTCTTGCTCCTATTTGAAAAAATGCGTTCTTTTTGGTACTCTTGCTTTTTGTAGGGTTTTTGCTTTGAATTTTTTTGGTAGAAAAGGCTGTAGCTTCGATGATGAACTGTTGGTAGGAAAGGTTGTAACTTTGATGATTTTTGTTGGTGATGATGACTTTTGTGCTGTTTTGTGTGGAGTGTCGATACAGAGAAGAATTTGTGTTTTCTCTGTATCTTCTATTGAGAGGTGTTAGGATATAGACTGCCGATTTCCTTTTTTTCTGGTTTCTTGCCTTATTGTTGCCTCCAAAGGGTGCCCCTGGACTTTAGTGTGAGTCCTGGGGTTTCCCATTCACTGTCGTATCTGTCACTTGATGTTTTGTTGTTATTTGTCCGAGTTGTTTGGTAGTAACCCAATTTTTCTTTTTATTACTGTAGGAATAGTTGACCTATGTCTTCCCACAAAAACATTGTTGATATGTCTACTAAGATCCCGGATGGCATGTCTGACTGGCTGGACTCCATTGTTTTGATGTGTGTTACTGTGGCTGACCCTGAGTACTGTGTGCGACTTAGGAGGCACCATAGAATTTGTAGTAATAGAGACCAGGAGAAAAATTATGAGTTGGTGTCACCTGACCCCGAGGAGAGGGTTAGTTTCCCTCCTTTGACTCAAGGGGAACGACCCTTTTTCTATGCTTATGACTACTTCTTTAGTCAATTGAATATCACCATTCCTTTTACCTCTTTTGAGACCGAGCTGTTGTGGTCCTACAATGTAGCTCCTTCTCAGCACCACCCGAACTCATGGGGCTTCATAAAATCTTCCAATTGTTGTGTCAGGAACTGGATATCTGACCTACCCAAACTCTCTTTCTTTATCTTTTTGTGTTGACGAAGCCTGGGGCAGCTAAGAAGAAGGCTTTCTGGATTTCTTTCCGAGCTACCCAAGAAAAGCAAGTGTTCTCTATGTATGATGAGTCCTTTAGGGACTTTAAGAACTACTATTTCAAGGTCTGCGTTGTTGAGGGTGTTGATGAGCGGATAATTTATACGCTTTTTGGCATTGTTTTAGTACGTTTTTAGTAGAATCTAGTTACTTTTAGGGATGTTTTCTTTAGTTTTTATGTTAAATTCACATTTCTGGACTTTACTATGAGTTTGTGTGTTTTTCTGTGATTTCAGATATTTTCTGGCTGAAATTGAGGGACTTGAGCAAAAATCAGATTCAGAGGTTGAAGAAGGACTGCTGATGCTGTTGGATTCTGACCTCCCTGCACTCAAAGTGAAATTTCTGGAGCTATAGAACTCAAAATGGCGCACTTCCAATTGCGTTGGAAAGTAGACATCCAGGGCTTTCCAGAAATATATAATAGTCTATACTTTGGCCGAGTTTAGATGATGTAAAAGGGCGTTGAACGCCAGTTCTATGCTACTGTCTGGAGTTAAACGCCAGAAACACGTCACAAGCCAGAGTTGAACGCCAGAAATACGTTACAAACTCGCGTTCAACTCCAAGATTAACCTCTACATGTGTAACATTCAAGCTCAGCTCAAGCACACACCAAGTGGGCCCCAGAAGTGGATTTATGCATCAATTACTTACTTCTGTAAACCCTAGTAAGTAGTTTATTATAAATAGGACTTTTTACTATTGTATTAGACATCTTTTGATCATTTTTAGATCTCTAGACCTCCATGGGAGGCTGGCCACTCGGCCATGCTTATCCTATGTTCACTTATGTATTTTCAACGGTAGAGTTTCTACACTCCATAGATTAAGGTGTGGAGCTCTGCTGTTCCTCAAAGATTAATGCAAAGTACTACTGTTTTTCTATTCAATTCAACTTATTCCGCTTCTAAGATATTCATTTGCACTTCAACCTAAATGTGATGAACGTGACAATCATCATCATTCCCCCATGAACGCGTGCCTGACAACAACTTCCGTTCCACCTTAGATTGAATGAGTATCTCTTGGATCTCTTAATCAGAATCTTCGTGGTATAAGCTAGATTAATGGTGGCATTCATGAGAGTCCGGAAAGTCTAAACCTTGTCTGTGGTATTTCAGTAGGACTCTGGGATTGAATGACTGTGACAAACTTCAAACTCGCGAGTGCTGGGCGTAGTGACAGACGCAAAAGGAGGGTGAATCCTATTCCAGTACGATCGAGAACCTCAGATGATTAGCCGTGCTGTGACAGAGCATTTGGACCATTTTCACAAGAGGATGGGATGCAGCCATTGACAAGGGTGATGCCTCCAAACGATTAGCCATGCAGTGACAGCGCATCGGACCATTTTCCAAAGAGGATAAAAAGTAGCCATTGACAACGGTGATGTCCTTACATAAAGCCAGCCATGGAAAGGAGTAAGACTGATTGGATGAAGACAGCAGGAAAGCAGAGGTTTAGAGGAACGAAAGCATCTCTATACACTTATCTGAAATTCTCACCAATGATATACGTAAGTGTTTCTATCCTTATTTTCTATCTATTTATTATTTATATTCGAAAACTCCATAACTATTTGATATCCGCCTGACTGAGATTTACAAGGTGACCATAGCTTGCTTCAAGCCAACAATCTCCGTGGGATCGACCCTTACTCACGTAAGGTTTATTACTTGGACGACCCAGTGCACTTGCTGGTTAGTTGTATCGAAGTTGTGAATGAAAAACAATTTATTAAGACGTGCGTACAGAGTTTTTGACGCCGTTGCCTGAGATCACAATTTCGTGCACCAAGTTTTTGGCGCCGTTGCCGGAGATTGTTCGAGTTTGGACAACTGACGGTTCATCATGTTGCTTAGATTGGGTAATTTTCTTCTTATTTTATTTTCAAAAAGTTTTCAAAAAAAAAATTTTTTTTTTCAAAAATTTCTCCTTTATTTTCGAAAAAATAAAATTTTTTTTTCAAAAATTTTTATTATGTTCTTCAGAATTTTTAAGAATGAATTCTAGTGTTTCATGAAGCATGTTGAAGCCTGACTGGCTGTAAAGCCATGTCTAAATTCATTTAGACTGGGGCTTCCAACCATCAGCATAGAGGCAAGTTAATTTGATAAGTAATGAGCAGTATATTCTGATGTTACATGCTAAAGCTTGACTGGCTATTAAGCCATGTCTAACCCTCAGATTGGAGCTTTAGAGTAAGAGTGCAAGATTCCTGGAATTCATATTAAAAATTTTGGAATCCTTATTTTTCTTTTTCAATATAATTTTCGAAAAAAAAAAATTAGAAAATCATAAAAATCAAAAAAAATATTTTGTGCTTCTTGTTTGAGTCTTGAGTCAATTGTAAGTTTGGTGTCAATTGCATCTCCATTTGCACTTTTCAAAAAATACATTCATGCATTGCATTCATCATGATCTTCAAGTTGTTCTTGATAAACCTTCTTGATTGATCTTCATATTACATTGTTTTGTGTTGTATGGTGTTTTTCATATTCATTCTTGAATTCTTAGTGCCTAAGCATTAAAGATTTCTAAGTTTGGTGTCATGCATGTTTTCTCTACATATAAAAATTTTCAAAAACATGTTCTTGATGTTCATCATGATCTTCATAGTGTTCTTGGTGTTCATCTTGACATTCATAGTATTCTTGCATGCATTCATTGTTTTGATCCAAAATTTTCATGCATTGCATCATTTTCATGTTTTTCTCTCTCATCATTAAAAATTCAAAAATAAAAAAAATATCTTCCCCTTTTTCTCTCTTAAAATTTCGAAAATTAGATTTGACTTTTTCAAAAATTTTTAAAATCTAGTTGTTTTCATGAGTCAAATCAAATTTTCAATTTAAAAATCTTATCTTTTTCAAAATCTTTTTCAAAAATCAAATCTTTTTCATTTTTCTTATTTATTTTCGAAAATTATAAAAATATTTTTCAAAAATCTTTTTCTTCAGTCTATCACATAATTTTTGAAAATAACATCATCAATTAATGTTTTGATTCAAAAATTTCAAGTTTATTACTTGCTTGTTAAGAAAGATTCAAACTTTAAGTTATAGAATCATATCTTGTGATTTCTTGTGAATCAAGTCATTAATTGTGATTTTAAAAATTAAATCTTTTTCAAAACTAGTTTCAATCATATCTTTTCCAAAATATCTTCTTATCTTATCTTTTTCAAAAATTTGATTTTAAATATCTTTTCTAACTTCTTATCTTCTTATTTTTTTCAAAATTGATTTTCAAATTTGTTTCAACTAACAAACTAACTTTTTGTTTGTTTCTTATCTTTTTCAAGACTACCTAACTACTTCTCTCTCTCTCTCTAATTTTCGAAAATATCTTCCCTCTTTTTCAAAATTTCTTTTTAATTAACTAATTATTCTAATTTTTTATTTTAATTTTCGAAAATTACTAACCTTTTTCAAAAACTATTTTCGAAAATCACTAACTCTTTTTCAAAAATTATTTTTGAAAATTCCCTCTCTCTCTCTCTCTCATCTCATTCTATTTATTTATTCATCTACTAACACTTCAACTCACCCAAATTTGAACCTCCTCTTTCATCTGTGTTCGAATTTTCTCTTCTTCCATTCTTTACATTACATTCTTTTCTTCTTCTACTCACACAGGGGAACCTCTATACTTGGCCAAAAAGGATCCCTATTATTATTATTTTTCTGTTCCCTCTTTTTCATATGAGCAGGAGCATGGACAAGAACATTCTTGTTGAAGCAGACCCGGAACCTGAAAGGACTCTGAAGAGGAAACTAAGAGAAGCTAAATTACAACAATCCAGCAAGCACCTTTCAGAAATTTTCAAACAGGAA
>NC_029792.2:27273181-27273575 GCF_000816755.2 Arachis ipaensis
TGTTAAGACTAATGAAGTAGATCCTGAAGTCTACAGGCTCATGCTTTTCCCTTTTGCTGTAAGAGACAGAGCTAGAATATGGTTGGACTCTCAACCTAAGGATAGCTTGAACTCTTGGGATAAGCTGGTCAAGGCTTTCTTAGCCAAGTTCTTTCCTCCTCAAAAGCTGAGTAAGCTTAGAGTGGATGTTCAAACCTTCAGACAGAAAGAAGGTGAATCCCTCTATGAAGCTTGGGAGAGATACAAAGAACTGACCAAAAAGTGTCCTTCTGACATGCTTTCAGAATGGACCATCCTGGATATATTCTATGATGGTCTTTCTAAATTAGCTAAAATGTCATTAGATACTTCTGCAGGTGGATCCATTCACCTAAAGAAAAAGCCTGCAGAAGCT
>NC_029792.2:27273604-27288683 GCF_000816755.2 Arachis ipaensis
TTCACCAATGAACTAAGTGATCTGGATCAACTGACATTGCCTCAGAAGAAACAGGATCTTGGAAAGTTCGTAATACCTTGTGCCATAGGCAACATGATCTTTGAAAAGGCTCTGTGTGACCTTGGTTCAGGGATAAACCTCATGCCCCTCTCTGTAATAGAGAAACTGGGAATCTTTGGGGTGCAAGCTACTAAAATCTCATTAGAGATGGCAGACAATTCAAGAAAACAGGCTTATAGACAAGTAGAGGACGTGTTATTAAAGGTTGAAGGCCTTTACATCCCTGCTGATTTCATAATCCTTGATACTGGGAAGGATGAGGATGAATCCATCATCCTTGGAAGACCTTTCCTAGCCACAGCAAGAGCTGTGATTGATGTTGACAGAGGTGAATTAGTCCTTCAATTGAATGAGGAGTCCCTTGTGTTTACAACTCAAGGTTATCCTTCTGTAAACATGGAAAAGAGGCACAGTAAGCTTCTCTCAAAACAGAGTCAACCAGAGCCCCCACAGTCAAACTCTAAGTTTGGTGTTGGGAAGTCTCAACAATGCTCTGAACATCTGTGAGGCTCCATGAGAGCCCACTGTCAAGCTATTGATATTAAAGAAGTGCTTGTTGGGAGGCAACTCAATTTTTATTTATCTAATTTTATTTTTCTTGTTCTTTCATGTTTTATTAGGTTCATGATCATGTGGAGTCACAAAATAAATATAAAAATTGAAAACGGAATCAAAAACAGCAGAAGAAAAATCACACCCTGGAAGAAGACCTTACTGGCGTTTAAACGCCAGTAAGAAGCATCTGGCTGGCGTTCAACGCCAGAACAGAGCATGGTTCTGGCGCTGAACGCCCAAAATGGGCAGCATCTGGGCGTTTGAACGCCAGAATTGCACCCTGGAGAAGAGCTGGCGCTGAACGCCCAGAACAAGCATGGTTCTGGCGTTCAACGCCAGAAATGGGCAACAAATGGGCGTTCAACGCCCAGAACAAGCACCAATCTGGCGCTGAACTCCCAGAGTTGTGTACAAGGGCATTTTTCATGCCTAATTTGGTGCAAGGTTGTAAATCCTTGAACACCTTAGGATCTGCGGACCCCACAGGATCACCTCAGGATCTGTGGATCCCATAGGATCCCCACTTACCTCCACTCACTTCTTCTCACCCCTCTTTCACACAATCCCATAAACACTCTTCCCCAAAACTCTTCACCAATCACCTCAATCTCTCTTCCCTATCACCACTTCACCACTCACATCCGTCCACTCTTCCCCATAAACCTACCTCATAAACTCCACCTACCTTCAAAATTCAAAATCAATTTCCCACCCAAACCCACCCTATATGGCCGAACCTTACCCCCTTCCCTTTCCTATATATAGCCCTCCATTCTTCCTCATTTTCACACAACATAACCCTCTCTTCTCTTCTTGGCCGAATACACCCCTCCCCCATCTCCTCCATATTTTCGTCTTCTTCTTCATCTATTCTTTCTTCTCTTACTCGAGGGTGAGAAATATTCTAAGTTTGGTGTGGTAAAAGCATAAGCTTTTTGTTTTTCCATTACCATTGATGGCAACCAAGACCGGAGAATCCTCTAGAAAAGGGAAAGGGAAGACAAAAGCTTCCACCTCCGAGTCATGGGAGATGGAAAGATTCATCTCCAAAGCTCATCAAGACCACTTCTATGATGTTGTGGCCAAGAAGAAGGTGATCCCCGAGGTCCCTTTCAAGCTCAAAAAGAATGAGTATCCGGAGATCCGACATGAAATCCAAAGAAGAGGTTGGGAAGTTCTAACAAACCCCATCCAACAAGTCGGCATCCTAAGGGTTCAAGAGTTCTATGCCAATGCATGGATCACTAGGAACCATGATCAAAGTAAGAACCCAAACCCAAAGAATTATATTACAATGGTTCGGGGAAAATACTTAGATTTTAGTCCGGAGAATGTGAGATTGGCGTTTAACTTGCCTATGATGCAAGGAGATGCACGCCCCTACACTAGAAGGGTCAACTTTAATCAAAGGTTGGACCAAGTCCTCATGGACATATTTGTGGAAGGAGCTCAATGGAAGATTGACTCCAAAGGCAAGCCGGTTCAATTAAGAAGACTGGACCTCAAGCCTGTAGCTAGAGGATGGTTGGAAATGCATTTTCCTCCACAAAACTATTGGGAGCAAATCAACACCTCCGTAGGAGAATTAAGTTCCAACATGGGACAATTAAGGGTGGAACATCAAGAGCACTCCATCATCCTTCATGAAATAAGAGAAGATCAAAAAGCAATGAGGGAGGAGAAACAAAGACAAGGAATAGATATAGAAGAGCTCAAGGACATCATTGGTTCCTCAAGAAGGAAACGCCACCATCACTAAGGTGGACTCATTCTTTGTTCTTATTTTCTGTTTTTTCGTTTTCTCTATGTTAAGTGCTTATCCATATTTGTGTCTTCATTACATGATCATTAGTATTTAGTAACTTTGTCTTAAAGTTATGAATGTCCTATGAATCCATCACCTCTCTTAAATGAAAACTGTTTTAATTCAAAAGAACAAGAAGTACATGAGTTTCGAATTTATCCTTGAACTTAGTTTAATTATATTGATGTGGTGACAATACTTTTTGTTTTCTGAATGAATGCTTGAACAGTGCATATGTCTTTTGAAGTTGTTGTTTAAGAATGTTAAATATGTTGGCTCTTGAAAGAATGATGATAAGGAGACATGTTATTTGATAATCTGAAAAATCATAAAAATGACTCTTGAAGCAAGAAAAAACAGCAAAGAACAAAGCTTGCAGAAAAAAAAAAGGCAAAAAAAATAATAAAAAAAAAGCAAGCAGAAAAAGCTAATAACCCTTAAAACCAAAAGGCAAGGGTAAATAAAAAGGATCCCAAGGCTTTGAGCAACAGTGGATAGGAGGGCCTAAAGGAATAAAATCCTGGCCTAAGCAACTAAACCAAGCTGTCCCTAACCATGTGCTTGTGGCGTGAAGGTGTCAAGTGAAAACTTGAGACTGAGCGGTTAAAGTCAAAGTCCAAAGCAAAAGAAGAGTGTGCTTAAGAACCCTGGACACCTCTAATTGGGAACTTTAGCAAAGCTGAGTCACAATCTGAAAAGGTTCACCCAATTATGTGTCTGTGGCATTTATGTATCCGGTGGTAATACTGGAAAACAAAGTGCTTAGGGCCATGGCCAAGACTCATAAAATAGCTATGTTCAAGAGTCATCATACTGAACTAGGAGAATCAATAACACTATCTGAACTCTGAGTTCCTATAGATGCCAATCATTCTGAACTTCAATGGATAAAGTGAGATGCCAAAACTATTCAAGAGGCAAAAAGCTACAAGTCCCGGTCATTTAATTGGAGCTATGTTTCATTGATAGTTTGGAATTTATAGTATATTCTCTTCTTTTTATCCTATTTGATTTTCAGTTGCTTGGGGACAAGCAACAATTTAAGTTTGGTGTTGTGATGAGCGGATAATTTATACGCTTTTTGGCATTGTTTTTAGTATGTTTTTAGTAGAATCTAGTTACTTTTAGGGATGTTTTCTTTAGTTTTTATGTTAAATTCACATTTCTGGACTTTACTATGAGTTTGTGTGTTTTTCTGTGATTTCAGGTATTTTCTGGCTGAAATTGAGGGACTTGAGCAAAAATCAGATTCAGAGGTTGAAGAAGGACTGCTGATGCTGTTGGATTCTAACCTCCCTGCACTCAAAGTGGATTTTCTAGAGTTACAGAACTCAAAATGGCGCGCTTCGAATTGCGTTGGAAAGTAGACATCCAGGGCTTTCCAGCAATATATAATAGTACATACTTTGACCGAGTTTAGATGACGTAAAAGGGCGTTGAACATCAGTTCTATGCTGCTGTTTGGAGTTAAACGCCAGAAACACGTCACAAGCCAGAGTTGAACGCCAGAAATACGTTACAAACTGGCGTTCAACTCCAAGATTGATCTCTACACGTGTAACATTCAAGCTCAGCCCAAACACACACCAAGTGGGCCCCGGAAGTAGATTTATGCATCAATTACTTACTTCTGTAAACCCTAGTAACTAGTTTATTATAAATAGGACTTTTTACTATTGTATTAGACATCTTTTGATCATTTTTAGATCTTTAGACCTCCATGGGAGGCTGGCCACTCGGCCATGCTTACCCTATGTTCACTTATGTATTTTCAATGGTAGAGTTTCTACACTCCATAGATTAAGGTGTGGAGCTCTGCTGTTCCTCAAAGATTAATGCAAAGTACTACTGTTTTTCTATTCAATTCAACTTATTCCGCTTCTAAGATATTCATTCGCACTTCAACCTGAATGTGATGAACGTGACAATCATCATCATTCCCCCACGAACGCGTGCCTGACAACCACTTCCGTTCCACCTTAGATTGAATGAGTATCTCTTGGATCTCTTAATCAGAATCTTCGTGGTATAAGCTAGATTGATGGCGGCATTCATGAGAGTCCGGAAAGTCTAAACCTTGTCTGTGATATTCTGAGTAGGACTCTGGGATTGAATGACTGTGACGAACTTCAAACTCGCGAGTGCTGGGCGTAGTGACAGACGCAAAAGGAGGGTGAATCCTATTCCAGTACGATCGAGAACCTCAGATGATTAGCCGTGCTGTGACAGAGCATTTGGACCATTTTCACAAGAGGATGGGATGCATCCATTGACAAGGGTGATGCCTCCAGACGATTAGCCATACAGTGACAGCACATCGGACCATTTTCCAGAGAGGATAAAAAGTAGCCATTGACAACGGTGATGTCCTTACATAAAGCCAGCCATGGAAAGGAGTAAGACTGATTGGATGAAGACAGCAGGAAAGCAGAGGTTCAGAGGAACGAAAGCATCTCTATACACTTATCTGAAATTCTCACCAATGATATACATAAGTGTTTCTATCCTTATTTTCTATCTATTTATTATTTATATTCGAAAACTCCATAACTATTTGATATCCGCCTGACTGAGATTTACAAGGTGACCATAGCTTGCTTCAAGCCAACAATCTCCGTGCGATCGACCCTTACTCACGTAAGGTTTATTACTTGGACGACCTAGTGCACTTGCTGGTTAGTTGTATCGAATTTGTGAATGAAAAACAATTTATTAAGACGTGCGTACAGAGTTTTTGACGCCGTTGCCTGAGATCACAATTTCGTGCACCAGGTGTTCACCCTTTTTTCTTAGATGAGAACAATGAGCCCACCTTCCCATTATGCTAGCAAAAGAATGTAGTAGTAGCTAGGTATTCTTGGGAAAGTCTGGATGAGGTCGAGCAGGCCTTTGTAAATGTGTTAGAGGAAAATTGGGGAGAGCCTCCTCATCTTGACACGAAGAGGTTTCTAGGAGATCATTCCCTCCTTCGTGCTGAACTGGGTAGTGGCTGACTTCTTTTCTATGGTTTTTATTTTGTGTTTGAATTTTACCCCTTTCTGTTTGTGACTTTTTTTCTTGGTTTCTTCTTTGCAGAGATGATAAAATCTATGGACTCCATGAAACACTTTCGTAGGGCTAGGAAAGCAACAGCTGCTCAAAACATCTCGGCCAAGGCTGCAGAGGGAGAGTCTTCTCAGGTGCCTCCCAAGAAACCGACATCGGGTGCTTCTGGGCCGAAGTAGGTTATTCCAACTCCTCAAGTCCAGATTGTACCCTCTGACCCGGTTCGACCATCTTCTGGTGCTACCTCCTCCCCCACTGCTGCTGGTCCCCCTCCAAAAAGGCAAAAAACTGTTGGACCTTATAACCTGGATGCCCAGGATTTTGATGCTGTGGGGTTTGTCGATGAACAAATTGCTTCCTATGGCCAACTTCCCATGGATGATGTTTCCATCCTTCGCCACTTGGATTTTATTACTAGTAACAGTGTTCGGATGGCCCACATGGGTGCCGCCCTATTCTGTACTGTCCAGGGTTCCTCAGTCCATGCGACTAAGGCTTTTCTGGAGGATGCTAAATTAGATTTTGATAGAATCAAGGAGGTGAAGGATGAGCTTGATGCTAGGGTAATTAAGCTGGAGTTGGACCTGGAGAAGGAAAAGTCTCGAGCTACCAGGGCTGAGGCGGCTGCAAATTTGGAGGAGGAGATGACGAAGAAACACAAGGAAAGTTATACCCACACTTATGCCGAGCGTTGGAGTTGAGAGAGAGGCTTGCTTCTGCCCATGCGGATTACGCCGATCTCCAGGGTCATCTGGTAGATACTGTGACAGGTGCTTATGAAAATTTAAAGGCACAGGACCGATTTCTTGCTTCTGAACTCGACCTAACTCTCTTTAGCTTGGACAATGTGATGGAGGATGGCAACATAGTGCCTGCTTCGGATGATGAAGATGACGGACCTCCTCCTGCATCGCCAACCAAAGCTTCTGCCGCCACAACTTCTTCAACTCCTTCGGTTGAGGTCGACCATCCCGAATCTGATCCTGATGTTCAAATTCTCAATCAGGAGGATGGGACTGTGGATGCCACCCCCATGAAGATCATTCCTCCTCCTTCATCCACGGATGCTGCTACTGGAGAGACTTTGGACCCCTTATGATCTTTTGTTTATTTCTATAGCCCGACTTGTGGGTTTTTAAACTTCTGATTTTTTGTAATTTTGGATGTGGTAGACTTCTCTTAACTTCAGTTACTTTTATACAACTTTATTTCTCCAAACAAAATGCTTTTAAACTCTAAGGTTACCACTTAGGAAGCCTTTTAATGTTTTATTTTGATGGATATATTTCTTTGATATGTTGTTTGTCTTTTTGCAACCTTTGTGGATCTTTATAGTAGTGTGGGTACTCTACTTGTCCGACCTCTTTTTGACCAGCTTTTGTTTTGTCCACTTGGTTGGTCGAGGTGATCGTTGGGGCTAATTTGTCCAGCAACTTTTTAGTGTTCTCGTAGAACCTTTTTAGTTAGCCTGGACAATTTTGATAGCCTTGTTGTGGAGTCGTGGCTTTTTTGGGCCGAGCTGTGTCCCATTTAGTGCACGTTTTTCGTTGGTCCGACTTCTCTTGTCGGTCCAGGCTTTTGTCTTTGTTAGTCCGACTTCTCTTAACGGTCCAAGCTAAGTTATTTTTAGTAGTCCATTTTTAGTCAGACCTCGTTAGGCCACTTTTTATGGATTATTTTTTATAACTTCTTGCATTAATCTGTTTTTATCGCTTTCACCTTACCGACTTTGTCGTGATCGGGCGATGAATTTGGTTTTCACCTTGCCGACCTTGTCTTGATCGGGGAATGAATTTGATATTCACCTTGCCGACCTTGTCGTGATCGGGCGATGAATTTGATATTCACCTTGCCGACCTTGTTGTAATCAGGTGATGAATTTTTGCGCTCAGATTAATGCGTCTTGGTAGGAAACTTTTTAGGGAATCTGAAAAACTTTATTCAAGTAGAAAATAGGCATATAGACAAGAATATATACATATGAGTGCTTACCCTTCTAAATCGAAAAATTTTGTAGATCTTGGCCTGGCGCCTCATTAAAAAACCTTTTCAGGAAAAAGAGTGCACCTTGACCTAAGATCTTTATTACTTTCTAACTATAATACCTTCTTAGGTTATAGGCATGCCATGACCTTGGTAGCTCTCGTCCCTCGAGGTTAGACACCTTGTAGTAGCCTTTTCCCAGTACCTCTATAACTCGATAAGGTCCTTTCCAGTTAGCTACTAGCTTCCCTTCTCCTGAAAGACCCGCTCTAATATCATTTCGGATTAGGATGAGATCGTTGTTGGCGAAGCTTCACTGAATTACCCTCTGGTTATACCTTAAAGTCATTCGAAGCTTTAACGCTTCCTCTCTAATCCGAGCTCTTTCTCAGACTTCTGGAAGTAGGTCAAACTCTTCCCTTTGATTTTGGGAGTTGGCCTCTTTATTATAGAGGATTATTCTGGGGGATCCTTCCTCTATCTCCACTGGGATCATTGCCTCCATTCCGTAAGCAAGTCGGAAGGGTGATTCTCCTGTGGTGGAGTTCGGAGTTGTCCGATATGCCCATAGGACTTGTAGAAGCTCTTCGGCCCAAGCTCCCTTTGTGTTCTGTAGTCTCTATTTTAACCCGGCTAGTATGACTTTATTGGCAGCTTGTAGGTGTTCTATGGATGTGAATTGGTGCTTTATTTTCAAGTCAGCTACCAAGTTCCTGAAACCTGTATCAATGAATTGAGTGTCATTATCTGTGGTGATGGAGTAAGGGACCCCGAACCTTGTAATAATGTTCCTGTATAGAAATTTCCGACTTCTTTGAGCGGTGGCATTAGCTAGGGGCTCTGCCTCAATCCATTTTGTGAAGTAGTCTGCCCCTACAATGAGGAACTTGACTTGCCCCGACCCCTGAGGAAAGTGTCCGAGGAGGTCGAGCCCCCACTTTGCGAACGGCCAAGGTGATGTAACACTGATGAGCTCCTCTGGTGGAGCGATGTGGAAATTGTCATGTTTCTGATATGGTGAGCATGTTTTAACGAACTTGATTGCTTCTTTTTGCAAGGTTGGCCAATAGAACCCTGCTTGAAGTATCTTTTTGGAAAGAGCTCGTGTCCCCAAGTGGTTGCCACACATGCCATTGTGCACTTCTTCCAGGACTTCCCTTGTATTGGAAGTCGGTACGCATTTTAGGAGGGGTGTTGAGATCCCTCTCCTATATAAGATGTCGCCCACTATAGTGTAATAATGTGCTTCTCGTATTAGCCTCTTTGCCTCCTTCTTATCTATGGGGAGTGTCTCTGACTTGAGGTAGCTGATTATGGGAGCCATCCATCCTTGATCTTGATCTGATATAGTTAAGACCTTTTCTTCCTCCGAGATCAATGGGCTTTGCAATGTTTCCTGGATGAGGCTTCTGTTATTGCCCTATGGTTTAGTGCTGGCTAGTTTTGAGAGTGCATCTGCCCGAGCATTCTATTCCCGGGTTATATGTTGGACCTCATATTCCCCAAATTGTCCGAGCTGTCTTCTAGCTTTGTCCAGATATTTTTTCATGGTAGGATCCTTAGCTTGGTAGCTTCCTTCTATTTGTGAGGTGATTACTTGTGAATCAATGAAGATGGTAAGCTTCTGAACTCCTATCTCCTTAGCTAGCCTCAAACCAGCCAGTAATGCCTCATATTCAACTTGATTATTTGAAATAGGAAATTCGAACTTTAGTGAGAGTTTGATTTGGATTCCTTGATCACTTTCTATTATCACACCTGCGCCACTCTCAGTTTTGTTTGAAGAACCGTCCACATAGGGATTCCATTTTGTGGAAATTTTTGGGGCATTAGTGTACTCAGCAATGAAGTCAGCTAGATACTATGATTTGATGGCTGTCCGAGCTTCATATTGAAGATCGAACTCGGATAACTCGACCGCCCACTGCAGGATTCTTCCAGCTAAGTCTATTTTCTGTAGGATACCTTTTATGGGCTGGCTGGTCCGAACCTTGATAGTGTACGCTTGAAAGTACGGGCAAAGTCGTCGAGAAGTGAGTATGAGAGCGTAGGTGAACTTTTCTATCTTTTGATAGTTTAGCTCGGCCCCTTGTAGAGCTTTGCTAATGAAGTAGATGGGTTGTTTCTCACTTTCGTCCTCTCTGACTAGTGCTGAGGCTATTGCCCGATTTCCTACTGCAAGGTATAATATGAGTGCTTCTCCCTCCCGTGGTTGGGTAAGAATGGGTGGTTGCCCCAAGAAATTTTTGAAATCTTAGAAGGCTTGCTCGCACTCTGTGGTCCATTCAAACCTCTTTTCCTTCCTTAATGTGGCGTAAAAGTGGGGGGATTTTATGGCTGAACCGGCTAGAAACCTGGACAGAACTGCCAGTCTTCCGTTGAGCTGTTGTACTTCTTTGACGCAGGTCGAACTTTTCATGTCGAGTATAGCCCGGCATTTAACTGGGTTTGCTCAATTCCTCTTTGTGTGAGCATAAAGCCCAATAATTTGCCAGCTTCTACTGCGAAGGTGCATTTTGCGGGATTAAGTCGCATACCATGCTTTCTGATGGTGTTGAATTCTTTGGCGAGGTCGGGCAATAAGGATTCCTCCCTTTGTGTTTTTGCCAGCATATCGTCTACGTAAACCTCCATTAGTTTCCCAATGTGGTCTGCAAAGACTTTGTTCATCAATCTTTGGTAGGTGGCTCCTGCGTTTTTGAGCCCAAATGGCATGACGATATAGCAGTAATTGGCTTTTGGGGTTAGGAACGAGGTCTTTTCTTGGTCGGGTGGATACATCGGGATTTAATTGTATCCTGAATAAGCATCCATAAAGGAGAGGTACTTGTATCCGGAAGAGGTATCCACTAGAGTGTCTATACTTGGGAGTGGGTAGGGATCTTTTGGACATGCTTTATTGAGATCGATGTCAGTACACATCCGCCACTTCCCATTTGACTTCTTTACCAAGACGATGTTGGCTAGCCATAGTGGGTATTTCACCTCTCTTATGAATCCTACCTCCAGTAAGGCTTGTACCTATTCTTCCACAGCTTGGGACTTTTCTGGTCCGAGCTTCCTTCGCTTTTACTGTACTGGCCGAGACCCTGGATATACCACCAGTTTGTGACACATTAGTTTGGAATCTATGCCTGGCATATCTGCGGCCTTCCATGCAAAGAGGTCGGTGTTATCCTTTAGGAACTGTATTAGGGATTCCTTTAGGTCACCCTTTAAGGTTGCCCCAACATTTGTCATTTTATCTCGGGAATCCCCGATTTGGACCTCTTTAGTCTCTCCTTCGGGTTGTGGACGAAGTTCTTCGCGAGCTCGAACTCCCCCAAGTTCAATAGTTTTGACTTCTTCTCCTTTGGGGTTGCCTTTAAGGTTCAGACTTTCATTGTAACAGCGTCGCACAATTTTTTTATCTCCTTTTATTATGGCGATCCCTTCCGAAGTTGGGAACTTCATGCACAAATGTGGAGTCGAAACTACTGCAGCGAGCTGGTTCAGCGTTGTCCGACCTATTATGGCGTTGTAAGCTGAGCTCACGTCGACTACGATGTAGTCTATATTGAGTGTTCTTGACCGGGTTCCCTTTCCAAAGGTTGTGTGTAGTGAGATATATCCAAGTGGTTAGATTGGAGTGTTTCCCAGTCCAAACAAGCTATTCGGATATGCTCTGAGCTCTTTTTCTTGCAAGTCGAGTTTGTCAAAGGAGGATTTAAACAAGATATCCGCGGAGCTTCCTTGGTCTACTAGTGTTTTGTGAAGATTAGCATTGGCCAATATGATAGTAATGACCATGGGATCATCATGTCCTAGGATGACGCCTGTTGCGTCTTCTTGGGTAAAGGTAATTGTGGGGAGGTTGGATGACCTCTCTCCTTCCCCGACATGGTATACCTCTTTAAGGTGTCTTTTGCGAGATGATTTAGAGATTTCTCCTCCTGCGAATCCTCCATTTATCATATGAACATGTCTTTCAAGAGTGTGGGGTGGTCGTTCAACCCGTCCGATCTCTGCATCCCGTCTTCTCTTCCTCGGTTCGTCGGTTTTGTTGGCCAAGAATCTGTCTAGTCTTCCGTCCCAGGCTAGCTTTTCTATGACTTTCTTTAGGTCGTAGCATTCGTTGGCGGGGTGTCCATAGATTCGGTGATATTTGCAGTACTCTGTTTGACTTCCCCCTCCTTTTTTGCTTTTGATTGAGCGGGGTGGTGAGATCTTCTCAATATTGCATATTTCTCGGTAAACATCCACAAGAGACACCCGAAGAGGGGTGTAATTGTGGTATTTTCTAGGCTTCTCACTAGGTTGATCTTCTTTTTTCTTGGACTCTTTATTCTTGTCCCGAGAGGGGTAGGAGAATCCAGGTTTTGAGGTTTCTCCTAATAGAGAATTCTCCTCCATGTTAATATACTTTTCTGCCAATTCTTGTACCTTGTTCAGAGATGTTGGATGCTTTTTTGATATGGAGTGACTAAAAGGTCCTTCTTATAGGCCATTGATGAGACCCATGATGGCTGCTTCCATTGGCAGACTTTGTATGTCCAGACATACTTTGTTGAATCTTTCTATGTAGTTGCGAAGACTTTCCCGATCTCCTTGCTTGATCCCTAATAGGCTCGGGGCATGTTTGGCTTTGTCCTTCTGGATGGAGAATCTGGCAAGAAATTTTTTGGCTAAGTCATCAAAACTTGTGATGGATCTAGGAGGCAAACTGTCGAACCACTTTATTGCGGTCTTTGTCAGGGTAGTCGAGAAGGCTTTGCATCGAATGGCGTCCGAGGCATCCGTGAGATACAATCTGCTTCTGAAATTGCTGAGATGATGCCTCGGATCTGATGTGCCATCGTATGGGGTCATATCAGGAGCTTTGAAGTCCATTGGGACTTTAGCTTTCATGATCTCTTTGGTGAATGGGTCTTGATCTTTGCAGGAGTTATCTTCATGGTTGGAATGAGCAGTTTTGGTCTTGAGGTCTGCTTCGAGTTTTGCGAGCTTGTCCTCTAGCTCTCGACGACGTCTAGCTTCTCTTCGGAGATCTCTTTCAGCCTTCCGCTGATGTTCAGCCTCCTGTTCGAGCTGTTTGAGTCGATCCTGTTGTTCTTGGATAGCTTTCAAGATGTCTGTGTTTGATGGTTGTTTATCCCCCTTGTTTTGAGGTGCATCTTTTAATGTGGTCTCCGTATTTTTAAGCGGGGTTCTGTCTTCCAAACCGGAGTTGTGATCATTGTCAAGGTTGTCTGCCATGATGATGGGATGACTTCCAGGTCCCCGGCAACGGTGCCAATGTTTCAAGGGTTACCTGAAACTGAAGGTCGATCTCGGATGAGATCTACTATGGTGGCCGGAGCTGTCGTGTCTGACTTGTTTGACTTGGTGGAGCTGCTGATCCTTGATCACCAGAGGGTGGTGGTACCTGCAAGAGACTCCGATGCTTAAGTTAGCATGGGCTTTAAGCAGTTTTTTTGTGTAGAATTAGAGTATGAGTTATCTTATCTTATCTTTGAGTGAAGTCATCTTATCCTTTAAAGGGAACCGCCTTTATCTTTCTAGGCTTTGGCTGCCTTTAGATTGGGCTGTGTCCCTTCGTTTGGGCCTGCTTGGGCCTCTTATGGTGATTTGACCGAACTCTTTTGAGAAGAGGTCGGGGCGACCCATCATGAAGAGGTCGGTCGCTTTTATCTTTAATCAGCCCGGGTCAGATAGCTCGACCCAGGGTATAAACACATAGTTACACTCAATTCAATGACAACTCCAAACACAATCTCAACTATTCCAATCACAATCTCAACCATAATCCAATATTCATATAATCAATCAATTACTTATAGTTATTAATCCTATTTGCAGTTATTCAATAAACTTTGTGAACATTCTTAAATGAAAATCATTTAAGTTAAACCCCCTACCTCGATTTAGTCGAACCCGCATAGATTAAACATGACAACTCCCTTCCCTTTTTGTTTCATGGTAGCAACGGCGACTCTCACGCAACCGGAACGACAGTGGCAGCAACCGGAACAACAACAATGTTAGCGTTCACAGCAGTGACCGAGGTTGCAGCAAAACAGAGGATTCAATTTGGATGGAAATTAAGAGCAATCACAGCCCTGGGGATCTCAAGACAAGGCACATTCCGAAATCAACTCAAATCAAGCATAGCAGTGACAATAAAATGTCTAAATAGACTGTAATCAAGGAAAAGATCAATCCAGAATTAAAGAAGTAGCATCGGACTCACCGACAGCAACTCTAACATATTCTTAATACCATCAACGTCGGTATTCCAAATGATTGCAGTAGAGAAATAGGTGCAGCAAAGGGCTGAACTAAATTAGAGATATAGGCTACCATGAGTAAAATAGGAACATAGCAGAAAAACAAAATTTAAAACAGAACAAGAATGAAAGGGTTACAGTTTTGAGAATGAAAGAATTGGAACCGGAACGACGATGGCTAAGAAAATACTCACCACCCTGTGTTCTTCCCCACCTCTCTCCATTGTTCACGTTTCTCCCTCTCTGCCCTAATCAATGACGCAGCTCTGATGACGGCAGTAGCAGTCTCTATGGTGATGGTAGCAACAAGCTCGACGGCAGCACCCAAGTGCGACGATGGCGACAGCAAGACACGGTACTCCGGAGACGATTGGGCGCAGTCTCCCCCTCATCACTCGCGTCGTTTTGTCTCTCTTCAACTCTTCTCCTCTCGAAAACGGTGATGAAGTGGCTTGACAGCATTGGCGAGTGGCGGTAGCGGCACGATAGAGAGAAAGCTCTTCCTTTTCTTCTCTTCTTCCCAGTTTCCCCTCTGTTTCCCATTTCCCCCTTAAGCTCCCCCTGTTCCCTTTCTTTCCTTTCTGCATATGTGTGTGTAGTTTGTGAAGTTAGGGTAGTAAATTAAGAATTTTTGTGAAATTAGGATTTTATTTGATAATACTAGAGTTAGGAAAAATATATACGAGTAATATAATAATTTTACAAAATATTCGAGATAAAATAACAATTTAGAGTTCAAATATAATACTGTAAAGATTACTTTTAAAGGTTTAACATTTTGAAATAATTTTTTTTATAAAATATACTTACATTTTGTGATAAATAAATAACTTGTTACAAATAATGTTAAATTTTGTGACAAATTAATTTTTTGTTACAAAATAATTGGAGTTTTTGAAACAAAAAGATTATGATATTTTGTAACAAAACACCCGTTCGTTATAAAAACTAACATAATTTGTAACAAAAAAATTAGGTTGTTACAAAATATTAGCATATTTTGTAACAACTTGTAATGTTCTTACAAAACATTATTCTTCCGTAACAATCACCAATTATTATTACAAAAAATTATTTTTTGTAACAATTTTAAATTTGATACAAAATTTCTATTACAAATGTTCCTTTTTCTTGTAGTGGTGTGAGTAGAGGTGACGGGCTAGAGTTAGGGTTAGCGGGTTCCAATTTGGGGATTTAGGGTTAATAGATTAGGGTAACTTTAATAAAATTAGGGTATAATGTATAAATTTAAAATATAATTTAATCTCTTAAAATTACTCTAAAAATATTATTTAATTATTAATTTGCTAATTGACTTTTAATTCAAGTATTTTAATTTAAAATTAGAGATAATATAATTTATTTT
>NC_029792.2:27288708-27325160 GCF_000816755.2 Arachis ipaensis
ATAACAACTGTTAAGTTGTATAATTTAAATATAGAAAATTATTCAATAATTATGAGATTAAGTAAAATTTCTAATTTAATTATCAAAACTTGATTAATTACTTTTAATAAAATAGTTTCTAAAAATAATGTCTTTAATAAATAAATACATTGGAATTAACTCATAATATTTTTCAAAAATTTTGGGTCTTACATCCTACCCACCTAATAAAAATTTTCGTCCACAAAAATTAAAGTAATACACAAGATATTACATAGTGTTAATACTTTACTTTCGACTACTTTAGAAAAGAAAGAAGTCTTGGCATATATATAAATTTTCAGATACCTGATAAGCCATAAGACTTGGATATAAGAGAATTATGTGGTGTAAGGCAAAAGTTACAAGATAAATTCAAAACAAAAAGGTTTCATGGTGTCAACATCAAGGGCTTTAACATAGCTCCCCATCACAACTTTCAATTGTACTTGTATCCAACGATTCATTCGAAAGTTCTCAACCTCGTCAATAATTTCGCAGGCTCACTACCGGTTACAAGCTAAGCCTAATATCAACAAAACTCTTTTGCGTAACATCTTGTGGCATCGCACACTTACCAGCTTCATCTTCTGCATCCACGAACCGTGTCCTAAGAACTAACGTATCACTTTCCATATCTAAAGATCGCATGTGACATTAAAATAAATCTCGTGTTTACTCAGAAGGATACAAGATTTTAGAAAGAAATAACAAGCGACAAGGACAACACTCATAATGATTTGAAAGAATGAATGAAATTGCAAGTAAATAAGGATACACAAGCAATGAAGATTTCCGAAAAGGAATTAATTGGCAACTACAAGGGTAACTCTTGAATCAGAGAAATTCGATAGGATCAATAAGAAGAAAAACAACACATTAGTTTGAAACAGATTCAATGCTGAGTCGAAGAAGTATGGAATTTTATAGAAGAAGAATGGTTAAAGACAATAGTAATGCATCGCAACGGAACAACTTCATATTACCCCAAGGGTTTCATAGCTCGTGGTAGAATATAAGATCAACCACCGTGTTGCAAGAGTCTTATTATAGTCAGAAGTAACAGATCAAGATATACGTAAGGTATATATTGTAAAGCAAAGAAATCTAAATTACATTTCAAGAAAAGAAATTGAAACAAAAATGTTCAATATAAATGACACATCAAATCGCACGGTATGATTAGAACGCATAAGCCAATACTACATAATTAAAAGGAGAACTTAAGATTTTTCAAAGGTCTAAGAATCGGTATCATACCAAAACAATTTCAATGTCATGTCAAAGAGTACAGGGTTCATGAAGAGAAGTATAATGACAAAGATAAACATTTCGAAAGATTCAAACAGTATTTTACGAATAAGAGGCAGACGTATTGAAAGTTTAAAGTACTTCAATGGAGACAATGAGAAATAAATCGTACATTTGTTAGAATTGAATTCAAATTGTATCAAGGTACAAGGTCCATAGGAGGAGAGTGACCAAAGTCAAGAACGTCATTTGCAAAATTAAAGAGAATCAGCAAAAATGTAAATATTGCGTCATGTTAAAACAATTTCAAATCGAACTAGATTATGCAAGATTTGTGAAATGAAAATTAGTTAGACTAAGGATAAAATATTTCCTCGAAAACCTTGAAGGATACTTTAGGTACATAATCAAATAAGAATTTGTATAAAAACAACAGCGAGGTTGATAGGAAATCAAGTTGTAATCTTGAGAAGGAATTTGAATCTAAGAACTTCGGTAGGAATAATCAAGAAGAAGAACGGTGCATTTATTTAGACCGAATTTTAGCTGAGTTAAAAAGAATACTAGAAGTCAATGGTAGCGTGTATAAAGAATGGACAATCTCAAGAATAAATGAATTCACTTTCTCAAAAGAAATACGAAAAGTTTACATAAGGTATTGCATCAAAACAACCAAAATTAAAATAAAATATGCAAAGTTTGAAAAATAAAATTTAATTAGTCTATGAACAAAAATATTCTCTCAAGAGTCTTGAAAAATACTCGGATGCGAAATCACATAAGAATACATATAAAAATTGTGATAAGGTTGAAAGTAAATCAAGTTGTAGTCAAAGAAGGAAATCTAGGGTAGAAATTATTTTCACATGTCTATAAAAGGATAGATGAAACATTGCAGATAAACAGATCTAAGCCATATAAAAAAGTTTTTCTGAATCCATTTTGGGAAGTATATGCTAAATTAAAAGTGGTCTCATCAAAAGTTCGAAGGATGATTGTGGAACAGCGTTAGGCAGGGAAAAGTCAATTTAAAACTTTTTCAATCCAAAATAAGAACTATAGAAATCGACTATAAGGAATGATGTATCACACCAAAACAAGTTCAGATTATGTCAAGAAGTTACACAAATCACATAGAGGAATTCAAGGTCAGAAACTATGATGTCGAGAATTTAAGAGATAATCAAGAATATGATCAGATCAAGATATACATTAGGCATGAAGCAAAAGAATCAAATTACATAGTTAGCTTAGTCAAACCATAACTTTCAAGGTTCAAATCGCTCAAGACTTAGGAATCATGCATCACGCCAAAACAGGTTTAAGATCAGATCAATGAGCACAAGATTCATGACGAGGAATATAATCAATGATAAAGACGGATATGTTTTGAAAGTTTCAAGCAAATTCTCAGGAATACAATCAAACAAGGCTATGGACAAATAATAAAATATGGTCGAAGAATTGTCAAATCATGGTTCAAGAAAGGAATCCGAGTCAAGGAACTTCAATGAGGGTAGTAAAGAAGAAACGATATGCCAACTTAAGCGACGCAAACAAGATTTATAAGTCGAATCCAAGCACGAAAAGCAAACTCTGGAATTCTCGAACTACGTGACTCACATTACCCATTACTTATCAATTCTAATTCGTCTATAATAACCTATTAACTTTTCCGTACACATAAACCATCAATATTAAGTTGGCCAGACTTAACATCAGTAATTGTGCAACGGTAAGCTAACAGCGTTAATCAATAGACAGGGGTGTGCGTGCGCACGCCCAGGAGAATTTTCAAAAAGTGTGCGTATGCATAGAGGTGTGCGTACGTACAGGTACAAAATTTTATAATTCTGTTCGCTCGCACAAGGCGTGTAAACGCCCTCAATAGAATGCACCTTCCAAAGTGTGCGTGCGCACAGCTTGCAAAACTTTGTTAGTTGTGTGTGCGCACAGAGCATGCTAGCTCTCTCACCAGTATCCACATCCCGTGTGTGCGTACGCACAAGGTTGTGCATGCGCACAGGTTCAAAAATTCACGGGTTGTGCGTGCGCACAGAGCTGTGTGTGTGCACACAAACCAGAAATCATAAAATTCTGCAACACTTGTATAATTCAGATTTTGGCACCAAACTTTCAACCATTATATCTTCTTCTACCAAATTCGGATTTCCACAAAATTTAAACCATTTTAAAGCTTGTTCAATTATCTTTCATTTGATATAAAATGTATTGAATTTTAAGCACGGTAGCTCAAGATATGATTCATTGATGTTCACCAAAATTTCAGTTTTACCAAAAGTTCACAAATTATCAATTTTTCCAATTCTACAACCAAAACTAAACCACCATTTCATCAAACTCCCAAACACATCAAATTCACATTTTTCATACCTCAATTCACCACCAAACCTCATGCAATCATCAATCCCCATCATCAAATACATAACAATACATTCATGTCTCAACCAACACATTAATTCAATTATCTTTCCACCATTACCAACAATCATCATAATCAATTTCAATCTCAATCTCCAATACCATACATTCAATATCAACATTTCAATTCATCAACATCCCAAATCATCAAATCATCATACAACAATTCCAACAACCAATTTTATTCAATCCTATCCTATAGGTCGCTAGCCTAAGTGTCCAGAAATATTATATATTACATAGAGAAAACCGAAACCATACCTTGGCCGATTCCTAATATGTACCAAAACCCTAATTGAGGACAAGTTAAGCTTGCAACCACAATCCAAGCCACCAATCAACTCCAACAAGCATCAACACTCACCAACAAGCTCCAATATTCAAGCAAATATCACACATTTCATATGAATCAAAACCTAATGCTCATAATTAATCAATTTACAAAGGTTCAAGAACAACTCATCTTACCCAACAGTTTTGGAAGTAAGACCCAATGGTAATCAAGTGCTAGAGTGTACCTAAACACCCAAAATCACAAAATTTCACTCAATACAAAATCCTAAAAATTCAAAATTTTGAAAGGAAGACTGAGAAGGATTTCATGATCTCCTTACCAGTTTCTTAGGTGGGTTTTGTAGAGCTCTTCGCAAGGATCGCTGGCCGCAAACGGTGCAGCGATCGGAGCTCTGTAGCTCAAGTTATAAGCTTGAGAAGATGGTGATGAATAGTGCTTCTTCTCTCTTCTCCCTTTTTTGATTTCAGCTGGTGTGGGTGTTGTGTTTAAGTGTTGTGTGCTGAATTGGCCTTTAATGAGAGTATATATATATGTTGGGCTTGGGCCCAACTTGGGCCCGGTCCAACTCGTTAGCGTTTTTAGCCCGTTTGGTCCAACTTTGGGCTAAACTTTTAAAATTAACGTCCGGTTTTTTACTTTAATTATTTTTCTAAGGTTTTCTAATGTTTTTAATTTTTCTCGCACAGTACCGGACAGACTTAAACCGATTTGACTGGTTCGGCTGCCGGTTCGCGGTTTTACTCAGTTTTTCGCAGAAAATACATTTTCAGACTCAGAAAAAGGCACTGAGTCCAAAAATCATACTTAAATCCCTTAATTCTCATTCTAAGTTTTTGGAACCTAATTTGGGCAATATTAATTATTTAATTAGACGATTAATTAGTCTCGGTTCTTACATTCTCCCCACCAAATAAGAAATTTTGTCCTCAAAATTTAGTGATTTCCTGAAAATAGCTCGGGATAATCCTTCCGCATCTCGGATTCCAACTCCTAAGTATGCTCCTCCACTCCTGCTCTCTTCCAAGCTACTTTGACTAACTGAACTTCCTTTCCATGTAACTTCTTCAGACTGGTGTCGTCAATTCGTACCGGCGTTACTTGAAAAGTCAAGTTCTCCTTCAACTCGACCGACTAGGGATCTAACACATGAGCCGCATCCGACGTGTACTTACGGAGTTATGACACGTGGAATACGTCATGCAAGTTAGATAAGTGAGGCGGCAAAGCTACTTGATAAGCCACCGGCCCGAATCACCTCAGAATCTCAAACGGTCCTATATACCTCAGATTCAACTTCTTTGTTTTGATTGCTCTTCCAATCCCAGTTGTTGGTGTAACCCTCAGAAATACATGCTCTCCTACTTCAAATTCCAACGATTTCCTTCTCTGATTTGCATAACTTTTTTGTCGACTCTATGCCGTTAGAATTCTCTCCCGAATCTTCTTAATCTTCTCAGTAGTTTCTACTACCAAATCAGGACCTAAAACACTTCACCAGTCTCATACCAACAAAGTGGAGATTGGCACTTCCGTCCATACAAGGCCTCATACAGAGCCATCCCAATGCTTGTATGAAAGCTATTGTTGTATGCGAACTCCACCAATGGCATGTAACGGTCCTAACTTCCGGGTTGATCCAAAACACATGCTCTTAGCATATCTTCCAACGTCTGGATAGTCCTCTCCGACTGTCCATCCGTTTTTGGATGATATGCGGTGCTGAGACATAGCTTCATACTGAAAGCTTTTTGGAAAGCTCCCCAAAACATTGACGTGAATCGGGGATCACAGTCCGATACTATGCTCGATGGGATACCGTGCAACCTTAAATCTCCTTGATATACAATCTTGCCAACTCCTCCATTGAATAGTTTGCTCGGATAGTTAGAAAATTAGCGAATTTGGTTAAGCGATCCACGATCACTCAAACCGCATCAAATCCCGACCTAGTCCTCGGTAAACCGGTTACAAAGTCCATTGCAATTCCTTTCCACTTCCACTGAGGAATTTCAAGTGGCTGTAGCATTCCCGACAGTTTCTGATGCTCTATCTTTACCTTCTGACATGTCAGACATTTGGATACAACAGTAGCTACATCATTCTTCATTCCAAGCCACCAGAACATCTTCTTTAAGTCATAGTACATCTTTGTACTTCTTGGGTGAATGGAAAACCCACTGTTGTGAGCTTCCAACAACAATTCTTGCCTCAAACTCCTGACATCTAGCACATAAATTATCCCTTTATATCTCCACAGCCCTTTATCATCCTTAGTAAACTCTCCGTGCCTCTTCTTGCCAACTGGTTGAAATAATTACTGAAGCTTTTGCTCATCTTGCTGAGCTCTCTGGATCCCTGATTTAAACGTACTTTAAATCTGCAACTGATTCAAACAAGCTCTTCCAGCAACTTCACCAATATCCAACTTAAGATCCACAAACTTATCCACTAACTCCTCTTCCTTGATTCTCATCCAAGCTATCGTTAAAGACTTCCGACTCAACGCATCCGCCACCACATTCGCCTTTCCAGGGTGATAACTCAAGTCAAAATCATAATCATTTAGCAACTCGATCCACCTCCTCTGACGCATATTAAGCTCTTTCTGATCAAAGATGTACTTGAGACTCTTGTGATTAGAAAAGACGCTAAACCTCACTCCGTACAAGTGGTGTCTCAAAATCTTCAATGCAAACACAATCGTCACTAATTCCAAGTCATGAGTTGGGTAATTTACCTCATGAGGTCTCAGCTGACGCGATGCGTATGCCACCACATTCTGGTGTTGCATCAACACGCAACCCAAACCCTTCAAGGAAGCATCACAGTATACTTCAAATGGTTCGTTAAGTTCTGGTAAAATCAAAACAGGTGCTGAAGTTAACTTTTGCTTCAAGGTCTGAAAACTTTCTTCACACCCCGACGTCCACACAAACGACACCTCCTTCCTTGTCAACTTAGTCATCGGTAGTGCAATCCGGGAAAATCCTTCAATGAATCTCCGGTAATATCCGGCTAAGCCCAAGAAACTCCTAACTTCCGTCACCGTTGTTGGTCTTTCCTATTCCATCACCGCTTCTACCTTAGAAGGACCCACCGCTATTCCTCCTTTGCTCACCACATGACCTAAGAATTTCACTTCCTCCTTCCAAAACTCACACTTGGAAAACTTAGCATACAATTTCTGCTCCTTCAAAATTTGCAACACAATTCTCAAGTGTTCCTCATGCTCCTTCACCATCTTAGAATAAACTAAGATATAATCTATGAAAACCACCACAAATTTGTCCAAAAAGAGACCAAATACTTTGTTCATGTAATCCATGAACACAGCAGGTGCATTTGTTAACCCAAAGGACATCACCGCAAACTCGTAGTGCCCACAGCGCGTCCTGAATGCAGTTTTCGGAGTGTCGTCCTCTTCCACCCGTATCTAATGGTAACCGGATCTCAAATCAATCTTTGAAAATACTCTAGCTCCGTGCAGTTGATCAATCAAGTCATCTATCCTTGGCACCGGGTACTTGTTCTTCACAGTCACTTTGTTCAACTGTCGGTAATCCACACAAAGTCACATTCCTCCATCCTTCTTCTTCACCAATAAAAGTGGCGCTCTTCCACGGAGATACACTCGGTGATCCATGCGTTCGCATCGCTTGGCTTCAGAGAAACTATGAAAAATTATATATCATTGCGAAGCCCCAGACGTTAGCTTTCCAAAGCAACTGGAACCATCTCATTTAGACCTCTGTATCTCAAGTTATGGTCAATTTAGTACCAAGAGGTCAGGCTGGACAACTTAGCAATTTCTTCAACTTCTTGTATTCCTTCCACTTTTGCATGCT
Source organism: Arachis ipaensis (assembly GCF_000816755.2). NCBI lineage: Eukaryota > Viridiplantae > Streptophyta > Magnoliopsida > Fabales > Fabaceae > Arachis > Arachis ipaensis. The sequence continues at coordinate 27,296,560 of NC_029792.2, forward strand.
TCCTTTCCATCCTCTAAGCCATTCCTGCCCTATAATCCCTGAAATCACTTAACACACATATCAAGGCATCTAATGGTAATAAGAGAGGATTAATATTAGCAAATATAAGGCCAAAGAAGCATGTTTTCAATCATAGCACAAAATCAGGAAGGAGAATGTAAAACCATGCATTTTGTATGGATAAATGTATGAAAGATTGATAAAATCTACTCAAATGAGCATAAGATAAACCATAAAATAGTGATTTATCAACTCCCCACACTTAAACGTTAGCATGTCCTCATGCTAAGCTTAAGAGAACTAAAAGAGTGAAGGGGAATGGTAGAATATATGAAATGCAACCTATGAATACAACTAAATGCAGAATGCTTTTACCTACTTAGTTAAAAGTAAACAAATCCTTCAAGAACAAATATGAACTGGATTTCACTAATTCAAATCATAAAATAAAGTACAAGTAAACTTGCAGAAGAAAATAGCTCATGAAAGCCGGGAACAAAGAATCGAGCATCGAACCCTCACTGGAAGTGTATACACTCTAATCACTCAAGTGTTTAAGGGTTTGATTCTCTCAATTCTCTACTAATATTGCTTTCTAAGGCTTGCCCTTCATCTAACAATCAACAAAGAATTAATGCACAGATACACATATCAATAGGTCTTTTAAGGGTTGTAATGGGGTTAGGGTCAAGGTAGGATTGTATTTGGCCAAGTGGACTAAAATCTGAATCCTCAATTAACTTAAACTTTCCACCTAACTTTAGACAATCCATGTAATCAAAATACAAAACCTAACTGTCATTAACCATGTTTTCCACATATTCATGCATTCTAATTTTAAGTACAGTACCTATGCATTGCTTTCACCACTTACTTTGGGGTATTTTATCCCCTTTTATTTATTTGCTCTTTTTTTTTCTTCTTTTTCTATTTTTCTTTTCTTAAAAATTTTTTTTCTTTTGTTTTTCTCAATGCATATGATTAATTTAATGAATGCATGAACATATTCTCAGCATTCTTTCACATTTTCAAAAAATTCTAACATACTCAATTATCAAACCAAATGTTTCCAAACCCACTTTCCCCACACTTAAATCATAAGCACTCTCACTAGTCTAAGCTAACCAAGGATTCAAATTAAGGACATTATTGTTTTCCACTTAGAGTTAATGATGTGCTAAAGTAAAGAACAAAGGGGGTATAATAGGCTCAACATTGGTTTGCAAAGGATAATATGCAACAGTTAAATAAGAAAATTTTAACACCAAAGGAAAAATAATGAATTTAGAAAAGAAAATAAAAATGTGCACAAAATTAAGATACAATGAATGAAATATGCAAATAAATTAAGTAAAATAAAATGAAAGATAAGAAGAATGAGAAGGGAAAGAAGGGAAGAAGAAGTAAGGAAGAAAGGAGGGAGGAAAAATTGGGATTTGGGAAGAAAAGATAAGATTTTTGGCGCTGATTTGGATAAGCTGTGCGGCGCAGGCGACGCGGACGCGTGAGTGATGCGGTCGCGTGGTGCGCGATAAGGTCAGGTGACGCAGATGCGTGGGTCACGCGATCGCGTGACCTGATTTGTGCGATTGGCACGAGTGCAGCCTCGCGTTCGTGCAACTCTCTGTTCAAAACTCTTTCTGCCAAATTTTTGGGTGACGCGGTCGCGTGGTTGACACGATCGCGTGGATGGCCATTTTTGGAAAACGACGCGGCCGCGTGGGGAACGCGTTCACGTGGTAGGGCTTGTGCTTCTAGCATGCCAGCCCCATTCCAGCCCAACATACTGCCATACACCCATTTACATCGATTTTACAGAACCACGCGTTCGCGTGGGTGACACGGACGCGTAGGAGGCATTTTTCCCACATGACGCGGACGCGTCAGCGACGCGGTCGCGTGGTTCAACTTGTGCCAAAGGCACGCCTCCAGCCACGCTCTCGCGTGACTTTCTGTTCAATTTTCTTTTCTTCCCAATGCACTGGTGACACGAACGCGTCGCGTGTGATTTTTTTTTTATTATTATGCAGAATGCAAAATACAGTGATAATGTGGATGCTATGAATAATTTCAGGTTCAATAAAAATAGAATAAAATAAAAATAAAAAACAAACAAAATGAAATAAACTCAAAATTAAAGAAAAGGAACGATCATACCATGATGGGTTGTCTCCCACCTAGCACTTTTAGTTAAAGTCCTTAAGTTGGACATCTGGTGAGCTTCCTGTTATGGTGGCTTGTGCTTGAATTCAGCCAGAAATCTCCACCAATGTTTGGAATTTCAGTAGCCTCCGGGATCCCAAACTAGGCGTAGAAAGCCTTCAAGCAAGTTGAAGCAAGTGACAAGGCCCCAAGAGTGTTGATTGGTAGAATGAATTCTGGGGTCCCAAACCTTGCTTTTGCACCCGTCTTCTTGTTGATCATCATGATTCAATCCGGGTAGCAAGCAATCTGAATTCTCACTAAAGCGACCAAACAACTTCCTAGACCCATTTAGTTGAGCTTTACACCAACCTTTGCATTTAAACTTTGAGCTTTCCACCATATTGAATCTTGCATGACGACTCCTACCACTAACCATCTCCCTCTTACTCTTAAAGCCACAAAGAGCTCTAAGCTGACCATCTGTCTCAAGTAAACCATATTCAAGTGGAATGAGAAGGCTAAGGGATATAAATTTTACCGACTTGAATGTTGTATTGGGTGGTAATGGCCTTTGGGGAGAGGTCTCCAGTAACTTTGGCAAGGTGATTTTAAGCTCCACTCCCTTGTGCTCTTCTTGGACAACTTCCACCTTATTGCAAGTTTCTTCAATTTCAACCTCTTCCTCTTGGTACCTTTCTTCCAATTCAATCTCTTCTTCATTGCTTACCAAGGGCATGGGAGGTTGTGCTTCTTCTTCCTTAATCTCCATGTCTAGTCCAATGGGAGAGGGTTCAATTGTAGATAAGAATTCATCAATGATTGAATCTATCTCTTGATCATCCCCTTCAAAGTCTTCAACCATGATATGCCTTGGAGGTTGTACACCCTCCTCAACATCAAATTCAAACTCCTTAGAAGGAGGCTCTATGACTGGGCTTTCCCATGGACGTTCCGCATCTCCTAAGTCTTCGACCACTTCTTCCTCTTCAATGATTATGGCTTCCTCCAATTGTTCCAATACAAATTTATGCTGCTCACTATCCACCGGAGTTTCTAGCTTCTCCTTCATGCTGCGTTCTTCAGTAGATTCTCCACATGAAGCCGTGGGAGTTCCTTGAGTGTCCGAACGTTGGGAAGCTAATCGATTCATTAACTCGCCTAAGGCGGCCGCAAAATTTAGCACACTCTTATTCATCTTTTCTTGCCCTTGAAGAATAGCACTAAGGGCGTTGTTATCCAATGGAGTTTAGGGTGGATAGGAGGGTTCATTATTTTGGAGAAAAGGTTCATAATAGGAAGGTGGTTCTTCTTGATAAGGATATAGAGATGGTGAATATTGAGGTGGTGGTTCTGGGTGTGGTTCATATGGTGGTTGGTGTGGTGGATAAGGATTAGGGTCATATGGAGGTGAATGGTTGTAGGTGGCTTGTGAGTATGGTGGTTCAAAGCTGTGTTGAGAAGGTGGTTTATAGGCGTATGATGGGGCTTGTCGGTAATTACAAGAGGGTCCACCATAATTATTGTCTCGACATGCATTGGTAAATGGTCGTTGTCCATGGTAGTTTGGAAGGTGTTGTTGCCTAAAGGGTTGATCAGATCCTCGTGGCTCCATCCATCTCTGATTGTTCTGACATTGATGCATGTTCCTGTTATAGCTTCCATTCCTTACAACAGCATTAGAACCAAACTCAAAACGATGGGGGTGAGAACTCATAATAAAAAATAAAAATTAAAAACGAAAATAAAAACAAATTTAAATTAAAAGGTTATTGAAATTTAAATTTTGAATTTGAAAATTAAATTTTAAAATTTGAATTTTAAATTTTGAAATTTTGAAATTTGAAATTTTGAATTTTAAATTTTTGAATTTGAATTTTGTAAAAGTCAACAATATAAGATAAAGTTTTGAAAAAGATTTAAATTTTGAAAAAGTTTGATTTTTAAAATTTTAAATTTTGAAATTTGAATTTTGGAATTTAAATATTGAAATTTGAAATTTGATTTTGAAATAAGATAAGATAAGATTTTGAAAAAGATATGATTTTTGAAAAAGATTTGAATTTTGAAATTTAAAAATTAAGATAAGATAAGATAAAAAAAATTTAAAATAAAAATCTGAATTTTTTTAAATACAAATTTCGAAAATTCAATTAAAATAAAGAGAAAAGATATTTTTGAATTAAATGAGGAAAGAGAAAAATAATAAAATGATACCAAACTTAAAATTTTTAGATCAAAATGAAGAAAACAACTAAGAACAACTTGAAGGTCAAGATGAACACGAAAAACAAATTTTTGAAAAATTTGTAATAACTAAATAAAAACCAATAATTAACCTCTTAATTTATGAAAAAGCAAAAATAAAAGCAAAAATAAAAACAAATAAACAAGCAAAAAGAAAATATTTACAATAACCAATAATAAGGCACACGTTTGCAATTCCCCGGCAACGGCGCTATTTTGACGAAGGGTTTTTCTATCGGTAAAGAAATTCACAAATATAATCGTGTTGCAAGTATAGCTTCTAAACCAACAGAAAATCCTTTTGTACAAACGTTTGGTTGTCACAGGTAACAAACCCCTAAATAAATTGATAACCGAAGTATTTAAACCTCGAGTCGTCTTCTCAAGAAATTGCAGGGAGGTATATTCTTATTATTGGTTATGAGTTTTGTAAATTGGGGGTTTTGAAAGTAAGGAACAAGTAATTTAAATGACAAGTAAAATAAATTAATAATAATAAAATCTCTTGGCAAGGTATGAAAATTCGAAAGTCCTATCCCAGTTATCCTTATCGATGGTGATGAGAATTGAGTTTTAATCCCACTTAGTTAACCTTTACTAAAGCAAGGGAAAGTCAAGTGGACTAATTAGTTAGATCCTCAAGTCCTAGCCAACTCCTAAGAAAGGACTAGAGTTAGGGGAATTCAATTCAATTAGCAAAAATAACAATTAACAATCACGATAAGTTTGATAACTCAAGAGTATCCAGTTAATCAATTAAAGCCAAGAATATAAAAAGCTAAATAAGAATCATAAATCTGAAATATCTCAATTTATATTAAATAAAGAAAATCCTAACATGAATGGTTCATAAGCCAATTTGGCAACATAAGTAATTAAATAAAAGCATTAAAGTATCTGAAAGTAGAAGAGAAATATAAAGTAAAAGGAATATTGAACCTGAGCGGAAGTTGAAATCCTAAATCCTTTAAGAGGAATCCTAATCCTAAAACCTAAGAGAGAGGAGAGAACCTCTCTCTCTAAAAGCTACATCTAAATTATGAAAAGTGAATAATGGAAGACTTCTTTATGAATGGATGCATTCTCCCACTTTATAGCCTCTAATATGTGTTTTCTAGGCCGAAAACTGGGTCAAAAATAGCCCAAAAATCACCCCCAGTGTATTCTGGTATGTACAGGTCGCGGGAAAGTGACGCGGAAGCGTCGTCCACGCGTTTGCGTGGATTGCGTTTCTGCCAGGTCACGCGTCCGCATGATCCACGCGTTTGCGTCACTTGGCTTCAGAGAAGCTATGGAAAATTATATATTGTTGCGAAGCCCCGGATGTTAGCTTTCCAATGCAACTAGAACCATCCCATTTGGACCTCTTTAGTCCACTTCTAAGCAAGCTTCTTCAATTTCAACCTCTTTCTCTTGGTAGCTTTCTTCCAATTCAATCTCTTCTTCATGCTTACCAAGGGCATCAAAATTTGTGCCTCTTTTTCTTTAATCCCTATGTTAAGTCGAATGGGATAGGATTCAATTGAAGATAAGAATTCATCAATGATTGAATCCATCTCTTGATCGACCTCTTCAAAATCTTCAACCATGATATGTTTTGGAGGTTGTACACCCTCCTCAACATCAATTTCAAGCTTCTTGGAAGAGGGATCCATGATTCTACATTCCCATGGACTTTCAACATCTCCTAAATCTTCAACCACTTCTTCTTCTTCTTCTTCAACAATCATAACTTCCTCCAATTGTTCCAATACAAAATCTAACTCCTCACTCTCCACCGGATTTTCCAATCTCTCCTTCATGCTACACTCTTCATTTGATTTTTCACATGTGGCCATGGAAGTACTTTGAGTGCATGAGTATCGGGAGGCCAAAGTGTTTACTACCTTGGTCAAGGCGGCCGTGAATTTTAATACCTCCTTTTTTATCTCTTCTTGCTCTTAAAGAAGAAGGCCAAGGGTGTCATCCATTGGAGATTGGGATGGATAGGAGGGTTCATTATTTTGAAGAATTGGTTCATAATAGGAAGATAGTTCTTCTTGGTGTAAATATGGAGATGGTGTGTATTGAGGTGGTTCTTGGGAGTAATTCTGATGGAATTGTGGTGGTTCTATAGATTTTCTTACATAATGGTCACAAAAGTGAGGTAAGGGTGATTGGCTGTATGAGGGATGAGAGAAATAGGAAGGTGTTTGGTAGAAGGGGAATTGTGAGTATGGTGGTTCAAAACTATGTTGAGGAGGTGGTTCATAAGCATATGGTGGTAGTTGTTGACAACCACAATGAGGGTCACCACATCCATTAGGTTAATATGCATTAGGAGTTGGATTATACCTATAAGAAACCAGAAGAGGTTGTTGCTAAGAAGGTTGATCATATGCATATGGCTCCTCCCACCTTTGGTTGTTCCATCCTTGATGCATATGATCATTGTAGTTCCCATTTCCTACAACATAATTTGAACCAAACTAATAGCCAAAAGGGTGAGAATTCATGGTGAAAAGACAAAATAAAAACAAGAACTAATAAGAAATGATAAAAATAAATTCCTAAAACTAGCAAACTTACAAGGAAATCAAAAAAAGCAAGCTATTCACAATATTAATATATGTACAATTACCAATAACAAGGCACACATTTGCAATTCCTCGGCAACGGCGCCAAAAATTTGATGAGGGAAAATTGTTGGTAAAGAATTTCTCAATGAAATCTCGTTGCAAGTATAGTTCTAAACCAACAAACAATCCTCAATCAAAATTTAATTTGTTTGTCACAAGTACAAACCCCAATAAAAATAACCGAAGTATTTAAACCCCGAGTCCTCTCTCAAGGAATTGCAGGGAAGTGTTCATGTTATTGGTTATGGGATAAGTATTTTTGGGATTTTGAATAAAGGACAAGAAAAATAAATGGCAATAAAGTAAAGGAACTCAAATGGTAAAAAGGTCTTGGCAAGGTTTGATAGTTAAGGATCTTTATCCTTGTTACTAACCACAACATGATAATTGTAAGGATCAATCCCATTAAGTCATCCTCTAACAAGTAAAAGAAAGTCAAATGAGTTACATTAATCCTAATCCATAAGTCCTAGTCACTTCACTAATTAACTTAGTGGAAGCTAGAGTCAATGGACACCAATCATCAATCACTTAGACATTAGCAACTCAAGTTCACCTAAGTTACCAATCCAAGCCAAGAACACAAAAATCTACTCTAACATCCTTCCAAGCATTTTATCAAACACTTGGAAGGCATAAAAAGAAAGCAACATAAACGTGCAAGAATAATAAATCTACAACTACTCAAAGCAAGAAAACAACAATAGCAAAGCAATTAAACAATAAGAACATCAAACATAAATTGCATTAATGAAAAGCCAAATCCAACAAGAGTGCTCATAAACATAAAAGAGGTATGAAAAGGGAAATTCACAAGAAAACTAAGAAGAAAAAAGATATAAGAACAAGAAATTGTAAAGTAAATAAGATGAAAACAAGAAATTGAACCTAGATCTAAGAGAAATTAACCTACTACTAACCTAATTCTAGAGAGAAGAGGGAGCTTCTCTCTCTAGAAACTAACCTACATGATGCTAACCTAAAACTAATTTCTCCCCATTTGTCCAATCTTCAATTCTGCGTGAAATAGTCTCTAGAATGAGTTGGATTTGGGCCTGGGAAGCTCAGAAATCGCCCCCAGCATTTTCACTTTAATGAGGTCACGTGCTTGTTGTGACGCGTACACATGGGTCACGCGTACGCATCGTTTGGTGTTTTCTTCTCATGCGTACGCATCATGTCACGTGTACACGTCGCCTGGATGATGCACCTCTTCACGCGTGCGCGTCTGTCATGCGTGCGCGTCGCTTTAAATGCTCCAAATCCTTGTTTTTCCATGAATTCTCTACTTTGCATGCTTTTCTCTTCGATTCTTCCATCCAATTATTGCCTTATGAACCTGAAATCACTCAACAAACATATCAAGGTATCGGATAGAATTAAAGATGAATTAAAATTACCAATTAAAGGCCTAAAAAGCATGTTTTCACACTTAAGTACAAATTTAGGGAGAATTACAAAACCATGCTATTTCATTGAATAAATGTGAGATAAGTTGATAAAATTCTCTAAATTAAGCACAAGATAAACCCTAAAAATGGGGTTTATCAACTTCCCCACACTTAAACAATAGCATGTCCTCATGCTAAACCAAGAAAGAAACAAAGGGTATCAACATTTATTCAATGCAAACAACCTAAATGCAACCTATCTAAATGCAATCTATCTAAATGAATGCAACTACTTAGTCAAAATAAATCAACTTGAAAAAAGCATATATGCACATGAGGGCTAAAGGTATTAACAACCAAGTCAAACTACAATTGAATTGAATTATTAAAGATTTTACAAACTTGCAAGAAAAGAAATGATCATAGGTGAAAACATGTAATTGAGCAATCGGACCCTCACTGGATATGTATCCGCTCTAGTCACTCAAGTGTATAGGATTGATTCACTCAATTCTCCCCTAATCATGTTTTCCAAGATTTGTTTTTCATCTAACAATCAACAATTATTTCATTCATGCATACAAATATCATGAGGACTTATCCATAGGTTGTAATGGGGTTAGGGTCAAGGTAGGATTGTATTTGGTTAAGTGGACTAGAAATTTGAATCTTTGATTAACCTAAACTTCCCATCTAACTTATGACAACCTATACAATTTAAATGCTAACCTAACTACCCATTCTTCACTTTTTCACACACTTGTGCATTGTCTTTTTTATCATAGCTCATATGCATTGATTATTATTGAACTTCACTTTGGGATATTTTGTCCCCTTTTTATTGTTTTTCTTTTTCTTTCTTTTTTTTCTTTTCTATATATTTTTTTCCTTTTTATTTTTCTATTTTTTCTTTTTTTATGAATTATACACAAAGGTACCAATGCATATGATTTAAACATTTAATGCACGAGTATGTACCCAATTCCCAAAATTTTGACAGAAATATAAAAACATACTTTTACCTCAACAATGTCCCAAGTTTTCCCACACTTGAATGATACGCACACTCACTAGCCTAAACTAATCAAAGATCCAAATTAAGGACATTTATTATTTTTCACTTCAAGGCTTGTAATGTGCTAAAATTAAGAACAAATGGGTTTAGCATAGGCTCAAAGTTGGCTAACAATGGAAGATAAAAGGTAAGGCTATTTAGGTAAGTGAGCTATTTGAAACAATGGCCTCAATCATATAAGTGCATTCATACACAAAATAATGGACATAAAGAATCAAACAAATCAAAGATTGTAATCATAGAAAGAGAATAATCACACACAAGAATGAAAATAAGTGGTTATATGATATAACCACACAATTAGGCTCAAATCTCACCTGCTTATGTGTTCTTAGCTCAAAAACATGCTCCACAATATATATAATTCAAGCAAGTTCTAAAAAAAAATTTTTAATCAATTGGGGTGCCCTATAGATAAAATCCTTGGAAAATCTCATTATTTTGACTAAGCTTATTATACATATATACAAATCAAGAAAATTCAACTAAAAATCCTAAAAGACCTAAAAATGAAAGAAAAATAAAATGTGAAAGTGTTAGGATTAGAAATTTGTTACCCAAAAACGCCGATTGGTCGGACGACCTCCCCACACTTAAAGATTGCACCGTCCTCGGTGCATTCAAAGATGAGCAAGGGGTACGGCGACTACACGGGTTGCCATCTTCAGCTGGCGGATCAACCGGTTACTGCGTGTTCTTTTTTCCACTTCTATTTTTGTTTATAATGACTCATCCTGAAAATAGAATACACGATAAGGAGACAAATAAATGCAAGAGCAAGGAAGCATATATTATTGGAATGAGGTAATGATCAATAGAATGAAGTGAGTAAATTAGTGTGACATTAATGAAACAAGTGCGTGAATTCTAAATTGCATGCGGTTTAGAACACACACACTGATATTAAAAGTTATGTCACAAGTACACAAGAAGAAGTAAGCACTTCACTCATTCTAGTGTGCTTAAGATACTTCAAAGAAAACTTGTGGGTTAAGATAACCAAACAAGGAATAAAGAAGCATAAAAGCATTCAAGCAAATATCAAGCAATTGTGAATTGGATAATGAATGGATTGGACATTGATTGATGTGTAAGTAAACTTAGTGAACCAATTGAAATGCAAAGCTCGCACATCAAACAATGACACATATTGAAGTTGTTTGCAACACCTAAGTGGCATAGAAGTAGAACACATGGGTGCTATGGAACTCAGGAAATAGAAGATAGAAGTGAAACTCAATCACATAGCAAGAATAGTCCACAAAGCTTAGAAAGCTCAAAAATATGTCACTAGGTAAGCTTTTGATCCAATTCCACAATTCCATAAATATCAATGCATGAAATAGGTGATGTAAATAAGGGTCAATCATAAACAAGAATCACCTAACAAAAAATGCATTGATAATATACTATTGCCTAATCATAATGAAATGCTTTAAATCACATGGTGGCCAGAACATGCAATTCAAAAGATTTAAAAAAAACTTGAAGGCAATGTTGTGAGTACTTGGTATTTAAAAACATTAGGCATTAGGAGCTCAAAACCAGGTAGCAAATTGTAACCTCAACAAAGAATCCAACAATGAATAACAAAAATAATTATGCTAAAATAGCATCAAGTTAATAAGCAACAACAAACAGTAAACAAAATTAATAATCCAACACTTATCATGAAAAATATAAAATTAATCAAAAATTAAACTAACTAAATAACTAACTAACTAACTAACTAAAAGAAATGGTGATAGATGGTGATTGGTAGGGTTGGATGATGGTTGGAGAAGGGAAACAAAAGAAGAGAAGAGAGAAGAGAGAAGAGAGAAAGAAATGGAAAGAAGAGAAGAAAAGAAGAGTGGTGAAACAGGGCAGGCTTCACGCATAGGCGTGAAGTGACGCGTAAGCGTGGTGAGGTGAAATGGCTATGCTGCGTATGCGTGATGGACAAATCAGAGAGGCATCACGTACGCGTGGGGTGACGCGTACGCGTGGGTGGACTTTGTGCTAGAGGCACAATTCCAGCCTAAAACTCGCACAACTCTCTGGAATTTGTATGGGAGCATGAAAATTTGGTGGCCATGCGTACACATGGGTGAGGCGTACGCGTGGATGATCGAAAAACTTGGGGTCACGCGTACGTGTGGGTGACGCGTACGCTTGGCATGGTGCTCTGTTTTTCAAAATTTTTCCAAGTTCTTGCACCAAACCAAGCATTCCAAACCTCCAAATAGCTATCAAAACACCATAAAACCTTATTTAACATACTAGACTACTAACTAAACCAAAAAACCAACATAAAAATGAAATTAAACTAATTTTACCCATATATACAAAAGGAAAAATGAAAAAGATGTTACCATGGTGGGGTGTTGATTAGCGGATAATTTATACCCTTTTTGGCATTGTTTTTACATAGTTTTTAGTATGTTTTATTTACTTTTTATTATATTTTTATTAGTTTTTATGCAAAAATCACATTTCTGGACTTTACTATGAGTTTGTGTATTTTTTTTGTAATTTCAGGTATTTTCTAGCTGAAATTGAGGGACCTGAGCAAAAATCTGATTCAGAGGCTGAGAAAGGACTGCAGATGCTGTTGGATTCTAACCCTCCTTCACTCGAAGAGGATTTTCTAGAGCTACAGAATCTTAATTGGTGCGCTCTCAATTGCATTGGAAAGTAAACATCTTGGGCTTTCCAGCAATATATAATAGTCCATACTTTGCCCGAGATTTGATGGCCCAAACTGGCTCTAAAAGCCAGCCAAAAGCTTTCTGGCGTAAAATGCCAGAACTGGCACATTTCTTGGCGTTAAACGCCCATTTTGGCACCCAGGGTGGCGTTTAACTCCAAATTGAGGCATATTCACGTGAAAGCTTGAAAGCTCAGCCCAAACACTCAGCAAGTGGGCCCCAATAGTGGATTTCTGCACTATCTGCACTTAGTTACTCATTTTCTGTAAATCTAAGTTACTAGTTTAGTTTAAAAACTACTTTTAGAGATTTATTTAGCACCGGATGACATTTTTTTACACTTCATATTGTATCTTCTACAGTATGAGCCTCTAAACCCCATAGGTGGGGGTGAGGAGCTTTGCTGTGTTTCAATGGATTAATGCAATTACTACTGTTTTCTATTCAATCACGCTTGATTCTATTCTAAGATACTCACTCGTACTTCAATATAGAGAATATGATGATCCGTGACACTCATCATTATCCTCAACCTATGAACGCATGCCTGACAAGCACTCCCATTCTATCTGAGCTCAACGTAGTCATTGGACGACAGCTTGAGTGCGTATCTCTTGGGTTTCTAATCTACGGACCGAGTCCGGAGGATAGAACCTTCGTGGTATAGGCTAGAACCAATTGGCAGAATTCCTGGGATCCGGAAAGTCTAAACCTTGTCTGTGGTATTCTGAGTAGGATCTGGGAAGGGATGATTGTGATGAGCTTCAAACCTGCGAATGTTGGGCACAGTGACAGTGTGCAAAAGGACAAGGGTCCTATTCCGATGCTAGTGGGAACCGACAGATGATTAGCCGTGTGGTAGTTGTACATGGTATTTTTCATCTGAGAGGATCATAAAGCTTGCCATTGAAGGAAGCCATGCGTATTTGGAGAAGAAGACAGTAGGAAAGCAGAGATTCAGACGACAGTTAGTTGTGCCGAGTTGTGAAAAATGTGATCACAATTTCATGCCCCAGGTGTCTCCCACCTAGCACTTTTATTTATTGTCCTTAAGTTGGACTATGGTGAGCTCCTTGTCATGGTGGCTTGTGCTTGAATCCATCCTTGAACATCTACCAATGCTTGGACTTCCAATAAGCTCCATTCTTCAAAATTAATGCCACCAAGACTTGATGGAGTTCCGCACAAGCTAAGGGCTCCCAAAATTAATCCTCATGTATTTCTGGATCCCAAACCTTGTTTCTACACCCGTCTTCAAGTTGATCATCATTAATCCATCCGGGTGCCACAATCTTGGAATTCTCACTCAAGCGACCAAACATTATCCTAGACCCAAGCAATCTAGTTTTACACCAACCTTTGCTATTAAGCCTTGAAAATGCAACCATCATGAACTTTGATTTACAATGCCAACCACTAACCATCTCCCTTTTGCTCTTAAAGCCACAAAGATCTCTAAGTTTCTCATCCGTCTCAAGCAAACCATATTCAAATGGGATAATAAAGCTTAGAGATAAGAGATTTATCCACTTGAATGAAAGAATAGATGGTGATGGCTTGGGGAGAGGTGTTTTCAATGTCCTTGCAAGCTCTACTCCCATGTGTTCTTCCTTGATTACCTCCACCTCTAAGCAAGCTTCTTCAATTTCAACATCTTCCTCTTGGTAGCTTTCTTCCAATTCAATCTCTTCTTCATTGCTTACCAAGGGCATGGGAGGTTGTGCCTCTTCTTCTTTAATCCCTATGTTAAGTCGAATGGGATAGGATTCAATTGAAGATAAGAATTCATCAATGATTGAATCCATCTCTTGATCGACCTCTTCAAAATCTTCAACTATGATATGTTTTGGAGGTTGTACACCCTCCTCAACATCAATTTCAAGCTTCTTGGAAGAGGTCTCCATGATTCTACATTCCCATGGACTTTCAACATCTCCTAAATCTTCAACCACTTCTTCCTCTTCTTCAACAATCATAACTTCCTCCAATTGTTCCAATACAAAATCTAACTCCTCACTGTCCACCGGATTTTCCAATCTATCCTTCATGCTACACTCTTCATTTGATTCTTCACATGTGGCCATGGAAGTACTTTGAGTGCATGAGTATCGGGAGGCCAAAGTGTTTACTACCTTGGTCAAGGCGGCCATGAATTCTAATACCTCCCTTTTCATCTCTTCTTGCCCTTAAAGAAGAAGGCCAAGGGTGTCATCCATTAGAGATTGGGGTGGATAGGAGGGTTCATTATTTTGAAGAAAGGGTTCATAATAGGAAGATGGTTCTTCTTGGTGTAAATATGGAGATGGTATGTGTTGAGGTGGTTCTTAGGAGTAATTCTGATGGAATTGTGGTGGTTCTATAGATTTTCTTACATAATGGTCACAAAAGTGAGGTAAGGGTGATTGGTTGTATGAGGGATGAGGGACATAGGAAGGTATTTGGTAGAAGGGGAATTGTGAGTATGGTGGTTCAAAACTATGTTGAGGAGGTGGTTCATAAGCATATGGTGGTAGTTGTTGACAACCACAATGAGGGTCACCACATCCATTAGGTTAATATGCATTAGGAGTTAGATTATACCTATAAGAAACCGGAGGAGGCTGTTGCCAAGAAGGTTGATCATATGCATATGGCTCCTCCCACCTTTGGTTGTTCCATCCTTGATGCATATGATCATTGTAGTTCCCATTTCCTACAACATAATTTGAACCAAACTCATAGCTAAAGGGTTGAGATTTCATAGTGAAAAGACAAAATAAAAGCAAGAACTAATAAGAAATGATGAAAATAAATTCCTAAAACTAGCAAACTAACAAGGAAATAAAAAAAATCAAGCTATTTACAATATTAATATATGTACAATTACCAATAACAAGGCACACATTTGCAATTCCCCAACAACGATGCCAAAAATTTGATGAGAGAAAATTATTGGTAAAGAATTTCTCAATGAAATCTCGTTGCAAGTATAGTTCTAAATCAACAAACAATCCTCAATCAAAATTTAATTTGTTTGTCACAAGTATAAACCCCAATAAAAATAATCGAAGTATTTAAACCTCGGGTCCTCTCTCAAGGAATTGCAGGGAAGTGTTCATGTTATTGGTTATGGGATAAGTATTTTTGGGATTTTGAATAAGGGACAAGAAAAATAAATGGCAATAAAGTAAAGGAACTCAAATGGTAAAAAGGTCTTGGCAAGGGTTGATAGTTAAGGATCTTTATCCTTGTTACTAACCACAACATGATAATTGTAAGGATCAATCCCATTAAGTCATCCTCTAACATGTAAAGGAAAGTCAAATGAGTTATATTAATCCTAATCCATAAGCCCTAGCCACTTCACTAATTAACTTAGTGGAAGCTAGAGTCAACGGACACCAATCATCAATCACTTGGACATTAGCAACTTAAGTTCACCTAAGTTACCAATCCATGCTAAGAACACAAAAATCTACTCTAACATCCTTCCAAGCATTTTATCAAATACTTGGAAGGCATAAAAGGAAAGCATCATAAAAGTGCAAGAATAATAAATCTACAACTACTCAAAGCAAGAAAACAACAATAGCAAAGCAATTAAACAATAAGAACATCAAACATAAATTGCTTTAATGAAAAGCCAAATCCAACAAGAGTGCTCATAAACATAAAAGAGGCATGAAAAGGGAAATTAACAAGAAAACTAAGAACAAAGATATAAGAACAAGAAATTGTAAAGGAAATAAGATGAAAACAAGGAATTGAACCTAGATCTAAGAGAAATTAACCTACTCCTAATCTAATTCTAGAGAGAATAGGGAGCTTCTCTCTCTAGAAACTAACATACATGATGCTAACCTAAAACTAATTGCTCCCCCTTTGTCCAATCTTCAATTCTGCATGAAATAGTCTCTAGAATGAGTTGGATTTGGGCCTGGGAAGCTCAGAAATTGCCCCCAGCATTTTCACTTTAATGAGGTCACGTGCCTGCTGTGACGCGTACGCATCGTCTGGCGTTTTCTTCTCACACGTACGCATCATGTCATGCGTACGCATCGCCTGGACGATGCACCTCTTCACGCGTGTGCGTCTGTCACGCGTGCGCGTCGCTTTAAATGCTTCAAATCCTTGTTTTTCCATGAATTCTCCACTTTGTATGCTTTTCTCTTCACTTCTTCCATCCAATTCTTGTCTTATGAATCTGAAATCACTCAACAAACATATCAAGGCATCAAATAGAATTAAAGGTGAATTAAAATTAACTAATTAAAGGCCTAAAAAGCACGTTTTCACACTTAAGCATAAATTTAGGGAGAATTACAAAACCTTTCTATTTCATTGAATAAATGTGAGATAAGTTGATAAAATCCGCTAAATTAAGCACAAGATAAACCCTAAAAATGGGGTTTATCAGTACTTAAATGAAACTTAAACCGTACCTCTTGTAGCCAAAATAATTGAGCTTCTTCTTGGAAGTCTCCACCAACCCTTAGCTCCAAGCCTCACTAAAGCCCCACAAGTAATATCAATCTTCTAATTGTGCACCAAAATCACCCAATACTCTTAACCCACGAAATTGGTTGATAGAACTCACCAATGGATCATATTAGATCACTCCACAAAACTTAGATAGAATTGTAGAGTATGAGAAGAGCGACGCATAGACGTAAACGACTCGTCAATCGAAGTTTCTGATCAAAAGTTATGGTGATTTGAAGTTTGATGGAGTTAGGATTTTCTCTCTTCTTCCTCTCTTCTTCATAGCTGGGCTTCTCTCTTATTTCCTAGGGTAAATGAGCTGAAATGCTCATAACTAATGTTTATATATGTTGGGTCTTGGGCCCACTTGGGTCCGGTTCATTTGGTTTAGTCCGCTGGCCCAATTTTGGGCCAAAACCTCTAAGGTTAGAGTTTTAAACCGTGTTTTAAATATTTTTATCTTCCCAAATTATAAATTCTTATTTCTTAACCTTATTCACTTCAAATTAATTTCCTCAACTGCAGTACCGGACAGATCTCAACCGGTACTGTCCTTCAAAAAAATCACTTATGCTGCCGAAACAGGGTTCCGCGTACGCGACATGGTGCCCCCGTACGCGAGCCTCCAAAAACCAATTGTCCGCATATGCAAGACTTACTCCGCGTACGCGAGACGTCTGGGCATTGCCTTCTTTCTGCGTCGCATATGATGGTCCGCGTACGCATGCCTCATTTTTCTTCAAAAAACTACAAAGTTGCAGATTTCACTTTTTACACACCAAACTTCAAACATGCATAACTCTTATTTTTTAAAATATTTTTTGTCTGTTCTTTGAATTGTGTAAACCTCACGAACCCAATTTTATTTTGAAAGTTTGACAAAAATTGGGGGTCCAGAGGCTAAGTTATGGCTTGCGAAAGTTGGTCTAAAAATCAAGTTTTACCAAAACTTCAAAACTCAAGCTTTCCAAACCAAATTTAGCCAAATCTTGTAGCCATCTATATCATAACTCATGAAACCCTAACTCATTTCTCATCAATCTTGTAAGTACCCAAAATACCAACACTTTGTCATCAACTCAACATCCATTAACTTTATCCAATAAGTGTGCACCAAACACATAATTCAACATAATCATCATTAATCATGGATTAATCTCATCAACATAATTATTCAACTCAAATCATCATTTTTAATTCACCACACATATCAACCACTCACTCAACAATTCAAATCACAAGTCTCTAATCCTCAATCATACATATCATCCAACTTTATCATAGGGTCATCTAACCTAAGTTTTTACGAGACATTACATGTTATCTATGTGAAACTAAAATCATTCCTTGACTGATTCCTCCCTAAGCTCGGAATGCCACAAGCATCACTGTTCTACAATTGTCCAAGGCCCCAAACATACACCAATAGAAAATCCAGCCTCCAAGCTAAAACTCAAGCTTCTTACTTCATCAATTTGGTTCCAATTCACATATACACAATCTAATTCCACATAAACATCACTAAAATCAATATAAGATTCGCTAATTTAACAATTTTACAAGAGTTAGAGGTTTCTCACCTTATCCACGAGTCAAACGGGCAAAAAGCCGTTGATTACCCACTGCTAGAGTTCACCTAAACCATCAAAATCATTCAATTTCTCAATACCCAAAACCTAAGATTTCAAAACTGAAAAGGGAATAAATGGGTGAGAAAAAGTTATTTCCTTACCAAACTGTTAGGCAGGTTTTGTAGAGAATTCCAAGACGAATGCGTGGCTACTGACAACTTGTCAATCAGAGCTCCAGATCAAAAGTTATGTGAGATTGAAATTTAAGAACAAGGGTTTTGTTCTTTCCCCTTTTCTCTCCTTGTGTTCAGCAAGAAAGTAGCAAGAATGAAGAGAATGGTGGCTATTTGGCTTTATATATTATGGGCCTTGGGTTTGGTTTGGGCTCAGTCCAATCGGTTGACCTGTTGGCCCAATTTTAGGTCAAATTCTTTAAAATTAGTGTCAAAATTTATATTTTAATTACTTCTACTTCTTTAAACTATAAAATTTAAGTTTTTAATTTTTTAAAATAATAATTAATTTATTAGTTACACTATGGGACCAATTAAATCTACGTGAATATAAAATTATTAATTTATCCTAATTTATATATACATAAATCCATTTCTTGAATTTAGTAACCCTAATTCCTACCGTCCCCAATTCGAATAATTTTTTTCTTCCAGACTCATTCTCAGCATCGATGCTCTCTCTTTCTCTCTTTCTCTCTCTCTTTCTAACTCACTTTCTCTACCTGTCAATTCCGTCACTATGTCGTTCAGTATCGTCCTAAAAAATTATATTATGTTATTATGTTGGAATATATTTTTTCCTTTTGAAATGTTATTTTTCATAATGAATATGTTATGAATTGTGTTGAATTATATTGAATTGATTATTGTATGATTATTATATTATGCTTTTTTGTGTTATTTTTTTCAAAAAATTTTAAAGAGTATTCATAGATACCTGAGAAGATTTGCATTCTCTAAGGGGATAATTAAATAAGGACTTGCAAAGATAGAGAAGGGACGGGGGCATTTTTTTTTAAATGGGAGTGAGGGTGAAAAGGGGTGTGCCACACTTCCTTGAGTACCCATTACCATACCTAACTAGTAACGGAGATCCAATTTGAACCGATTTAAAAGGGGACACGTGGACTTCACCTGCATTGGGCCTTTAAGGTAATGAATTTAAGTCAGATTTGAGACCCTAATAATGGGCCTAGGTTGATCTTACTTGCATTGAAGTCTTACTAGGTCCAAGTATATCTTGGATTAATACACTACAAGAGACACAGAGCATAGTGGCAAAAAATTGCCAGCCATTCACCTTGCCGCCACTAAACACATCTGCGGAAGAACCTGCCCTTCCTGTGTCGCAACATCAGCGGCTACTGCATCAAGAAACGCCACTAAGTTGGACCTTTATCATAATTCAATCTTTCAATTCCCTTTTTTATCTTTTAACCATTAATTCCCCCAATTTTGTAGAAACCCGCGAAGTGAGATTGGTAGCGTGTGAAATTCTAACGTCGCTGTTCTACCATGCGCCACTGTTGCCGATCCATCCTCCTCTCTTTGGCGTCGAGCTTTCGCCTCTCTTCTCACCGGCATCGAAGTTTCTCATCTCCTTTTGTCACTAGTTCATTCTTCACCATTGATCTTTATTTCTTGTTTTCATTCTTGGTTCAAAAATTTGTTTCAGGTTATTTTGATTCAGAATTTGTCTATATCTTCTATTAATTGGGGTTAATTGTTGTTGTTTAGAGTCAAGGATTTGAATGTATAACTTTTTTTATCTATTGTGTGCTTTGTAGTGAAACACATGGGCGCGCGCCAAATCCTTGTCGTTCTGTAGCATGGTCCATCAGTACCAGTTGTGTTGTGCTTCCCCCTGTTGGTGGGTCCACCGCCGATCTGCTATCTCCTCCCTTTGGTCCCGTTCCTAGGTATGCCCATATTTTTTGTTCATATTATTGATATCCAAAAAATTTCCCTTTCAATTTGGTTCGGTTTTCTATTTGGTTTCAGATTTCAATTTGGTTCACATTATACTTGTTCTTCTTAATTTTATTTCAATTTTTTAGGGTTTGTTTTTTATCTTCCCAAGAACACAGGACTAAAGGGGTTGTAGCAAAAAAAAGACTAGACGCATCGGTACTGCTATGAAGAATTTCTGCCGTAACATGCTGCACCTCCATTCTGTGTTTTTCCTGTCTGATACGTGTACATTATTTGTTGCTACCACCTTTACTTTTTTCAATTTGGGGCAGAATAAGCTTTTTTCAATCTGGATTATTATTAAAGATGTTATGCATTGTTGATTGACTTGTGAAAATATGCAATTGGATGTAACAATACACAGAAAGATTGTATATGTTATATATTTGAATGCAATAATACACAGTTCAATTTAGGACAGAATAAGCTTTCTTCCCCGTTGCTCTTTATTTCTTGTTTTCATTTTCTATTTTAACGTTGAATGTTGTTTTGATTGGACTCATGGTATTTAGTATTTAGATTATGTTGTTGCTGATTATTTGTTATTTTTATTAGATTTGGATGAAGAAAGATAGAGTAATGAAATTTGTACTGATTTTTCTTGTTCTGCATAATTCTATCTGGAAAAAATTGGATGCTTACTTTATATATATAAAAGTGAAGAGTGTGTGACCAACAAATGATGAATATGGTTTGTGAACAATCAAAGGTTTCAACTTAAAAATTTTCTTTGACAAACAAATGGTGAATATGGTTTGTGAACAACTCTTTCAAAAGTCAGATATGCCCTTATGTAACGAAGAAGACTTTGGCATGTTTGGTGCTGTAAACTATCTTTTCAAGTATAGAGTTGGTTAGCTTCATCAAAATTGTTCGGTGAATGAAGTGAAATAGTGATTATGAATTTCATTGTAAATTTTGTGCGATATGCTTGTCCAATGTCCACACAAATTAGAAAGAGGCAGAAGCTTTGATTCAGGATTTTGAGGATTTGCAGTCAGTATGCATCCTTATCTTTTGCTATTATTTTTTATTTTATATGATAACTTTTTATTCACATTCCTTCCTTTAAAAGGTTTATCTATTCATAGAACCATAAGAATTTAGAAACATCTTTTATCCCGAGATCAGAATCAGAAGGAAAGGCCAGACAGAAGAGGGAGAAATTCTTGATGATTCTTTCGGACAAGATTGCCTAGATTGATCAGATTCTCTTCCTCTTCCTGAATATTGATCAACGTTCTATCAATAAACTGGAAGAGGTTCGATTCCTCTTGGATGTAAGGTACGGTAAGTCACTCTAAGCTATGCGTGTGGGATCCGACACCATGATAAAATACTACCCTCATGATTAGACCATGTCCCTGAGAGTTAGGGTTATTTAGCGGAACAGGCATCTGTGCTCCTTGATTAGCTTCCTGGAGTGGTCTATTCTTAGACAGGCTTGCTGCTAGCTGGCGAAGGTACTTCTGAGATGCTGCTTATCCGGCTTATCCGGAAGAAGGGGCCTAAGCACGGCGGATGCCGTACAGAACTAACCGATCCAGCTGTAACCTAGTCAAAACAACTCGTGGGCGGAAGGCCTTACTTCCTCCTTCTGATCTTCTTTTCGCTCTTAAGGGATCTAGATAGCCTGCATTTTCCGATCATTATGTGGACATATATATATATATAGAAGTGAGGAGTGTGTGACCAACAATCAAATATGCCCTTATGTAACTAAGAAGACTTTGGCATGTTTGGTGTTGTAAACTATCTTTTCAAGTATAGAGTTGGTTAGCTTCATCAAAATTGTTCAGTGAATGAAGTGAAATAGTGATCATGAATTTCATTGTAGATTTTGTGCGATATGCTTGTCCAATGTCCACACAAGTTAGAAAGAGGCAGAAGCTTTGATTCAGGATTTTGAGGATTTGCAGTCAGTATGCATCCTTATCTTTTGCCACTATTTTTTATTTTATATGATAACTTTTTATTCACATTCCTTCCTTCAAAAGGTTTATCTATTCATAGAACCATAAGAATTTAGAAACACCTGTCTAGTTATTTGTTTAAATTCTGGTACTAAAACAGGATTTTTTATATATAATCTTTTTTCTACTCCATTTTATACAAAAATCAAACTTTGTTTATTAAATTAATAATTGTTCATTAAAGAGATAAATTTCCATGTATGATTAAATAGGGTAAAGTACTGTTTTAGAATTTAACATTTGGACTAAGTTATATTTTTATTCCTAAAATTTGAAATTTCATATTTTTATCCCAAATATTTTATTTTGTCTTATTTTTAATTTAGTCAAAATTAAAATCTTTTTTAGGTAGTAACAATAATTGTATAAAATTAACTTGCAAGTATCTCAATCTTTTCTAGATAGCAACAATAATGGTATAAACTTAACTTCCACACTTCTCAAAATGAAAACCATGAAAAATTATGCTCTTTTTGTTTTATCATGAAACTTATCCTCTTTTAAATTTTGAATTGGCTTTTAAGTTTTATGTTTTTGGTTGATTGTAACTCAACCATTTGATGGAGGTCGAGCTTACGGCCTATTGTCTATTTGGGTCTTAAGGCCCATTAAAGTTGATTTTTTCTTATATTTTTTGTTTTAATTATTTTTTAATTATAACTTTTACTCTTGTTTTCTTTTTAATTTTTTAAGAAAGATTTATTTTATCTTTTTATTTTTTAGATTTGGAACCAACAATTCTTTCTACCAGTAATTTTTTTGAAAGCACAGAATTTTACAATGAGTAAGCAACCTCCCCAATACCTTACATTTGCTACATATTATCCGGGATGCAGATAACTTTGTTTTTGTTTTCATTTTGAGTTATTCTATCGCTCTCTACATGGTTTTCTTGTAATAAATCGTCGAATTTAACTCGTATATTCCTCTCCCATCTCATAATTGTGATAAACTATTATTGGTTCTTTTGACACATAGCCCTTTTTTTTAGTTTTTTCAGTTGTGTGTCTTTATATACTGTTTATTCATTTGTTTGTGCTATTTCATTAAATTAGATATTGATAAAAGTTGGATTAAAAAGTCACGAGGTAGTATAGAATGTAGGGATAGTTTGAATAGATTCCTTAACTTTGCATTTGCCGATGGGATGATACATTGTCCATTTCCTTTGTGTGGGTTTCGATTTTTCCAAACTAGGGAGGATGCGTATGATCATCTGCTGATGAAATCCTTTCCCCCTAATTATACATTTTGGTTACATCACGGTGAGAGGAACTTAGACGAGAGCTCCAGCGATAAAGAAGAATTAGAACCCACTGGAAACTCAGGAGATCTAATGTGTGACATAGTATTCAACTTCCCAGGACTACATGGTGATGATGAAGACGCGATGAATGAACATGTCGGAGACGGTGTGGAGGGGTTGCCATACTTATCTGACGAACCTAGCCGCGAGGCTCGTGGCTTTCATGACTTGTTTGAAGATGGCGAGCAGGAATTATATCCGGGATGCTCAAGATTCTCGAAGTTGTCTTTCTTGGTGAGGCTGTATCATATAAAGTGCATGTGCGGAGTGAGTGACAAGGCATTTAGTTTGATTCTAGAGTTATTGGGGGACGCCTTTGAGCATGCAAAGATTCCGAGCACCTTGCACGTTGCCAAGAGGATCATAAGGAAGTTCAATGTTAAACACTAGAAGATAGATGTATGTCCAAATGACTGCATGCTATACCAGGCTCTGACCAAGACCTGTCTAGATGCAAATTGTGTGGGACATCCAGGTGGAAGAAAAAGACCAGGAAGAATTCCTTAGTAAGGATCAACGTCGTTTTCAAGAAGAATGTGAAACCTCATGCGGCGAAGATTCTTCGTTACTTTCCTCTGATTCCACTGTTGCAGCAATTATTCATGTCCAGCAAGACATACGTGGACATGTTATGGCACAAAGAAATGTACTAACTCTGATGGTTCTTTGAGGCATCCCAGGGATAGTTAGGCCTAGAAAGTATTTGATAAGAGATATACTGACTTTTCTGCTGATCCATATAGTGTTCGCTTAGCCTTGGCCAGTGATGGCTTAATACAAACTCACTTTTACATAAAAATAATTTTTATAAAATTATGATAATTCAAACTCTAATGTGACAAACAACTAATAATCCAAATACACACTAATATAAAATGTTTTAGCAAAAAATATTTTACTATTAAGCAAAGTAGAGTGTATTGACTCTCTACAGTGTCTTTAGTGTAAGCTTCATTTTAACATTTTTAGATATATTAAAATTTTTATATTTAAATAAATAAATACATTAAAACTGCGAAAGTATTTTTCTCTTTTTAAAATTGTCTATTTTTTATGACCTCAATGGTTGAGATTATCCAATTTCATAACTAATGAATCATAAAAGACTGAATTTTTGGGTGAAATACAGTTGAGGAAGAACTCCACTGACACGTGTTAAGTTAGTCTTGTACACGTGTCACTAATTAGTAGTGGTTTAAGCAAAAAAATAAAAAAATAAAAACTGACACGTGTTAAGTTGGTCTTGTACATGTGTCACTAATGAGTAGCACTGGTTTAAGCAAAAAAACAAAAATAAAAATATATACATGTTAAGTTGGTCTTGTACACAAGTCACTAATTAGTAGCAGTGGTTTAAGCAAAAAAAAAAAAACAAAAGTAAAAACTCTGATGATCTAATGAATTACATAAAATTTTGAGCTTTTCAGTAGAATACAGTTCACAAAGAACTGGATATGGATACATGTATAAACTTAGTCTTGTACAGGTGTCATTAATTAGCTGTAAAAATAAAAATAAAAACTCAAATCTAATATATCATACAAGGACTTTGAGCTTTTCAGTAGAATACAGTTCCAAGAGAACTTGACTAACACATGTGTCAACTTGGTGTCACTAATTAATCGTAGTAATTTAAGTTAAAGAACAAAAATAAAAACTCTAATGATCTAATGAATCATTAAAAAAATACTTTCAGACCCCTTAAAAATTTTAATTTTTAATTTGGTCACTTTTTCTGGTGACCGTAAATATGATTTTGTGTTTAAATTTACGGTTTATAGTAAACAATAAATTTTAGTTTTTGTTTTCACTCGTTAACATTCAATCATTAAATTCTATAAGTTTTTTTTTTTATCAATTCTATCTTTTCTCTTATTTACTGTTCTATATCTTATATTTATTTTATTAAAATTAATTTTAGTATAGAATTGTCAAATATAAATGATGTTAATACAAATTCACTTTTACATAAAAATAATTTTTATAAGATTATGATAATTCAAACTCTAATGTGACAAACAACTAACAATCTAAATACACACTAATATAAAATATTTTAGCAAAAAATATTTTACTATTAAGCAAAGTAGAGTGTATTGACTCTCTACAGTGTCTTTAGTGTAAGTGTCATTTTAACATTTTTAGATATATTAAAATTTTTATATTTAAATAAATAAATACATTAAAACTGTGAGAGTATTTTTCTTTTTTTAAATTGTCTATTTTTTATGACCTCAATGGTTGAGATTATCCAATTTCATAACTAATGAATCATAAAAGACTAAATTTTTGGGTGAAATACAGCTCAGGAAAAACTCCACTGACACGTGTTAAGTTGGTTTTATACAGGTGTCACTAATTAGTAGTGGTTTAAGCAAAAAAATAAAAATAAAAACTGACACGTGTTAAGTTAGTCTTGTACACATGTCACTAATGAGTAGCAGTGGTTTAAGCAAAAAAATAAAAATAAAAACTGACACGTGTTAAGTTAGTCTTGTACACGTGTCACTAATGAGTAGCAGTGGTTTAAGCAAAAAAATAAAAATAAAAATTGATACGTGTTAAGCTGGTCTTGTACACGTGTCACTAATGAGTAGCAGTGGTTTAAACAAAAAAAAATAAAAATAAAAATTCTGATGATCTAATGAATTACATAAAATTTTGAGCTTTTCTGTAAAATACAGTTCACAAAAAACTGGATATAGATACATGTATTAACTTGGTCTTGTACAGGTATCATTAATTAGTTGTAAAAATAAAAATAAAAACTCAAATCTAATATATCATACAGGAACTTTTAGCCTTTCAGTAGAATACAGTTCCAAGAGAACTTGACTAACACATGTGTTAACTTGGTGTCACTAATTAATCTATCGTAGTAATTTAAGTAAAAGAACAAAAATAAAAATTCTAATGATCTAATGAATCACTAAAAAAATACGTTCAAATCCTTCAAAAGTTTCAATCTTTAATTTGGTCACTTTTTCTGGTGATCGTAAATATAATTGTGTTTAAATTTACGGTTCATAGTAAACAATAAATTTTAATTTTTGTTTTCACTAGTTAACATTCAGTCATTAAATTCTAAAAATTTTTTTCTTCTATCAATTCTATCTTTTTAATTATTTACTGTTCTATATCAGTAGAGTGTATTGACTCTCTACAGTGTCTTTAGTGTAAGTGTCATTTTAACATTTTTAGATATATTAAAATTTTTATATTTAAATAAATAAATACATTAAAACTGTGAGAGTATTTTTTTTCCTTTTAAAATTGTCTATTTTTTATGATTTCAATGGTTGAGATTATCCATTTTCGTAACTAATGAATCATAAAAGACTGAATTTTTGGGTGAAAGACAGTTGAGGAAGAACTCCGCTAACACGTGTTAAGTTGGTCTTGTATACGTGTCAATAATGAGTAGCAGTGGTTTAAGCAAAAAAATAAAAATAAAAATTTATACGTGTTAAGTTGGTCTTATACACGTGTCACTAATTAGTAACAGTGGTTTAAGCAAAAAAAAACACAAAAATAAAAACTCTGAGATCTAATGAAATACATAAAATTTTGAGCTTTTTGATAGAATACAGTTCACAGAGAACTGGATATGGATACATGTATTAACTTGGTTTTGTACAGGTGTCGTTAATTAGTTGTAAAAATGAAAACTCAAATCTAATATATCATACAAGGACTTTGAGCTTTTCAATAGAATACAATTCTAAGAGAACTTGACCAACACATGTGTCAACTTGGTGCCACTAGTTAATTTTAGTAGTTTAAGTAAAAGAACAAAAATAAAAACTCTAATGATCTAATGAATCACTAAAAAAATACATTCAAATTCCTTAAAAGTTTTAATTTTTAATTTGGTCACTTTTTCTAGTGATTGTAAATACAATTTTGTGTTTAAATTTACTATTCATAGTAAACAATAAATTTTAGCTTTTGTTTTCACTAGTTAACGTTCTGTCATTAAATTCTAAATTTTCTTCTTCTATCAATTCTATCTTTTTTATTATTTACTCTTTTATATCTTTTTAGTTTGATATTATATATTTTTATAATTGTAATTCAAATTATATTAATACAAACTCACTTTTACATAAAAATAATTTTTATAAAATTATGATAATTCAAACTCTAATGTGACAAACAACTAACAATCTAAATACACACTAATATAAAATGTTTTAGCAAAAAATATTTTATTATTAAGTAAAGTAGAGTGTATTGACTCTCTACATTGTCTTTAGTATAAGTGTCATTTTAACTTTTTTAGATATATTAAAATTTTTATATTTAAATAAATAAATACATTAAAACTGTGAGAGTATTTTTCTCTTTTTAAAATTGTCTATTTTTTAGGACCTCAATGGTTGAGATTATCCAATTTCATAACTAATGAATCATAAAAGACTGAATTTTTAGGTGAAATACAGTTGAAGAAGAACTCCACTGACACGTGTTAAGTTGGTTTGTACATGTGTCACTAATTTGTAGTGGTCTAAACAAAAAAACAAAAATAAAAACTTACACGTGTTAAGTTGGTCTTATACATGTGTCACTAATGGATAGCAGTGGTTTTAGCAAAAAAACAAAAATAAAAACTCTGATGATCTAATGAATTACATAAAATTTTGAACTTTTTCGGTAGAATACAGTTCACAAAAAATGCATATGGATACATATATTAACTTGGTCTTGTACAGATGTCATTAATTAATTGTAAAAATAAAAACTCAAATCTAATATATCATACAAAGACTTTTAGCTTTTTATTAGAATACAGTTCGAAAAGAACTTGACCAACACATGTGTCAACTTGGTGTCACTAATTGATTCGTAATAGTTTAGGTAAAAGAACAAAAATAAAAATTCTAATGATCTAATGAATTACTAAAAAAAATACATTCAGATCCCTTAAAGTTTTAATTTTTTATTTGATTATACTTTTTGGTGATAGTAAATTTGATTTTGTGCTTAAATTTACGGTTTACGGTAAGCAATAAAATTTTGCTTTTGTTTTCATAGTCATTAAACTTAAAAAAAAATTCTACCAATTCTATCATTTTTATTATTTACTGTTTTATATTTTTTTTAGTTTTATATTATATATTTTTATAATAGTAATTTTTGTAT
>NC_029792.2:27325172-27332933 GCF_000816755.2 Arachis ipaensis
GACTCTCTACAGTATATTTAGTGTAATTATCATTTTAATATTTTTAGATATATTAAAATTTTTATATTTAAATAAATAAATACATTAAAACTGTGAGAGTATTTTTTTCCTTTTAAAATTGTTTATGTTTTATGACCTCAATAGTTGAGATTATCCAATTTCATAACTAATGAATCATAAAAGATTGAAGTTTTCGAGAAAATACAATTGAGAGAGAACTCCACTAGTATATATATAAAAAAAATAATTAGTAACAGTGATTTAATTTAAGCAAAAAAACAAAAATAAAAACTTTAATGATGTAATGAATTACATAAAATTTTAAACTTTTTGGTAGAATACAATTTAAGCAAAAAAACAAAAATAAAAATCCTGATAATCTAATAACTTACATAAAATTTTGAGCTTTTTCGTAGAATACAATTTAAAAAGAACTGAATATATGTATTAACTTGGTCTTATATAAATGTCATTAATTAGTTGTAAGAAAAATTTGAATCTAATAAATTATAAGAAGACTTTGAGTTTTTCAGTAGAATACAATTTTAAAAACATTTAGACTATCACATATGTCAATTTAGTGTCATTAATTAATCATAATAATTTAAATAAAAAACAAAAATAAAAATTTTGATAATCTAATGAATTATAAAAAACTTTGAACTTTTTGGTGGAATACAACTTCGAAAAAACTCGATATATGTATTAATTTAGTCTTGCATAAGTTCATGAATTAGTCGTAGTGTTTTCTACAAAAGAATCAAAATAAAACCTGAAGATTGAACTAGGAATTTCAAAAACAATAGCATACACTTTGAACTACGTGAATTACAGTTTTCTTTTAGTCCTTTTCATTTGCAGTCCATATATTGAAAATCTGTAAATGGTTGCCTTTTAAAATGTCATTTAATTTTGGTAGTTACTTAGTTCTGATTTGTTTCTGATCTCTAGTTATCATAATTTAATTGAAAAAAAATATATATTAAAATAATCTAAAATTATTTTTTAAAATTTGGGAGTTTAATAATCAAATTAATATCATATATATTATCTTTTAAAGGTCAATTTGATTATATGCTGATATTTTTTTTATGCAAATTGATTTGTGGCGAGTTAAAATATTACATTTGCTTTGTGAAAAATTTGATATCATATAAATTTGTGATTATATTCTTTTGTATTGCATGGAATATGATTTAATTATTAGATCCATATTTTTTGGGGGGTTAAAATAACAGATTATTATTTATAGTACACTATTACATTTTGAAGATTTAGTAATATTTCTTTTTTAACATTTGTTAAAGTGTTAGTAATAGTCATAAAATTAAATATTAAGTAACATTTATTTATAAATGTTAGTAAATATATTTAATTTTTTAAAAAATATTACCTTTTACTAATCACTTATTCACATTTACAGAAACAAGCAAAATTCACTGCTCATAAAATCAAATCTCTCACTCCTCAGATCCAAATCTCACTCACTGTTCAATCTAATCACCTATTTCTTCGTGCGTTTGCTTCGATCTCGATTTCACTGAATTTCAATCTCAATCTGGCTCTTGTTTGATCTGCTCTCGCTCTCTTCTCAATCTCGTTCTAGCTCGATTTCGATTCTTAATATCTTTCTGGTGAGGCTGCAATCTTTGAACTCTCTCGATTCTCCTAAGTCATTACTGCTCTTCTGTCCTCCTCGTTGTAAGTGTCTCTGATTGCCGCTTGCAGTCGTTGTCGCCGTCGTCCTACAGGTAGGTCATCCTTCGATCCTCAATGTGTTAATTTATGTTAGGAATTCGTGGCCAACTCCTAATTTAGTGCTTTTTAATTCTATAATATGTTAATATATGCATTGATTTTGATTATAAATTATGATTACTGCAGTTGATTTTTCAGGAAATTAAATTCCCTTAGCACTATAAAATTCAAACAAATTTTAGTCTAAGACTTCTGATCTCTCCGTTTTTCATTCCTCAATTCTTTCAAGGGCTTCGATTCACTTTTTTGGGGGAGATTTTCTAGGGCTTTTTACTCTAAAACTATTGGAAGATGTGGTTTCGATTCTTCGAAAAAATTTAAAGGAATTGTTTCTTCGAATAAATTAATTTATGCATTAACATTTGGGGATCTTTGACGAGCCTTGCAGGAGATACAGAGAGCTGCAAAAGCTACTTCTAAAGGTGGTTGTAGTCATTGACAATTTTGTTGACAATTTTGCATTTTTTTTCTGAATATTTTAGAATTTATTTGATTTATGTATACTACTATGAAGTTTAAATTTTAGCTCGTCTTTTATTCTAAATCTTGAAAATTGTCAGTGTTCTTGTTCTGTTAATTGGTTTTTAAATGAGAGGTATGGTTTAAAATAATTGTTGCTTCACAGTTTTCACTAGTTTTGTGCCCTTGCATAGTTTTTGAATTGTAAACCAAGGTAAACTCTTGCTTTGAGCAACCCTGGGGCCTTTTATGCTTGTTACTTTCTTAGAAGCATCAGTTTTTAGCTCTCAATTATTTCTTTCTAAATTTTTTAAAACTGGAAGACTGTTGAAATTTGATTAACTTGTTTTGATTGAAAGAAAAAATTTGGAGTTTCATGTTTAAATAGGCCAAATATATCAGATAGTTAAATTTGTTAGCTCTAATGTAACACCCTCACTACTAGAATGTCACGCTTCCGGCTGCGCCACTCTGATTGGAAGAAGTATTACGACTACTTTATATACTTAATATTAAAATAGGAGCCCTTTGACTCGATACCGTATCACGGAATTCTTTGAAAACCGGAAATAAATACTTTATCTTAAAAAAACAAACAAGAATAGATTCATATACAAGACTTCTTACATAATAGCTTATAATGTAATATACACATATAAAACAAACAACTCCTATCCCTCTTACAAGATTGTAATAACAAAGACGAGGGAAGAAAAATTATCTAATCAATACAATATCATATAAACCAAAATGCAGTATAACTCTTCATAATGCTCCTTTATCCGATTCCTAAAATGGTAAAGCTGTAGAGGGTGAGAACCTAACTACACGGTCTCACCACGGAGTTTCAGAATTGTCATAAGAAGATACTTAATAAGAAAACTATTTTCAAGCTCAGTGATTATCATTGCCTTATGAATCCCTTTAAAAACCAATAACTAATCGTTCAAAACCTTTTCAATGAAACAATGTTTAACCTTTCAGAAGTCCAAAACCTTTCTTTTCTTATAAGAAAATCTCAATCAGAAACCAACCACGCAATCAATCAACACAATCATCAATTCAGCACCAAAGTTCATTCTCGAATGTAGTACACCAGGACAAACACAGGCATGACAGACAAGGAAAGCACAGGTTTAGGTAGCAGTTGCAACAAATAGTTCAGGTAGCAGTTAAGAATAGTTTAACAATTAGGCAAACCAAAACAGAATTCAAACCCAAGCAAAGCATACAAATGCATATGATGCATGCCTGTCCTATGGCTAATGAGCTCATCTATCGGTTATCCATCCAACCCGACAAGTCCGAAAACCTTAGACTGTCCCCCATCGCGCATCCCCATGAGTCTATGCATAGCCTTTTCTCATATTCAAATATCAATTGCTCAATGGGGGTACCATTCCTGGGAATTTATACGTGCCCGGTCACCCTTACGACGTAGGGTCAACAGAGTATCGAATCTCAACCTGGAGCAAGTGGTGGCAAGCCACTACATCTAGCCAGGAAAACTCGTGTCTCAGATAATTCAAATTCATAAGCCACATGAATAATTCAAAGATCATATCTCAACATTCTCAATCCATATCTCAATATTCTCAACATTCTCAACATCATCATCAATATCAATCCATATCTCGTTTCCAAATTCATTCAAAAATCATATTTCAAAGAAAACCCTTATCATCCTTCTTTCCATTCCGTTCATTATAAATCAAACTTAAAACATATAATGTTTAAAATCAAATCTTTTTAAATAATTACTTCAAAATGAAACTTCCAATTTTATAAAATTTTGGCAGCATTTCCTCTAAAACTCGGACGCTGCCACCTTTTCTAGGTCCCAACAAAACCATCTCTCAAACTTCTTTCAACTCAATTTCAAAATCAGAACAATTTCAATATCTCAAATAATTTTCAATTTAAATTCTTTTTTTTTCAACAAATCAAGCTCTGTGGTAGTGGCAGCGCCGTAAGGGCGGTGGTTCGTCCCGCTTGCGTTGAGATATGAGGTCTGTGGCAATAGTATCCCACTCGCATCCCTTCAGATCACTAGAGTGTGCAGGCACAAAATCTTGGATGGTGTTCTGAGCACCATATCTCGGGGTTCCCAATTATGATTCCGAAAGGCGACATCTCCATGGAGATGTGTCAGATTGGCAGTTGAACCGACAATGTGATATCACAGCCAGTAGGATAGGCATTCATCATGTGCATCTTTTATCTGTTTGTATGCTTTGTCGACTTGTAATTGCTTGCTTAATTGGATAACATGCCTAATTGCCTATTTGAATTACTTGATATATATGCCTATACTTGTGTTTTACTTGCATTGATTATAATTGTGCTTTCTGCTGGGATTGAGGAGGCTCGAAAGGCGGTGGGGATGGGATCGCATGGAGGATAGGTTGGTGAAGGCTGTGGGACAGCGGAGAGTTTTTAGTTAGAAAATCCTTTAAGATAGACTACCTCTTTTAATTATGTTAAGGTTTTAAGTTATGCTTTACTGTTTTAGTCATGCTTTAAGATGAATCCTGTGATGGATATGAAGTTCTAGGATTGCCTCTGGCATCCCAGAATCTTATATCTTACATCACTGGGTACTATTACCATACTGAGAACCTCCGGTTCTCATACCATATTCTGTTGTTGTTTTTCAAATGCAGGTCGCAACCCACCTCGGTGAGTTGTTTCGATGGTGACAGAGCGGAGGATCCTTGATATGTTTTGGAGTCTTTTTGCTTCTTTTGTTTAGATCTCTCATCTTTTGTATTTACTTTTGCCTAGAGGCATTATTTTGAGAGAAAAACTTGTATAAGCTGTTTTTAACCTTCAGATTTCTATTTTTTCTGTATATATATAGCTAGCCGGCTTAAACTCTGCGAGCCGTGACTAGATCTTCATACTATTATGCTCTTATGTTTTGTTATATTATATATATATCTTGTGCGTTAAGTTTGTAGTTTCGTGAGTACGTTTTGCACTTTTCAAATCCTGTTTTTGAGCTATATCCTTCATCGGGTTTCTAGACTATATTAATTCTTTCTATATATTATATGTATGAGCTTAGAATTGTCGTATCCTTTGATTAACCTTTGCTTTACGACGCGAGGTAAGGCTTAGAGTAATTAGGGTGTTATATTTGGCCCGAAGTTTCAATATTAGCCATTGCTTCACAGCCAAGTAAAATACCCACCACTTTCTTCATATTACTCGAAATGGTTGTGCAGAGGAAAGGAGAAATCAGTAAGTAATTGACTTGCATGTTAATGGAAACAATTTATCTTTTCTCTTCTGATTATGCTTAATTTGTGCATGTTGATTTTGATTTGACCCGATTTTCTTAATTCTCTTTCCTTTCTTCTGATTTGGTGCTTAATGAAAAAATGAAACACCTTTTTTTTCTTTGATGCTTAGTGAAAAAATGAACTTTGTTTTCTTCTATGTGCCTTACCCGAACCACCAGAACTTCACCCTCAGCTATATGCTCTTCTTTTTATTAGAGCAATGGCTTGGATTGGCTTAATGATGTAAGATGGCTTTAATGATCTACTTGCTGAATTATTATCCAATTCTAAATTTATTAGGATGCACCATTACTTTGGATCTACAACACTAATACAAGAATCAAATTCAATTAGACTTTTAACCCAATCACCAATATATTTTTTATCACCAAATATTGTTATTATTTACTAAACTCAACATTCTTTACTTGATAAGATTATTAATTTTTCATGTCCTTACAATATCATATTTTATTTGGTGAAATATATGAAAGTATTGCATGATATTATAAATCTACAACTTTAAAAGAATACAAATGTTAAACACTTCATTAGTAAATTGCTCTAACTTAACAAATTTATTATCAATTTTTTTTACGACTATAATAAAAAAAATTAATCTTATCAAATATCCATTTTTTAGTTACAAATAAGTATTGCTCATAATTTTTAATTTATTTTTTCTATTTTGTGATGCCATTGAAAACATGTACAAATGAAGATATGACATTTAAAGTTGCAAGTTAAAGGGTCTTCGTCATAGAACCTATGTAGCTAATTCTAAAAGTAACAATCCAATATTTATGGGGATTGAGATGGGTTACATAAAAACAAAAATAATTACATTTAGATGCAAAGTCAAAGAACATTCGGTGTCTCAAGACACCCTAACAAACATAGCGATACAAAATATGCAGTTTGAGGGAACACTTTATATCCTCAAAGATTGCAGAAGGACTTATATTGTACACTAAAAATATGAATTTTTTGTGTATAAAAAATTTTAGGATGACCCAAGACTTGGTTAAAAAAGAGTAAAATTTCTTTTAGAGGCATTGGGTCAAAAGGGTGAAACACAAAAAAAAAAACACCTTAAAAAATTGAATTTCTTTTTTAGTGAAAACTAAATTGGTAGAAATGGATTGGTTGAATTTAAAGTGTAGAGAGTGATATTTAGTTAGAAATAAACCAAACTAGATGTCTCATTATTAACGTCACATGTCATAGCATCATTTTACTCGAACACCTTGCTACGAACATCCGAAACAGTGTCAGAACTTTGACTTAACTGTGGGTATCAATTTTTTCCTTACACTCATTTTTGGTTAACAAGACTTGAAATGATGAAAACACTCAAAAAACTTTTTGCTAACTACCCTATTTAGTAATAAACCTTGGAATAAAAGGGGTAGGTTGAACATCACATTGTAATGATTAGACAATGTACTCTTCTTTTAAAATGACTTGGGCCTATCAAAGGATCTCAACCCACTTCTCTTGAGGGACTTTTTTTTCTCTAAAATTTGAGAGATCACATATCTATCGTTTGCTCTAATTTTTTTGTTTTTTTATTGTTCTTCACTTTGTTCATAGAATTCATAAAATTAGCATTCGGGTGTTCTACTAGAATACCGAACAGCAAATTTTTGTCAACTTTAAAAGAACTCATTCACCCTCTTATGACATTTAAACATAATATAATTATTTTTTTAGTATATTCTTTTGTTTTTTCACAACAACAACAGTAATAATAATGCTATGTATGGTATGGTTTTTATTTGTTCCCTTTTGGAGAATGATTTGATATGTATATGTGCTTTTAGGTATTTTTTATGATAGAAGCCATGCGCTTATTAGATCCCTACAATTGTGTGATAACTATTTAGTTCGGAAATTTAAAAGAAAATTATGCGGTTAAAGAAATGGATCCGGTAGAAAAAACACTTGAGAGAATAAAATGCGATATCTCACATTTAATTCTATAAGTAAGACTAAAATTAAATAAAAAAAAAACAATCAAAAATTAGATTCAACACTTGACAACATCCAATTTTTTTTTTTACTTGAGAGGATTCACTCCATGCGGATAATGATTACCCAAGAGATATTCTAGCTAAGTCTCACAACTTAACCTTGTATACGATGAGAGTGTTAGTATATTTTTCTAGAAGTATATTTTGGTGTTTTTTTTCGTTAGAGATGTTTAATTTTAGTTGTCAAAATTAGTATTATTTTTAATAAGAAAATAACTAAAATGAAA
>NC_029792.2:27333169-27345128 GCF_000816755.2 Arachis ipaensis
TCATACAAACAAAAAAATAATTTTATCTTGAATAATCACTTATGACTAATTTATTATTTGTCTGCTCTTTTTTTTTTGGGAATGAAAAGGGGTTATAAGCTATTTGTCTGTTCTTTGTCCAGAAAATATCAATAGACTTAATTAACAAAAAGTTTTGGCTTAATACATTTTAACTAATCAAATTTAGTATTACAAAAATATTAGATAATTAATTTTTCTAATTAGGTTTAACTAAATTAAACTTATTTTTTTTACTTTCTCATTTTCGTTTTTTTAGACTGAAGTATTAAAATTGACCATGATAGATTATAATATTAATAAATCTGACCATAAAAAAAATTAAAATTAACTTGTAACCATAAAAATTAAATTTTAGCAAACAAATCTATCTAAGTCCTAAAAAATTATCAAATTTTTTTAAATTAGTCTTCTAGACTCCCAAACCCTCTCCAATCTCCCAATCCCTTTCTTCCCTCATCTAGTTCACCCCCTCTCCTCTTTGCTCCTCCCTCACCGCACACGATAGATGAGCCTCCTCTCTTCTTTTCAGATTTAATGTCACGAAAGATAGATAAGCCACTTGCGTAAGAGACGAGAAAAAGGAAGATTTTAGAATCCGAACGGTGTTGAGAGCATCCACGAACCATTGGTGCTGGGTTTGGTCAGAATTAAAGGATGAGGAGGAGAGGCGCATTGTTAGTGGTGGTTATGGTGTTGGTTGTGGTGGTGGTGGTATTGGTGTTGGGGAGAGGGAACAATACGAGCTTGAGGTGTGTGGGTCTAGGTAAGAAGCAGCACAAGCGATGGTACTTGAAGCAGACATCAGTATTAGTGATGGGGCAGATCTTGGAGGCGAGGGTAAAGAATTTGAAATTGTTGAAATTTTTGGTGTCGTTGAAATTGTTGGTGGCGATGGTGTTATCCATGGTGAAATTGGAGTTGAATTTTGGAAAATTAAAGGGTTTGAAGGAAGCTATCGAAATTGAAAATCGTGAAATTGAAGAGTGGAGAGTGGAGCTTAGTTCATGTTTGTAACTACGGTGGGAGTAGAGGGGACGAAGGAAGAGAGGATTTGGGAAAGAAATTGAGAGTGATTAGGTTAGTTTAAAAAGGTAGATTGAAAAATTTTGATAGATTTTTAGGGTTTGAATAATTTTATTTATTGAAATTTATTTTTTATCGTTACAAATTAGTTTTTTAATTTTTTTATGGTTAAATTTATTATTTATCAGTGTTATAATTTTTTTATGCTTAGTTTTAGTATTTTAATTTTTTTTATTAATGAATTGAGGTTAAAAAATTAGTAGTAATGATAGAAATCAGTGATAGTGAATAGTGATGATAGTGATTATAATTGGGATAAAATAAACATTTGAATTAAATATGCTTTGCGTGCTATCCTTCCGTAGATGCAAAATTTATATATATATATTTTGATCCGTTAGGGTAAGGCAAAACAAATAACAACAAACTCGGAACTGAACTTACCCATGAATTCTCTCCAAATCTCTCCTCAACTCCGAAAATGAAACACACAACAGATGGAGGCCCTATCCAGTCCAATAAATCCGCATAACCACCCTCAACAAACCCCAATATATACGAACTACTCACTCAGGTTGTAGGTACGTAATTTACTCTAGCTTTTTCATAAAATTCTCTCATACTCATACTTACTTGAGCGTTGGAGTCCCTTTTCAGGTACCCAACGCCGCCCCTCCAGGAAGCAACAACGTTCCACCCTCATCACTCCAAGGGAAGCCAGTCTGTGTACTACCAGAACGTGCTATACCTCGGAGTTGACTCTCATACAGGAATATTTGGCGCCCACCGTGGGGCCCGATTTACTTAACCCCACTTTTTCCTTTGCTCTGTATACTTTTTATCTCCTCTTTTTTGCAGGACACAAATAATGGCAGACGAACAAAGCCACGCTCCCTCCGACATCAACCAACCGGAGATGTTAGCAATCAATGAGGCCCTCAGAGCCGAGAACCAAAGGATGGCCGAACTCCTGCGACAGATGGAGCACGATCGCACAAAGGGCGAACACAAAAGCGCCGAACAAAAAGAGGACAATGATGAACATTCCTCGGAAACCAAGCAAACCACCCCGAAAACAACAAAGACAATAGTCAAGAGAACCAACCCCTTCACGAAACAAGTCATGAACTTCAAAATGCCCGAAAACCTCACTCTACCTTCAACCTTAAAACCCTACCAAGGAATAGGAGACCCAAATGTCCATGTAACCAAATTTTACACCATGATGTTCATGAATAAAGAGTCCGACCCCATCCTATGCCGAACCTTTCCAACCTTCTTAGACAGAGCTGTCCTTATCTGGTTTTCCAACTTACCCGAAGGATCAATCTCGAATTTCGACGAGTTAGCTGACCAATTCGTCAACAACTTCGCTGCCTCAAAAATCTATGTCCACAACTCAGATTATCTGAGTACAATCAAACAGGGGCCGAATGAAAGCCTAAAGGACTACATGACCGAATTCGCAGAAGCGACCAACGAGATACCCAACCTGAATCCCGAAGTTCACCTCCACGCTCTGAAAAGCGGCCTCCGGCTTGGGAAATTCCAAGAGTCCATCGTTATAGCAAAACCCAAAACCTTGGCCGAGTTCCGAGAAAAAGCAAACCCAAATCGAAGTAGAGGAGTTCCGAGCACTCCGGAGGGCAGAAAAATCCACCCCGAACAAAGAAGAAGACAGACGAGGCAGACACCCGGCCAACAGGACAGACCAAAGGTCGTTTAGGCTAACACCTAAATTCGACACGTACACTCCCTTTAACACAAAAAGAGAGGACATAGTAAAAGATATACTACATTCCAAACTCATCAAACCCCCAAGCAGAGCCGGTACCTACCAGGACCAAAGGCACGTGGACAAATCTAAGTATTGTGCCTTCCATCAAAAGTACAGCCACACAACAGACGACTGTGTGATAGCAAAGGACATCCTTGAAAAACTAGCACGCCAGGGACTACTGGACAAGTACATCGACACACGAAGTCGAAGAAAAAACACTGAAGACCTCGGCCACCAACAAAAAACAATTGACAACCCCCGAAACAAGGGGAGAAAGGTAGACAATGATAACAATCTACCTCGCCGAATAATAAACTGTATTTCTGGTGGCTTTGTAGGTGGAGGATGCACAAGCTCGGCAAGAAAGAGATCATACCAAGCTATGATGACTATGACAGAATCAACAATACCTCGGCCGACCAATGCGGACAAGCCAGGAATATCATTCAACCCTGAAGACTACAAGGCCGCCGATCGAAACCTAGACGACCTCGTAGTCATCACCGCACAGGTCGGAGAGCCCCTAGTAAAAAAGATCCTCATGGACCTGGGGAGCAGCGCCGATGTATTGTTCTACTCAACATTCCAAAAAATGAACCTGAGCGACAAGCTCCTGCAACCGTCATCCGGAGAACTGGTACGTTTCTCAGGTGAGCGAGTCTCTATCCGAGGTTACATTTGGTTACAAACTACTTTTGGGGATTATCCCAACAGCAAAACTTTAGAAATACAATATTTGGTGGTCGATTGCAAAAGTCCTATAACATTATTTTGGGCAGACCATCGTTGAATGCATTCAACGCTGTTGTTTCCACTGTGCATTTGTGTGTCAAGTTCCTTTCACAGGACAATAGAGTGGTGACAATCCATGGAGACCAGAAGGAGGCCAGACAGTGCTATAACGCCAGTTTAAAAAACGAGCAAACAAAACATCTCGACCAGTAATATGTCCAAGCAGTATACAACACAGATCAGCTACCTCCCTTGGCAGACCTGGACTCGAGAACTAACAACCAAGAACGACCAATGCCACTTGACGAACTCACTAAAGTGCAATTGAAAAACAACGAGGATAGATACACATACCTCGGAAACGCACTAAAGAAGGCGGAACGAACTCAACTGGTGGAGCTCTTAAGACAAAGCGTTGACCTGTTTGCCTGGACTCCAGCAGATATGCTCGGAATAGACCCAAATGTTATCTGCCACAAACTGGCAATCAACCCGTCGATCCGGCCTATAGCCCAGAAGAAGAGACACTTAGGAACTGACAAAAGGACAGCCTCCTTGGAGGAAACCCAGAAGCTACTAACCGCTGGGTTCATCAAGGAACTCCGGTACTCCACATGGTTGGCCAACGTAGTGATGGTAAAGAAAAATAATGGCAGATGGAGGATGTGTATCGACTATACATACCTCAACAAAGCCTGCCCAAAAGATGCATACCCCCTCCCATGCATCAACAAACTCATTAACAACTCCTCTGGTTTCCAATGCTTAAGCTTCATGGACGCCTACTCCGGTTACAACCAAATCCTAATGCATCAAGAAGACCAAGAGAAGACTGCCTTTATTACTGACAACGGTAACTTTTGCTACAAAGTCATGCCATTTGGACTAAAAAATGCAGGTGCCACTTATCAACACCTCATGGATAAGATCTTCTCAAAAAAAATCAGACGAAACATAGAAGTCTATGTCGATGATATGGTGGCAAAATCAACACAAACATCAAACCACGCCGAAGACCTAACAGAGATCTTCCAGCAACTTCGAAGATACAATATGAAGCTCAACCCGAAAAAATGCGCTTTTGGGGTGCAAAGCGGGAAATTCCTCGGCTTCATGCTCACATGCCGAGGAATTGAGGCAAACCCAGAAAAATGTCAAGCCATTCTCAATATGCAAAGTCTGAGGACAATCAAGGAAGTACAACAACTAACCGGCCGACTTGCAGCACTAGCGAGGTTCCTACCCTGTATAGCGCAACGGTCGCATCACTTCTTCAAAAAATTGAGAAAACAAGAAAAGTTCAACTGGTCCGAAGAGTGCGAAGCAGCCTTCACTGAACTCAAAACCCTACTTTCAACCCCCCCAATCCTCCAAACACCAGAAACAGGTAAACCATTATATTTGTATTTATCAATCACTAACCATACTATCAGTTCCGTGTTTGTAACAGAAACAGACAAACAACAACACCCGGTATACTTCATCAGCAAATCACTTCAAGGTGCCGAGTCCCGCTATCCAAGGCTGGAGAAATTAGCCCTAGCTCTCGTCATGACAGCCAGACGGCTACGGCACTACTTTCAAAGCCATACCATCATAGTCAGAACAGAACAACCCTTGAGGCAGATACTAACAAAACCCGAACTGGCAGGATGACTAATCAAGTGGTCCATCGAACTATCAGAATACGACATCCAATATCAATCCAGATGAGCCATCAAATCACAGACATTAGCCGACTTCGTCGCCGAACTGACACAAGAAGACCAAGTTCCTCAAGAAAACACATGGACGCTATACGTTGACGGAGCCTCAAACAGCAAAGGCTCCGGAGCAGGGATACTCCTCGAGAGCGATCAAGAGATACAACTCGAACAATCACTACAATTCACCTTCCATGCAAGTAACAACTAGGCAGAATACGAAGCTTTAATAGCAGGACTACGCCTAGCACAAACCATGGGCATAACTCAGATAAACGTCAAATGCGACTCCCTCTTGGTGGTACAACAGGTAACAGGTAACTTTCAGGTAAAAGATCCCCTCCTTGAAAAATACAATGCAATGGTTAACAACCTTATAAGAAACTTCGATAGATTCAATATTCTCCATATACCAAGGGAACAAAATAACTGAGCAGATCTTCTCTCCAAACTGGCAACAACAAGAAGTCAACACAACAACCCCATACTTTCACAACTAACACTGGATGAGCCCAGTGTTATTCTAACGACAGTTGCAAGTGTTTTGCAGGAAGACGACTGGAGATCACCAATAATAAACTACCTGAAAACAGGACTTATGCCCAACAACATTCAAAACACAAAGAAATTCAAACGCCAGGCGAGCTTTTACACCATACTGGGGACCGAACTATACAAGAGGGGATTCACGAGACCCCTCCTTCGATGCTTAAGCACAACCGAAGCAAAATTGGCCATGGATGAAGTCCACGAAGGAGTCTGTGGTACCCACATTGGCGGCCGAAGCTTAGCCGCCAAAATCCTCCGAGCTGGTTATTATTGGCCGACGATAAAGCAAGATTGCATGCTCAAAGTAACCCACTGCGATCAATGCCAACGCCATGCGCCAATCATCCACAACCCAGCCGAACAATTACACACATCCGAGGTATACTGGCCGTTCAACAAATGGGGACTGGACATCCTCAGACCATTTCCTCCAACTCCAGGCCAGGTCAAATTCTTAATTGTTGCTATAGACTATTTTACCAAATGGATAGAGGCTATACCATTGGCAAAAATTACTTCTGAAAAAATGATTTCTTTTGTCTGGAAAAACATACTGTGTCGCTTTGGTATACCTCAATTCATCATCACTGATAACAGTAGACAATTTATAGACCAACAATTCACAAACTTTTTGCAAAATTTCAAAATAATCCAACAATTTTCCTCAGTCGAACATCCACAAACTAACGGTCTAGCAGAGGCCGCCAATAAGGTAATTTTGCAGGGCCTTAAGAAAAAACTGGAAGACTCAAAAGGAGAATGGGCCAAGCTCATCCCTGAAGTAATTTGGAGCTACAACACTACCGAACAATCATCAACAAAAGAAATCCCGTTCAGACTAGTGTACGGGAGCGACGCTATGATACCAATTGAAGTATCCTTACAAAGCAACAGA
The DNA here is from genome assembly GCF_000816755.2 of Arachis ipaensis. Taxonomy (NCBI): domain Eukaryota; kingdom Viridiplantae; phylum Streptophyta; class Magnoliopsida; order Fabales; family Fabaceae; genus Arachis; species Arachis ipaensis. Next base: position 27,339,873 of record NC_029792.2, read on the forward strand.
ACTACAAGCACAAATGAGAATGACAATATAGAAAGAAGAAAGACCGAGCTCGACCTGATGGAAGAAGACCACAACAAATCAACACTCCAACAACTAGCAACAAAACGAGCTATAGCACGGAAATACAATAAGAAAATCAAACCAAGGACATTTTCAGAAGGCGACCTCGTACTCAGAAAGGTCGAAGACATACGAAAGCCGCACGGACATGGCAAATTAAGTGCAAATTGGGACGGACCATTCAAAGTACACAAAGTCGTCGGCAAGGAGGCTTACAAGATACAAAAGCTCGACGGAACTATCCTACCAAACACATGGAACATATCATCCCTGAAGTTATACTTTAGCTAAATGTATAAGTCGGACACGGTGATGCACTCTTTTTCCTACTACCAGATTTTTCCCTAAGGAGGGTTTTGCTGGAGAGGTTTTAATGAGGCACACCACCCTGCACTTTCCAAGCAAAATAATACTATGAACTATGACTCTATCCCTATTATACTACTTTATCAAACCTCCAACAATGCAAACGTCACCGCTTCGACGTCCAAGCAAAACTTATCAAATAACAAAAGACAAAAGTGAATATAACCACTAAACAAATCCACAAACTTAAATTAACAAACACTATACAACTCTACAAATACGCAATAGTGGGCAAATACTTACTCAAAATATACCAAAAGAACAATAAACAAACCTCTACTCGAGGAACAAGTTTCAATCAAACATTCACAAAAAACATCGGTCTCCAAAAGGCAACACTGACCTAACACAAAAAACTAACATACATAAATCAAAGTTTTTTCCTATGAAGCGGGATTCTCCCCCTGACCCTTGACATCGTCGTCATCTTCAACCAACTCACCCCCAACAATAACCTTACAAGGGTCTATCCTCGACAAATCGCCATCTGGCATCAAGAACTTTGCCTGCTCAACGGCCCTATCAAACCCAGCCGCAAACATTTCAAGGCCATGATTTTCCTTATCATCCTCAGCTTGTTTCTTTTCAACCCCAAGCCCAACGATCCTAGCTTCAAGAACAACCTTTTCCTCACCAAACTTCTTCAATGACACCTCGGCCTCCTTAAGCTTCTCCCCCAATTGGTTCACCAGATCCAATGCATCACGCAGCTTACCACTCTTTTCCACATTTTCGCGCATAAGTTGATCCATAGCAGCTTTATCAAAGACAGCCCTAGAACGCTTTAACTCCTCAGTCCGACCAACACACATCAAGCGCGCCCCAATAACCTGAAGAAAAACACAACAATAAAAACCAGCAAAACACATACAAACACAAAAAGCAAGAATGTGCAACATACCTGCAAATACTGGGCAACCCCAACCTCGCCCACTTCATGAACAAGCTTAACGTCAGATGGATTCTGCACATGCTCATCCGCCATCACAGTGAACGGAAAATGCTCGCTCCATAAGGACGTCAAATCATCATCACCCCTATAGCTATGTAACACCTTCTGGTTCTCTATAAACTTTCTCACTTGGTCCAGGTTAACCTCACACTCCAATTCCTCCTCGGCCACATTCTTACTTTTCTTTACATCCCCTCTTTTCCGTTTAAAATTAACCTTCTTGGGTGAGGGCTGATTGACCTCAGCACCTTTCTCGGCCATAACTTGACTGGTTGAACCTTGCTTTTCGACGTTCTTCGTTCGGAAGAAAGCTCATAAACTAGAGGAAGTCACTTTCGGCGCCTTCTCAACTACAAAACACAAGGAAAATACATCACCATTCGTAAACAAGAAATAACACATAAAACATTCAAAAGCAGTTACCTATATATCCATCAAGGGCATCATTATCACCTTCTAAGTCAAGAAGCTCAACAACAGACAGCAAGCTCAACGACGAGATATGATTCACCAAAAATTCCACGAGCATTTCATTCCTATACTCCATATTGTCCATACCAAGTACCTGCCTGGGCCTCGGCACCCAGAACAGAGGAAACCTCTCCAAAAAACACTCGTCAACAAACCATGGATACTCACCTTCTACAACGCCTACCTTCAAAAACATTGACTTGAAACCTTTATATGAGGGCCTATACAAACTAAAAATGGCACATCCAAGAACACTAGCCAAATTCAACCAACACCCCCGCCTAACCCCCTTACACTGAAACAACGCAAAGAAAACCTCCAATGACGGTTCAACCTCCAAACACCTCATCAAAATCTGGAAAGCCCTAACAAACGCCCATGAATTAGGATGTAACTGTGACGGGGCACACTTCAACTGCATCAACACACCACACTCGAACTCAGAAAAAGGAAATCTAACGCCCAGGTCCACAAAAATACAGCTATAAACAAAAAAGAATTCAAACCCTTCTCCACGATGGAAAACACGATCATCAGCAGTATACGGGAGAAACTTAAGTTTCACACCACTACCCTCTCTAACCCACAAAGTAACAGAACCTAATTGAGCAACACTAAGTTCGTCATCAAACACAGAAGCATAACCCTTCACCGATTCAGCAACCCATGCAAAAGGATTAACTGGATCCCAAACCCACACGTCTTCAACAAGTTTCACCTCTGTCTTCACAACTGACCCTATCTCTACTTTCTTCCCCTTCTCCATTCTCAACCAACAGTATAGAAGAGATTACAAAGCAGAACAACAGGACGAAACAAATAAAGGAAGAAGACAACTAACCTTTACTCATCTTCCGCGAACAAGAGAGAAGAAAAAACGAAAAACCACATGCAAAATGGATAGAACAAAAAACCAAACACCTAGCCCACTACCAAGCGTTACATCTCCCAGAACAAACCCTAGCCGTCCAACGTGCAAAGCATCAAAATCAATCAACGGTCTGATTTCAACACCCTTTCCACAATCGAAGTGCATTAAATACAGTTTCATTTTCCAAAAATAAAAAACTCTCTCTCCTACTAAGCACTCCGCGCGAAAATTCAAATAAAAAACAAATCAACTCAATGAACAAGTTAAGCTTGGGGGCTCCGAGTTATAGTTCGGCACCAAACCAAAATTTCCGCGAAACTCAGTTCCGAGTTATAATCCATAAGTAGAAGATTAACTTGTTCATAGATCTAGAAACAGGTCAACCTTGGGGCTATGATCCGTTAGGGTAAAGCAAAACAAATAACAACAAACTCGGAACTGAACTTACGCATGAACTCTCCCCAAATCTCTCCTCAACTCCGAAAATGAAGCACACAACAGATGGAGGCCCCATCCAGTCCAATAAATCCGCATAACCACCCTCAACAAACCCCAATATATACGAACTACTCACTCAGGTTGTAGGTACGTAATTCACTCTAGCTTTCTCATAAAACTCTCTCATACTCATACTTACTTGAGCGTTGGAGTCCCTTTTCAGATACCCAACGCCGCCCCTCCAGGAAGCAACGACGTTCCACCCTCATCACTCCAAGGGAAGCCAATCTGTGTACTACCAGAACGTGCTATATCTCGGAGTTGACTCCATACATAATTTATAAAACATTTACAAATAAGCATTAATTACTTATTATTTTTTTTAATGAGTTGTATAATAGTGGTAAAAAGTTAACCATATTAAACATTGGCATGAAACAGAATTATCGGAAAAAAGGTAATAAAAAGCATTCATTTTAGGCAAGGTATAAAAACGACTCGAACACAGTTGATAAAATGCATGTATTAACGAATGATTTCACTAATATTGAACAAAAATTAAAATAACTTTACCTTCTAAATATCTANGTTTGGCCATTTATATATAAAAGAATACCAAAAGATGATTCTTATAACAAAAGTATTAGGGCTCATATAACCAAAAATATATCTATGATAAATTTTCGTTCCTTTATATAGTGCAATAAATTTTCATTCCTTTATATCTATAGCAAAAGTATTAGGGCTCAAATGGCATATTGGTTTCCATAATACCAAGTGCCTTATCACAGTCTTCAATGCTTATAAATTACACATGTTCTATGCAAGAGGTTGAGCATTTTCACTAGCCACAAATTACATTAATATTTCCATATTTCCAAGACTAATCTAAATGCGTGAAATTTAAAAGAGGTGAAAATGGTTGAAGAAGAAATCTGAAAAGGACTCAACTTTGTTATATATATGGTTGTCTCCATCAACATCATCAATGACGTTTGTGTTATAAATTTTTCTATATATTGAGTATCGTAGGGTGACTTATGAACATTGTTTTCACATTATTACAATAGGAGTAATAAAAAAAATTATTATAAGAGAAGTTATTTTTTTTAACTTCTTCTTAAGCATCAAAATAGCTTAAATTGAACATAATAATAATAATAATAATAATAATAATAATAATAATAATAATAATAATAGTAATAATAATAATAAAGTTAGACATAACAATAAGAACAACAATAAAAACAAAACCTTATTTTAAGAGTGAAATCGGATAGATGAATCAAATGACCGTGTTAAATCTTATCATATATTATATCTACAATAAGATTACTTACACGTTAATCACCTGTGATCATCTCGTAGATGATCTTTTTGAATCATTTTTTATCTGTCGCTACTTATTTATCCTATAACCGTGTCCTAATATAAATCATACTTGTGTTTAATTTTACAACAATTCTAATTCTCAAACATACTGGCGTATGAGAGAACTGAAAAATAATTATAGTTAGTCAACTTATCAAGATCAGACGATAAACCCTGATTCAATCCACAATTAATGAGTAACTTCAGAAATTTATGGTGCAGTTTAAAATAATGCATGTGAGATATAGAAAGGTCATACTACATAATAATGATCTTCATTCATTCAAAAACTAAACTAAATTTGTAAATTCAGTTCACAAACTCCCAGACTCAGACCCAGGTAGCATTTACAGTGCAGTTCAAAGCACAGAGGGTAGTTATTAACAAGCACAACGAAATTATAAAAAAAAAAAACATAAGACATTACAATAATATTCATGACCACAACACAAAATAATTATTTCTGAGACTTCTTCTATAACACACAATCTTCTTAAGCATGTTGCCATTTTTCTTTCTGTTGTAGTCATCATCATCATCCATATTCCATCATGTGTTCACCAAATGGTGACCGTTTATAGTTGTTACTGCCCAAAGAAACAGTTCTCTCTGTGATCTAATAATTGAATATATTTTTTGTTATATAATTGATTCGAACTCCTAATAAAACGTTAAAAATGATGATTTTTATAATTTTATTTGGTCATTTATAAAAAATCAAAAAATC
>NC_029792.2:27345162-27402852 GCF_000816755.2 Arachis ipaensis
TGTTACCGTTGGATTTAGTGGCGGATTTTTTGACATATATGAATGAAAATTCATCCCTCAAATAAGTTACCGTCGGATTTAAAATTTCGCCGCTAAATCCAACGGTAAATAGAGGCGCGAAAATTAATTTTATTAGCGCCAAATTTACCGTGAGATTTTTCGTCAAAAAATTACAATGGTAACAGAATTTAGTAAAACGCATTGTTTAGGCAACGATGAACATTTTACTGTTGGATTTTTTTGCCGGTAAATCCAATAGTAAATTTGGGATAAAATTCAAAAAGCGCGAAACTCTTCTCCTCACTTCTGCAAACTATCTCTATCTCTTCTCTTCTTCTCTCTTGTCTCTCTCTCATCTCTCTCCCTCTGGTCCAATAAAAAAGGGTGCACCGCCATCACTTGGAGTAGTCATCGCCACCGGTAAGCAACATTGTCATTGCAGATCATCATCGTCACTGCTGCTGGAGTCTCCGCGGAAAGCCTCCGCCGTGCCACCGCTATTGGTGTCCCTTGCTGTTGATCGGAGGTCGTTGCCATCACCGTGGCTGAGGTCCACCACGCCAAGGCAAGGTTGTTCTCCATTTTTTCTTTTAGTTGTTTGTTACGTTACTAAACACTAGCTCTACCAGTGTAGGTTTCATTGCTGCCTCCTATCACCACCACGCTTCCACCATTCTGCAGCCACCATCAAGGATAATTTTCTTATAGTTTTTGTATTTTTTTACATTTTTTGTTTAGGATTTTGTTAAGTATTTTATTAAATTATTGATTAAAACTTTTAATGAAGTGTGTGATTAGGGTTTGTTATATTAATTTAGTGTAATTAGAAATTAAATAATATTAGGTTAGGTAGGGTGTAATTTAGGGTTTGTTTTGAGTTGATGGTATTTTAGATGATTGTTAATTTTCTGAGTTTATTATTGTTTGAGTTAATTATTTTTTGAGTTAATTAGTGTTATTGTTGTTGATTCTCTAAGTTAATTTTAGCTTGTTAATTTTTAAGTTAATTATGGACTTATTGTTGATTGTTATTAATTTTTTGAGTTTATTGTTATTTGAGTTAATTGTTTCCTGAGTTAATTAGTGTTTATTGTTGTTAATTCTCTGAGTTAATTTTAGCTTGTTAATTTTTTAAGTTAATTATTGGCTTATTGTTGTTAATTTTCTGAGTTTATTGTTGTCTGATATAATATTCTTACTATCAGAATGTGACGCTTCCGGCTGCGCTACTCTGATAACGTGGATATTACGACAATTTTCATATAATTAATAATAAAATAGGAGCCCTTTTTAAACTGAAACCGTATCGACGTTTTCTTTAAAAAAATGGAATTTTACTTTTTCTCAGTGTTCTAAAAATCGAACCTGACTGACCGGTTCGACCGAATTAATTGAGAACCGGTCTTCTAGCCGATTCGGTTGATGTGAAAAATTGTCTGGCAAAAAACCGGTGAAAAAATTGATTGAACCGGCAGTTAACTGGTGAACCGATAAAATCGGTCAATTTTTTAACGGTTTTCAAAATTATAATTAAAAAAAAATGGATCATATAAATACCTAATTTCCCGGTTCCCCCTCCCTCATAAAAAACCCTAACCCACTATGGCACTATCCCCTCCCATCTCTCTCTCTCTCTCTCTGAGCCAACAGCCCCTCTTCTCTCTCAGCCAGTAGCAACAGCAGCAACCGCCTCCGCCATCGCTAAACTCTTCTTGTCAGCCAGAGGGTGCCTCGCCGCCGACAGTGACAAACAGAGGGTTAGCTTAAAGCTCTTGGCCGTCAATTCTCTTCTCCTCCACGGTATTGCCTTTACACTTGCAGATCGAAGGTCGTGGCCGTCTTCACTACATCGTCTTCGTCTTCTTCGTCGTGAAATTGCAGATCGAAGTGCGGTCGGTTAGATTCCTCCATCGCTGGTCAGTTTGCTTGATCCTTGTCTCTATCTCGTTGTTCCTCCCTTGCCGGTAGTTGAGTTTCGTTCTTTCCTCTCCACTCGTTTCGCTCTTCCTTCGATGTCAGATTGATTCGTCTATAACTCTGCTTCATTTTTTTTCTTTTGTTAATTTCTATGAATTTGAGTTTCTATATTTTAATGATTCAAATATATGTTTGCTTCAATTTATGGTTGCTTATTTTATTAATTTTATTGAGTTACTGAAATCTGATTCTTGGTTGCTGTTTCTTTTTCTGTTTGTTGTGTTCTGAGTTGAGGTGAGTTATTTTTCTCTATTTGTTGTGTTCTGACTTCTGAGTTAGTGTTGGTGGTATGATGGCCGATTTTGGATTAATTATGTAATTTTTGTTTCTGGATTCCCTGATTTTTTCTATTTTTGAATTATAAAAAATTCTTTTTAAAGATTTTCTTATTTTATACTTTTGTTGCTGATTGATGAGGATTGCTGATTACTTGCGAGAACTTAGGGGAGAATAGTGTTGTTGATGTATCTGTGTTGACTGTTAAGTATGTTAAGATTTTGGTTTCTATAATTTTATGAAATTGGAATAATTGTTGATGGTTGATTTAAGGAAATCTGGCATAATTTTGTTATGGTGTTTTACTGCTCTCTTGAATTTTGATAAATTTTGATGGATGATAGTTGTTGGTATAAGCATTACAAACATTACAACCACACTCCTATCCCTCTTACAAAATATAAAGATAAGGGTGAGAAAAAAAAATAATAACTAAGCTAATACAACAATATCGCATAAGAAAAAACACAAGGATCTCTTCGTAAGCTTCTTCTTCCGTTTTCTGAAAAGAGAAGTCTGTAGGGAGGTGAGAACATTGACTATCGGGTTTTTCTATCGGTAAAGAAATATAAAAATATGATCGCGTTATAAGTATAACTTCTAAACCAACAGAAAATCCTTTCGTACAAACGTTTTGGTTGTCACAAGGAACAAACCCCTTTAAAATTGATAACCGAAGTATTTAAATCTCGGGTCGTCTTCTCAAGGAACTGCAGGGAGGTATGTTCTTATTAATGGTTATGAGTTTTGTAAATTGGGGGTTTTAAAGGTAAGGAACAAGTAATTTAAATGACAAATAAAATAAATAAATAACTGTAAAATAAACTCTTGGCAAGGTATGAAAATTTGGAAGTCCTATCCTAGTTACTCCTATGAGAATGGAAGTTAATCCCACTTAGTTAACCCTTATGAAAGCAAGGGAAAGTCAAGTGAACTAATTAGTTAGATTCCCAAGTCCTAGCCAACTCCTAAGGAAAGACTAGAGTTAGTGGAATACCAGTCAATTTAGCCGACATAACAACCAATCACGGATAGTTGATAACTCAAGAGCTTCCAGTTAATCAATTAAAGCCAATGATATAAAAAGCTAGATAAGAATCTTAGATCTGAAATACCTCAATTGCATTTATAAGAGAAAATCAATCTAAACATAAAGAGTTCATAAGCCAATCTGGCAACATAAGTAATTAAAGGATAGCATTAAAGTATCTGAAGGTAAAAGAGAAATATAAAGTAAAAGAAATATTGAACCTGATGAAGAGTTGGAATTCTAAATCCTTTAAGAGGAATCCTAATCCTAAAACCTAAGAGAGAGGAGAGAATCTCTCTCTCTAAAAACTACATCTAAACTATGAAAAGTAAAAATTGAAGGCTTTCCTCTAAATGGATGCATTCCCCCACTTTATAACCTCTAATATGTGCTTTCTGGACTTGGATCTAGGACAAAAAGGGTTTCAGAAATCACTGGGAGTGTTTTCTGCAGTTTCTGGTGCGTGGCGTTTGTCACGCGTCCGCGTGGGTCACGCGGTCGCGTCATCTGGGAGTTTTCCTTATCACGCATTCGCTTCGATCACGCATACGCGTCATCTGTACTCTGCTCAAGGCACGCGTCTGCGTCGTCCATGCATTCCCGTCGTTGCCAGTTTCTTCAAAAACTCCATTTTGTGCTTTTCTTCCATTTTTGTATGTTTCTTTTTCCATCCTTTAAGTCATTCCTGCCTTAGTAGATATGAAACTACTCAACACACAAATCATGGCATCGAATGGTAATAAAAGGTAATTAAAATAATTATTTTTAGAGCATAGGAAACATGTTTTTCACATATATCACATAATAAGGAAGGAAAAGTAAAACCATACAATTTACATGAATAAGTGGGTGAAGGGTTGAATAAATCACTTAAATTGAGTACAATATATATCATAAAATATGGGTTTATCAACCTCCCCACACTTAAACAATAGCATGTCCTCATGCTAAATCCAAGATAAAGAGTAAGGTAAGGTTAAAGTGGTGGAATCTCATGCAATGCAATCTATTCTAAATGTAACTACCTAAATGAATCATGCAACTCTAATTGTTATTCACTTGTATATAAAACTTACATGTAGTTAAATTAATTCATATCCTCATGGAATCATATATGCATAGCCAAACCCTAGATAATGTTAAAGCACTTTTACAAATATTTCACAAACTTGCAAGACAATTAACAATTTAAGCAGAGATATATGGTGATGAGCTATTGAACCCTCACTGGATTTTTGTGTTTACTCTCTAGTCACTCAGTGTTTATTGGGTTAATCACTCTATTCTTCTTTTTATCCTTACTTTCTATAACTTTGTTCTTCATCTAACCAATCAACAATTATAGAATACAGACATACAAAAATCATGAGGTCTTTTCAAGGTTGTAATGGGGTCAAGGTAAAGGTAAGGGTATATGTATAAGGCTAAGTGAGCTAATAAGTGAATCCTTGATTAGTCTAAGATCTCACCTAACATACATTTTTTATAAATCAAAGTTTCTTAACCTATCTGTCCAAATTTTTCCACTTTGTAGTGCAGACTCATGCATTAAATTTAACTTTGTCCCATGTGCATTGATTCTTTTTATTTTGTAATTGGAGAATTTTTGTATCCCCTTTATTTAAATATAAATAAAAAATATTTATTTATTTATTTATTTATTTATCAATGCACATGGCAATTCAATTGCTTTGATTTCACATGAGCATGCATCCCAAATTTTTATTTTGAAACATCTTATTCTTTTTTTTTAAATTCCTACTTTATTTCTATCATCCTATGTTCTCATAAAAATTCCCCACACTTAAGCAATACACAATTTCTATCTTAAGCTAACCAAGGATTCAACTTGGGATTTTTATTTTGTCTTTCTGCTTAAGGCTAGTAATGTGATTTATAGAACAGAAGAGGATTTAAAAAGCTCAAGGGGGCTAACAAGGGTGATGTAAAAGGTAGGCTAATTTGGGATAAGTGAGGAAAAATTCCAATGACGGCCTCAATCACTTTCTTGGTATGTATCTATATTTTATAATTGGACATATAGATTAAAACAAAGTAAAGAACATCAGAATGAAAAAGAAGGGCAAAACACACAGGAATGAAATTTATGGTTTGAATGTAACCATACAATTAAGCTCAAGACTCACAAGCTGTGTGTTCTCCAGCTCAAAAATCATATATCAGTTATACAAGTCATACAAATAAAAATTAAGAGTTCCCATTATTCTCAATGTAAATCTTAGGGTGGCTTTAAATTTTTAGTGTTCCTCCTTGAAAAAATGTTGTTAACTAACTAACATGTAATGCTATATATACAAGGTATGTGGATTGTTTGATTATGTTAAAGTCTCTAGTTTACTTCCTTTTTATTTCAATTTAAACCAAACTATCATATGCTAAAAGGGTAAACTATACTAATTAATCCACATATTCTATAACTAATAAGTTAGAATTACAAACTAAACTAAATGGCTAAAATATAAACTAAAGTGCAAAATGCGAAAATAAACTAAAAATGAAAAGAACAATGTATAAGTACTGAAAAATAAAAATAAAAATAAAGATAAAAATATAGAAAAATAAACAAAATAAGATAAAAAGAGTCTGTAGTGTTCACCAAAAAGATATGCCAGGGATGGCTACCTCCCCACACTGAAAATAAAGCATCGTCCGCGATGCCCATTCAGGCTGGGTGTGAAGGGGTGTCATCACCGGAAGGATAGGCTGCTGGAGTCTCTGTGGTGGCCTGAGGGTCTGCAGACTGGATGAGGGTAGGAGGATCTGTCTGCTGCAGTGGAGGTGCTGACTGGAGAGGGATCTCTGGGTTTGCGGCCTGAATCTGGTGTGGCTCCTCCTGCTGTGGTGCAACCTGCTCCGGTCCTGCCTGCTCAGTCTCTCTCTGTGCATGTGTCTCAGCCTCATGCTTGTCCGCCTCCTCCTCAGATGGCTCTGATGGTGTGTCAGGCTTGGAGGGGATGTCGCCGCCAGATCGGATCATCAACTTGAGGTGCTCATAGCGTCGCTTGTTGCGACGCTCAGATCTCTCATATCGTTGCCGGTTGCGGCGCTCCATCTGGTCCAGCTGCTGAAATAAGCGGTGCACGAGGTGGTAAACAGGCTCTGAGGCATGTGGAGTTGCAGTGGGTGTGGCTGGTGCAGCAGTGGAAGAAGAAGGGGCAGCTGAAGATGTGGCTACCTCACCAGAAGTGGTAAGGAATGTAGGTCTGTGGCCTAAAGCCAGAAACTTCTTGCTGTGAGGAATGATCTTCTTGCAATCTGCAGCAGGTGGCTTTTCATCAGCAAGCTCCCAAGGCACGTCAGCTCGACGGCCTAGCTGGGTGACCAAATAAGGGAAGGGGAGAGTGCCTCTGACATGGACCCTGGCCATGTAGTACCGGATGAAACGTGGGAGGTACAGGTTCTTACCCTCCATCACACACCAGAGGAGGGTGATCATAGCAGCAGGCAGCTCCGTCTCATGAGTACTCGGCATAACAAAGTTGCTCAGGATCTGGTGCCAGAGGCGAGCCTCATCATTCAGATACATTAGCTTGATTCCCTTAGGCATTGTTGTGTTCTTTCCCATGACCCAGGGGACAGTAGGATCAAGGGCTATCCTCTGCTTGACAGCATCCCAGTCAAATCGCATAAAGCGCATGTCCTCTTCAGCCTTTTGGTAACCGTCAGGCTGATCTGACTTAAGCTGAAGCTGCAGAATATCCTCAATGGCTTCTTCAGTTACCAATATCTGTTTCCCTCTGAGGTACACTGCATCCAGGGTAGTCTTGAAATAGTTGCAGTAAAATTCCCGGACCCAGGAAGCATTGACCTCTGTCAGGTTTCTCTCCAAGAAGAACCAGCCTCTCTGTTTTATCTGATCGGAGGTGTACTGCTGTAGTTCTTCTGGAATTTTCAGAGTTTGCTTCCAGGTACAGGTTTCTGAAGGTGGCAAACACTGGATACTTCAGCTCACAGTATCGGTTTGTAAATTTTACCGGATCATTGGCAGTGAGGAGCTGGTCAGCCTTCTCCTGCGGGGTAAAGTGCTTTTTTCGCCAGGAGTCATCATGCATAATGTCCAAGATAGACATAGAGGATTCACCTCTTTTCCTTTTACCAGTGGTGGCTTTGCCTTTTCCCTTGCGCTGAGGGTCAGACATCCTGAAAACAGAAATCCAGGATATAATTGAAGAACAAAAAGCAGGAAAATAAGTAGGCAAATACAATAATAATAGTAGAAGCTCATAGTGGCAAAAGAGCAATAGAATTATGAAATGAGTTAAGTAAATGTATACTTTGGATTGTTTCGGAGTTAAAAATCTGAGATGAGAAATCACAATAACAAGAAATTCATAAATTTAAAGACTAGTCAACTCATATTCAAAAATATCAGGTTATTGATGATGATTCATAAAGATATAAAAATAGAAAAAATTAAAATCGAATCATCAATAGTGCAATTTATTAACCAGGAAATCGAAAGGAATAAGAATGCTGGCCCGTGCATTCATGAATTGGTTTGGTAAAAGCTAAGTAATGCAAAATTCAAATTGCCAAAACCAAAACATGAATGAAAATCAAAACAATTTGCAGAAAATTGGGTAGCATTTCGGCTAAAATTGGATGTTCCCAGGTAATAAACAGCAAGCAGAACGGTTCATATAAATTGAAATAAAGCTGCAAAAAGACACAGGTAATATGAACATGAAAGAGCAGTGTAAGAGCAGCATGAAACAGTGGAAAACAGCATATGAACAGTATTAACATCACAGCAACATCAGAATTGCGAAATTGATAAAACAAGAAGCACGAACAGCGCAATTAGCAGACCTAAATCCACTAACCACATCCTAGCTACCTAACCACCTAGAATCCACTACAAACATGCATCTCTAACTAGCCTAATTTTAAACATAAACTGAAAAATATGCAACTAACTACCAATGAAAGAAAAATGGCGTATGGTGGAACCTGGTATGCGTATGAACTAAGGTAGGGATTAGAGAGATGGCGGTGGTGAAGTGGCGGTGCTGGGAGGGTGGCATGGCGGTGTGGTGGTGGAACAGGGAGGTTGGCGCGGTGGTGGGCGGTGTTTAACGCGGATGCGTGGGAGGTGTTTTTCGCAACTGACGCGAACGCGTTAGCAACGCGGTCACGTCGCGCACGCCACTTTTTTTATGCAATTATGCAATTATGCAGTATGCAATACTTATGAATAATATTCAGGTTCAATAAAAATAATATAATAAAAATAAACAAAACGAAATAAAACTGAAAAAGAAACGACCATACCATGGTGGGTTGTCTCCCACCTAGCACTTTTAGTTAAAGTCCTTAAGTTGGACATTAGATGAGCTTCCTGTTATGGTGGCTTATGCTTAAATTCATCCAAAAATCTCCACCAATGTTTGGAATGCCAACAGCCTTTGGGGTCCCAAACTAGGCATGTAAAGCTTTTGAGCAGCTTCAGACAGGTTCTCAGGCTCCCGGGGTGACGAATGTCAGAATAGATTCCAGGATCCCAAACTTTGCTTTTAAATCCGTCTTTGTCTTAATCTACATTCTTCCATCCGGGCAGTTAGAAATTGTCTTCTCACCAAGATGACCAAACGTCTTCCGAGACCCATTCAATTACACTTGGTACCAATCCGTGCACTTCGAATTGAAGCGCAGAACCTTGTTGAACCTTGTACACCAGCTCTGAGTACGAGCCATTTCCTTCTTACTCTTAAAGCCGCAGAGAGCTCTAAGCTGGCCATCTGTTTCAAGCAAACCATATGCAAGTGGAAAAGTAAAGATAAAGGTTAAGGATTGTACCCACTTGAAGCTTGTATTAGGTGGTAATGGCCTTGTGATAGGTGTTTTCAGTGGTTCTGTAAGTTCTACTCCCTTGTATTCTTCTGTGAATTTCTCCACTTCTTTGCAAAACTCTTCAACTGCAACTGCGTCTTGATCAAAGTCTTCTATGTCTTCCTCATCACTTAAGTCATACGTTGGAGGTTGAGAGAAATCTACCTCGACGTCATCTTCGTATTCACTTAGATAAGGTTCTTCAGGTTCAAGGAATTCAGTTGCGAATGTGAGTTTGTGACTAGGAGAGCTTGATTCATGATCATCACTGCCCATGGAATTAACTTCTTGGTCTGTTCCGTCCAATTTTTCACAAGGTATATGCATTGGAGGTTGTGCTCTGTCCTCTTTGGCATCAATTTCGGACTTCTCAGCGGAATCCTTTACAGTTCTTGATTCCCATGGAGGTTCAGCATCTCCTAAATCTTCAACCACTTCTTCCTCTACATCTATCATGGCTTTCTCTACTTGTTCCAATACAAAGCCATGCTCCCCATTGTCCACTAGAGTTTCTAGTGTTTCCTTCATGCTACGCTCTTCTTTTGATTCTCCACATGCAGCCATGGGAGTACCTTGAGTTCTCAGATGTCGGAAAGCTATTATGTTTACTACCTCGGTTAAGGCAGTAGTGAGTTCTAGTATGCCCTTTTGTATCCTTGCTTGCCCTTGAAGAAGAACACGAAGTTTGTCATTCATTGGAGGTTGGGGTGGGTATGAAGGTTCATTGGTAGGGAGAGAGGGTTCAATATAAGAATGTGGTGGTTCTTGGGAATAATTGGATTGGGATTGTGGTGGATAAGGGTCATACAGTGGTGAATGGTGAAAAGGAACTTGTGAGTGTGGTGGTTCAAAGCTACGTTGAGAGGATGGTGTATAAGCACAGGGTGGGACTTGTCGGTAATTACAAGGGGGTCCACCATGTCTATTAGCTTGGTATGCATTGTATAGTGGTCCTCGTCCATGATATCTTGGAGGGTGTTGTTGACCAAAGGGTTGATCAGATCCTCTTGGCTCCATCCATCTTTGATTGCTCTGACCTTGATGCATGTTCCTGCTATAGCTTTTGTTCCTTTCAACAATATTAGAACCAAACTCAAAGTGAGAGGGGTGAGAATTCATAGTAGCTAATGGAAATAAAAGGAGAAAACAAAAACAAATAAACAAGTAAAAGAAAAATATTTACAATAACCAATAATAAGGCACACGTTTGCAGCTCCCCGGCAACGGCGCCATTTTGACGATCGGGTTTTTCTATCGGTAAAGAAATATAAAAATATGATCGCGTTGTAAGTATAGCTTCTAAACCAACAGAAAATCCTTTCGTACAAACGTTTTGGTTGTCACAAAGAACAAACCCCTTTAAAATTGATAACCGAAGTATTTAAACCTCGGTTCGTCTTCTCAAGGAACTGCAGGGAGGTATGTTCTTATTAATGGTTATGAGTTTTGTAAATTGGGGGTTTTAAAGGTAAGGAACAAGTAATTTAAATGACAAATAAAATAAATAAATAACTGTAAAATAAACTCTTGGCAAGGTATGAAAATTTGGAAGTCCTATGCTAGTTACTCCTATGAGAATGGAAGTTAATCCCACTTAGTTAACCTTTATGAAAGCAAGGGAAAGTCAAGTGAACTAATTAGTTAGATTCCCAAGTCCTAGCCAACTCCTAAGGAAAGACTAGAGTTAGTGGAATACCAGTCAATTTAGCCGACATAACAACCAATCACGGATAGTTGATAACTCAAGAGCTTCTAGTTAATCAATTAAAGCCAATGATATAAAAAGCTAGATAAGAATCTTAGATATGAAATACCTCAATTGCATTAATAAGAGAAAATCAATCTAAACATAAAGAGTTCATAAGCCAATCTGGCAACATAAGTAATTAAAGGATAGCATTAAAGTATCTGAAGGTAAAAGAGAAATATAAAGTAAAAGAAATATTGAACCTGATGAAGAGTTGAAATTCTAAATCCTTTAAGAGGAATTCTAATCCTAAAACCTAAGAGAGAGAAGAGAACCTCTCTCTCTAAAAACTACATCTAAACCATGAAAAGTAAAAATTGAAGGCTCTCCTCTGAATGGATGCATTTCCCAACTTTATAACCTCTAATCTGTGCTTTCTGGACTTGGATCTGGGCCACAAAGGGTTTCAAAAATCGCTGGGAGCGTTTTCTGCAGTTTCTGGTGCGTGGCGTCTGTCACACGTCCGCGTGGGTCACGCGGTCGCGTCATCTGGGAGTTTTCCTTATCACGCGTTCGCTTCGGTCATGCGTACGCGTCATCTGTATTCTGCTCAAGGCGCGCGTCCGCGTCAGTCATGCGTTCGCGTCGCTGCCTTTTCGCGCTAGGCATGCGGCCGCGTCGTCCATGCGTTTGCGTCGATGCCAGTTTCTTCAAAAACTCCATTTTGTGCTTTCCTTCCATTTTTGTATGTTTTATTTTCCATCCTTTAAATCATTCCTGCCTTAGTAGATCTGAAACTACTCAACACACAAATCACGGCATCGAATGGTAATAAAAGGTAATTAAAATAATTATTTTTAAAGCATAGGAAACATGTTTTTCACATATATCACATAATAAGGAAGGGAAAGTAAAACCATGCAATTTACATGAATAAGTGGGTGAAGGGTTGAATAAATCACTTAAATTGAGCACAATATATATCATGAAATATGGGTTTATCAAACATCGTCCTCGCAGGTTCTCAGTAGAGGATTTAAGAATTTTCATAAGAAGATATTTAAAAAGAAAACTATTTTCAATTACAGTGATCATCACTCGTCTTATGAATCCTTTTTGAAAACCAACGGTTAATCATCAAAAATCCAAAACCTTTTCAAAAACCATCAGTTAATTATCCAAAATTCAAAACTTGTTTTTTTCTTATAAAATGATCTTAAAAGTTACCTAGACAGTAAGAATGACCAATCTGTTCTAAGCATAGGTTCATTATTAAGTCTATGTTGAATCAGCTTGATTTTTCATACTTTGCTAAAACTCAAAAACAAATCAACCACGGCTTCTGACCCAAGTAACTCAATCACCACAATCCAATCAACCAGTCTCAATCACAAGTAATGAAGTTCAAACACAAACAAGGACAATTACAGCAAGTATGTCAGTTAGCAGTTAAACAGAAGTAGTCACATAGGCAAACCAAATACAATATATACACCCAAACAATGTCACAAAGATGCATATGATGCATGCCTGTCCTAATGGGCATGAACTCATGTGTTGGTTAAACTAGTCCGGTAGCTAACCCGGACATTGCCTCTTTGTCATGCATCTCAGTGAGGAATATAATAATCTCGGCTTCATCAAAGTTGGTCCAAAAGGGGTAGTACATGCCTTTGCACCTCTCACTGGAGGTAGTGCTATCCAGGATGCATGTCCGACCACCCTTACAACTAAAGAGAACCACGAACAAGCAGAATTAACCAAACAGCCCTTGTTCGAGTTGTCATACTTATCTAGGAGGAATCAGGAAGGGGATCTTAACCTTCCACCGTCTCTTTGGAGGTGATCTTATATTCCCAGGAGAAACAAAGAAGGGGATCATCTCTTTCTACCATCTCACTAGGGTTGCACATCCAACATTTACAACTGGGATATAGTGCTCAAGCACACTCTTGGGATATAGTGCCCCACACACTCTTCAATCTCAATCAAACTCAAAATTCATAAATAAAATAAGTCTTTATACTCATCTTTATCCCATTTCAAAATCATTCTTAACCCATTCACTTTCAAATAACAAAATACATTTAATTCACATCATGCTAAGAATCCCCTTTTTCTCAAATCGTCGTCCTTTAAAACAAATACCACTTTTGCAACATTTTCCAAAACCTTCAAAACAACTTCAATCTAAACGAGTTCAATGTTAAACCTCTTTCAAAAGATTCAGAAATTATTTATTCATAAATAAATCACTTTAAATAAGGATTTATTAATAAAACTCCACGGTAGAGTCTCAAGACTTTTGGGGGAGAACAACCAATCTTATTTTCTTAAATTCATTAATCCTTAAAATCATAACTTCTTAATTAGAATCAATCAAAATAAAATTTAAACCAAATTTTCTGAACCAATTTCAAAACCAAATCATTTAAACTAAACTAAATAATTTAAATTAAAAGTTCCAAACCAATTTTAAAACCAAATCATTTAAACAAAACCAAATCATTTAAACCAAAACTAAATCATTTAAACAAAAAGTTTCGAACCAATTTCAAAATCAAATCATTTAAACCAAAAGTTCCAAACCAATTTTAAAACCATTCCAAGCTTTAAAACGTTTTTCAACAAGGTTCAAGGCCATATCAGTTAGAAATTAAAAATACTAATTGAATATTCCAAAAATAGTTATCCTCAAATCCATTACTTTAATTACTCTAAAATCTTTAAAAGTACTCAAGACATGTCTCTTTTGGTAAAATTAATCAAACTAAACTCATTTTTCCTTTAAACAAAACTTCCAACCCAAATTTCAAAACCACCATAACCAAAACTCCCAAAACTCTTCAAATTCTTACAAAATTAAGTTAATTCTTGTTATTAAATTTCACTTAAACACTTATAAATATTTTGGTAGCATCTCCCCTAAAATTCGGACTTTACCATCCTTACGGGTTCCACTAAAACCACATTTCTAAAATCTTTTCCAAACAATTTCAAAATCAACTCATTCCTCAATATAAATATATAATTTGAATTTCCAAAACAAAATCATTTCTCAACATATATATAAATCAAATTTCCAAAACAAAATTCTTTTCAGTATTAACATTCAAATCATCTTTCCAAAAATCAATTTTTTTTATCAACAACCACAAACCGGCTCAAACAATCAATACTTCAATTAAGTAGACAGTCATATTCATCCAAAACAAACTAGTCAATCCATAAAACTCATAAAATCACCAAACATATATATGTTTCACATCAATATCAATTTATAAAAATTCTGTAATATAAAATAAGTTTTAAGAAAAACCCCTACCTCAACTTGTCAAAACCCACAAAACCAAATGCGTCTAAAAAAAATCCTTTTTCTAAGGCATTAACGTCGCAAAAATCTCAGCAATATATAACAGAACAGCAACTAAAAGGGTTTTAAACAAGGAACAACTTACCAGACTTACGAATAAGTGAGAGAACAAATCAGTGGCAGCTCCGGTGACAACTTCCAGTGAGTAGAACAGCAGTAGAGAGCTCTGGCGGTGACGTAGCAGCTTGGTGTCGCATGCAACAACCATTAAACTCAACATGCAAGATCCGTAACTTGACCCTATATTACCAACATCTCAGAACCTTTAACAACTTAGAACAGAACATCGATTTCAAGGGTTTCGGAAACAAAAATGCTTACTAAGAAAACAGGGACTCCAGCGGCGGTTTTCGATGGCCAGAACAGTGGTGATGGCAGCGGACACGTACGGCGGTGCTGACGGGACATGATGGCAAGGAGCACGGCAGCACTCTTCTTCTTCTGCATGTCCTTGGCTCGCGCGTCTTCTCCTCCTTCTCTGTGACGGTAATGCACAGCAGTGACAGACCCAACAGTAGTGGCACTGGGCAGAGACAACGACGGCAGATCTGACGGCAACGACAACGCATGGCTGCAGTGGCGTTCAAGCTTCAGTGGTGACGGATTTTCAGCTTCGGCGATGGTAGCGAGGAGCACGATAGTGGCACAACTTCCTCCCCTCGCTAACTCCCTGTCTCTCCTCCTCTGATCTGACAGCGATTGTAACACCCTAACTTTTAGCACATCATGATCATACTAAAAGTAAGGCATTACTAATATACTTTTCCTTTTATTTGCTATTTAATATTAAGTCTCTACACGTTAACTTGTCGATAGTTTTTAAGAAAAACAAAATTCTTTTTATTTTGGTATATACTTCAAGCTCAACTATGTCAGATAAACATATACTTACACAATTACTATTAATACTTAATAACTATTCGAAGGTACGTTTAATACACTTTTTATTTATACCTCCATATCAGCAATTACATACTCATACCTCCGCATCACCATATTATTAAACGTACTTCCGCATCACCTTATTTTTATTCACATCTGCGCATCACCACATATTCCTTCACTTATCATACCTCAAAACGTTTAGTTTCTAGGCAGCCAAACTTCTTTAACGTTTAATAAAAATTCCTTTTCTTAATAAACCGGACTCAAATTATTACTTAAAACAAGAATCTTTCTCAATAGGATAAACTTAAAACATAACATTTTTCCTGATAAACTGAAAGCCAAATAGAATGAGTTTTAAATCAAATTCTCTTTTGAATAACGCTTTAAGCAAAGCCTCAAAATTTTATAAAAAATTATGCATCATTTTCTCTAAAATTCGGGCTTTGCCACCTTTCAAGGGTTCCAACCAAACCATTTCCAATTCTTAGAAATTATTCTTGATAGTTCAAAGGAATAAAATTCAGTACTATAAACCTATTTTCAATTCTCAAAGATCACTTCCAACAAATCAACAAACCAAGTCCAATATCTAAAACATTTATAAATCTAAAATCTAACCAGTTCCCAATGTCTAAATCTTTTCCAATTCTCAATTCATTACTAATAAAAGAAATTTTCAATACAAGACCCTTTTCTCAATATGAGTAAATATATAAACCAAATATTTTCCAATATAAAATTATTTTTTAAAATAAGCTTATAAATTAGACCTTCGAAACAAAACCACGTTTTCGGTTATTTTTTTACAAAAAATTGGATAGAATCTCCCCTTAAAATTTAGACTTCACCACCCTTGGGGGCTCCTTCACTTTCATAACTTCTCAACTTATCTCAATCCAAACCAACCCTCAATTCAGACTTAATTCATATTTTCATTTCAACAAATATCGCCACATTCATTACTTACAATTACAATACAACCAACAGCAACTATAACCATATCATCATCAATAACAAATTCACAATTAAAAAATACACATATAACTCATTTAATCACCCAATTCTTTACCGCACCATCAAACATACCAAAATTCAGTTTCAACATGCTTAGACATGCTCACATTCACTAACAATTTTCAACTACATCAATTTTCGTTAATTGGTCATGTATAGCATTTACAAATTATTTGTAATTATTCAGTAAGCTTTTTGACATTCTTAAATTAAAAACTGTTGATTTTAAAATAAAACCCCATACCTCAAAGTCACGTTTAGAAGAAATTGGAGACGAAATTGTTGCGGTAGTGGCTGAGCCAACAAGAACAACAGCTTCAACATTCACCGGTGTGAGCAGCAGCAGCGGCAGCAAAAACCCGAACTGAACTAGCAATAGCAGCGACGTTAGTGAGGGCGGCTTCGACAGCCACATACAACTAAGCGGCATCCTCTAATCGACCACTATGGATACCACACCAACAGCACCCACAGCAGTGGCATGGAAGAGCAGCGGCCATAGTAGCAACAGCTGCAGCAGAGCTTCCGCAACGGTAGTCCTCTATGGAGGCGACAACACTGAGACACAACTCCTCCCTCCTCTCATCGGCAGCAGCGACATGCAAGGACAACTCCCCCAGCCCATTGGGGTTCCAAGCTCACGTCTCTTCTCTCTTGTCTGGGCTCGACGGCGGTGGCACGGCTGGGGTCAGTGGCAGTGGCTTCCTCAGTGGCGGCAGGACACAACAGGGACGAGTTGACATGACAAACGACACCGACGGTGATCCCTCTCCCTCACAATGCCGCAAACTCTCTCTCCCGCTCCAGTGACTTCGACGATGGCTCATGGAGAAGGCAACGGCAGAAACGACGCAGCTCAATGGTGACGTGACAGCGCGACGAGGCACAGGACGCGACTCCTTCCTCTTCTCTTCTCCCTCATTCCCTGGAACTCCCCATCTTCTCTCCTTCCCCGATTTCATTTCCCCTTTCTTTTCCTCTCTTAATCTATCTCTACGTTTGTGTGGGTACCGGGTGAGGGGTGGCATTAGAGAGGTGAGTGGTGGTGAGACGGTGAGGTGGTTATGTTAGGATTAGTAAATTAGAAATTGGGGTTTAGAATTGAGAATTTAGGGTTTCAGATTTGGAAATTAGGGTTTGGATAGAGCAAAGTTAGAGTTTGTAGTGTAAAAGAATTAATAAAAATAATAAAGTGGGATAATAATCTAAAGCCAAATTAAATACGAAATAATTATCTTTGAAATTCTATTTAATTACTACCTAGTAAATTATTTTCAAATAACTACTAATTAAATGTAAATTAGAAATAATTAAATTAATTTTTCTTTGTTCATAAAATAAGGTTCGAAACTAAATATTCAAAATATAGTATATAAAATTTTCATTATTTTTCAGTTACTAGAAATTCAAATTATAATTAAGAAATTACTCGATTTATATGTAAAAATATCTGAAAATATAATTTTGATTAAATAGAATAAATCATAAAGTAACTTATTATTTAATTTTGAAAATTTGGAGTCTTACAGCGATGGTGACGGCGAGCTAGACGATGGTTGGGTGCGACGGCAACTCTCTCTCTCCCTTCTTTGCTGTAAAATGCAAATAAAGAAAATGCAACTAAAAATCCTAAAAGACCTAAAAATGAAAGAAAAATAAAATGTGAAAGTGTTAGGATTAGAAATTTGTTACCCAAAAATGCCGATTGGTCGGACGACCTCCCCACACTTAAAGATTGCACCGTCCTCGGTGCATTCAAAGATGAGCAAGGGGTACGGCGACTACACGGGTTGCCATCTTCAGCTGGCGGATCAACCGGTTACTGCGTGTTCTTTTTTCCACTTCTATTTTTGTTTATAATGACTCATCCTGAAAATAGAATACACGATAAGGAGACAAGTAAATGCAAGAGCAAGGAAGCATATATTTTTGGAATGAGGTAATGATCACTAGAATGAAGTGAGTGAATTAGTGTGACATTAATGAAACAAGTGCATAAATTCTAAATTGCATGCGGTTTAGAACACACACGCTGATATTAAAAGTTATGTCACAAGTACACAAGAAGAAGTAAGCTCTTCACTCATTCTAGTGTGCTTGAGATACTTCAAAGAAAACTTGTGGGTTAAGATAACCAAACAAGGAATAAAGAAGCATAAAAGCATTCAAGCAAATATCAAGCAATTGTGAATTGGATAATGAATGGACATTGATTGATGTGTAAGTAAACTTAGTGAACCAATTGAAATAAAAAGCTCACACATTAAACAATGACACATATTGAAGTTGTTTGCAACACCTAAGTGGCATAGAAGTGGAACACATGGGTGCTATGGAACTCAGGAAAAAGAAGATAGAAGTGAAACTCAATCACATAGCAAGAATGGTCCACAAAGCTTAGAAAGCTCAAAAATATGTCACTAGGTAAGCTTTCGATCCAATTTCACAATTTCATAAATCTCAATGCATAAAATAGGTGATGTAAATAAGGGTCAATCATAAACAAGCATCACCTAACAAAAAATGCATTGATAATATACTATTGCCTAATCATAATGAAATGCTTTAAATCACATGGTGACCAGAACATGCAATTCAAAAGATTTAAAAAAAAACTTGAAGGCAATATTGTGAGTACTTGGTATTCAAAAACATTAAGCATTAGGAGCTCAAAACCAAGTTGCAAATTGTAACCTCAACAAAGAATCCAACAATGAATAACAAAAACAATTATGCTAAAATAGCATCAAGTTAATAAGCAGCAACGAATAGTAAACAAAATTAATAATCCAACACTCATCATGAAAAATAGAAAATTAAACAAAAATTAAACTAACTAAATAACTAACCAACTAACTAACTAAAAGAAATGGTGATAGATGGTGATTGGTAGTGTTGGATGATGGTTGAAGAAGGCAAAGAAAAGAAGAGAAGAGAGAAAGAAATGGAAAGAAGAGAAGAAAAGAAGAGTGGTGAAACAGGGCAGGCTTCACGCGTACGCGTGAAGTAACGCGTAAGCGTGGTGAGGTGAAATGGGTACGACACGTACGCGTGAGTCACGCATACGCGTGATGGACAAATCAGAGAGGCGACATGTACGCGTGGGGTGACGCGTACGCTTGGGTGGACTTTGTGCTAGAGGCACAATTCCAGCCTAAAACTCGCGCAACTCTCTGGAATTTGTATGGGAGCATGAAAATTTGATGGCCATGTGTACGCGTGGGTGAGGCGTACGCGTGGATGGTCAAAAAACTTGGGGTCACGCGTACGCGTGGGTGACACGTACGCGTGGCATGGTGCTCTGTTTTTCAAAATTTTTCCAAGTTCTTGCACCAAACCAAGCATTCCAAACCTCCAAACAGCTATCAAAACACCATAAAACCTTATTTAACATACTAGACTACTAACTAAACCAACATAAACATGAAATTAAACTAATTTTACCAATATATACAAAAAGAAAAAATGAAAAAGATGTTACCATGGTGGGGTGTCTCCCACCTAGCACTTTTATTTGTTGTCCTTAAGTTGGACTTATGGTGAGCTCCTTGTCATGGTGGCTTGTGCTTGAATCCATCCTTGAACATCCACCAATGCTTGGACTTCCAATAAGCTCCATTCTTCAAAATTAATGCCACCAAGCCTTGATGGAGTTTCGCACAAGCTAAGGGCTCCCAAAATTGATCCTCATGTATATCCGGATCCCAAACCTTGTTTCTACACCCGTCTTCAAGTTGATCATCATTAATCCATCCGGGTGCCATAATCTTAGAATTCTCACTCAAGCGACCAAACATCATCCTAGACCCAAGCAATCTAGTTCTACACCAACCTTTGCTATTAAGCCTTGAAAATGCAACCATCATGAACTTTGATTTACAATGCCAACCACTAACCATCTCCCTTTTGCTCTTAAAGACACAAAGAGCTCTAAGTTTCCCATCCGTCTCAAGCAAACTATATTCAAGTGGGATAATAAATCTTAGAGATAAGAGATTTATCCACTTGAATGAAAGAATGGATGATGACGGCTTGGGGAGAGGTGTTTTCAATGTCCTTGCAAGCTCTACTCCCTTGTGTTCTTCCTTGATTACCTCCACCTCTAAGCAAGCTTCTTCAATTTCAACCTCTTCCTCTTGGTAGCTGGTACGCAAAATCGTGATTATTCATTTCCTGGCCATAGCGCCAAAAACTTGGTGTGGGAGAACGTGATCTCAAGACTTCTTCACAATTCCGTGTAACTAACCAGCAAGTGCACTGGGTCGTCCAAGTAATAAACCTTATGTGAGTAAGGGTCGATCCCACAGAGATTGTCAGCTTGAAGCAAGCTATGGTCATCTTGTAAATCTCAATAAGGCAGATTCAAATGGTTATGATGTTTTGATAATTAAAATATAAATAAAATATAAAATAAGATAGAAATACTTATGTAATTCATTGGTGAGAATTTCAGATAAGCGTATGGAGATGCTTTGCTCCTTCTGAATCTCTGCTTTCTTACTGCCTTCATTCAATCATTCATACTCCTTTCCATGGCAAGCTGTGTGTTGGGGGATCACCGTTGTCAATGGCTACCGTCCATCCTCTCAGTGAAAATGGTCCAAATGCGCTGTCACTGCACGACTAATCATCTGTCGGTTCTCACTCATGTTGGAATAGGATCCATTGATCCTTTTGCGTCTGTCACTATGCCCAACACTCGCGAGTTTGAAGCTCGTCACAGTCATCCCATCCCAGATCCTACTCGGAATACCACAGACAAGGTTTAGACTTTCTGGATCTCAAGAATGCTGCCAATTGATTCTAGCTTATACCACGAAGACTCTGATCTCAAGGAATTGAAGGCTCTGTTGTTAGGAGACACAATCAAACGCATGGACCAGGAATCCAAGAGATATACATTCAAGCTTATTTTCATGTAGAACGGAAGTGTTTGTCAGGCACGCGTTCATAAGTGAGAATGGTGATGAGTGTCACTTGATCATCACATTCATCATGTTCTTGTGTGTGAATAAATATCTTAGAATAAGAATAAGCTTGAGTTGAATAGAAAGACAATAGTACTTTGCATTAATTCATGAGGAATAGCAGAGTTCTACACCTTAATCTACGGGGTGTAGAAACTCCACCGTTGAAAATACATAAGTGAAAAGTCTAGGCATGGCCGTGAGGCTAGCCTCCAAACGTGTACAATATGATCTATGATAGCATAAAACTAATCAAGGATATGAAATAAATCACTAAAAGTAGTTTTTATACTAAACTAGTAGCTAGGGTTACAGAAAATAAGTAACTAAGTGCAGATAGTGCAGAAATCCACTTTCGGGGCCCACTTGGTGTGTGCTTGGCCTGAGCATTGAAGCTTTCACATGTAGAGACTCTTCTTGGAGTTAAACGCCAGCTTTGGTGCCAGTTTGGGCGTTTAACTCCTGCTTTTATGCCAGTTCTGGCGTTTAACGCCAGAATAGGGTAGAAAGTGGGCGTTCAAACGCCAGTTTGCGTTACCAATACTCGGGAAAAGTACGGACTATTATATATTGCTGGAAAGCCCAGGATGTCTACTTTCCAAAGCAATTGAGACGCCAATTGGGTTTCTGTAGCTCCAGAAAATCCATTTCGAGTGCCGGGAGATCAGAATCCAACAGCATTTGCAGTCCTTTTTCAGCCTCTGAATCAGATTTTTGCTCAGGTCCCTCAATTTCAGCCAGAAAATACCTGAAATCATAGAAAAACACACAAACTCATAGTAAAGTCCAGAAATGTAAATTTTTCTTGAAAACTAATAAAAATATACTAAAAAGTAGCTAGATCCTACTAAAAACTACCTAAAAACAATGCCAAAAAGCGTATAAATTATCCACTCATCACAACACCAAACTTAAATTGTTGCTTGTCCCCAAGCAACTGAAAATCAAATAGGATAAAAAGAAGAGAATATACTATAAATTCTAAAATATCAATGAAACTTAGCTCCAATTAGATGAGCGGGACTAGTAGCTTTTTGCCTCTGAACAGTTTTGGCATCTCACTTTATCCTTTGAAATTCAGAATGATTGGCATCTATAGGAACTCAAAATTTAGATAGTGTTATTGATTCTCCTAGTTCAGTATGTTGATTTTTGAACACAACTACTTTATGAGTCTTGGTCGTGGCCCTAAGCACTTTGTTTTCCAGTATTACCACCGGATACATAAATGCCACAGACACATAATTGGGGAAACCTTTTCAGATTGTGACTCAGCTTTGCTAGAGTCCCCAATTAGAGGTGTCCAGGGTTCTTAAGCACACTCTTTTTACTTTGGATCATGACTTTAACCGCTCAGTCTCAAGCTTTTCACTTGACACCTTCACGCCACAAGCACATGGTTAGGGACAGCTTGGTTTAGCCGCTTAGGCCAGGATTTTATTCCTTTGGGCCCTCCTATCCATTAATGCTCAAAGCCTTGGATCCTTTTACCCTTGCCTTTTAGTTTAAAGGGTTACTGGCTTTTTGCTCTTGCCTTTTGGTTTAAAGAGCTCTTGGCTTTTTCTGCTTGCTTTTTCTTTTTCTTTCTTTTTTCTTTCGCAAGCCTTATTTTTCACTGCTTTTTCTTGCTTCAAGAATCAATTTTATGATTTTTCAGATTATCAATAACATTTCTCCTTTTTCATTATTCTTTCAAGAGCCAACAGTTTTAATATTCATAAACTTTACTATAAAAAATATGCATTGTTCAAGCATTCATTCAGAAAGCAGAAAGTATTGTCACCACATCAAAATAATTAAACTAATCTCAAGGATGAATTCAAAATTCATGTACTTCTTGTTCTTTTGCATTTAGAACAATTTTTTATTTAAGAAAGGTGATGGATTCATAGGACATTCATAGCTTTAAGGCAAAAAAACACTAGACACTAATGATCATGTAAATAAAGGCATAAACATAAACAAACATAAAGCATAGAGAATGAAAAATAGAAAAATAAAAAACAAGGAAATTAAAGAACGGGTCTACCTTAGTGATGGTGGCGTCTTCTTCCTCTTGAAGAACTAATGGTGCTCTTGAGCTCCTCTATGTCTCTTCCTTACCTTTGTTGCTCCTCCCTCATAGCTCTTTAATCTTCTCTAATCTCCTGGAGAATGATGGAGTGCTCTTGGTGCTCCACCCTTAGTTGTCCCATGTTGGAACTTAATTCTCCTAGGGAGGTGTTAATTTACTCCCAATAGTTTTGTGGAGGAAAGTGCATCCCTTGAGGCATCTCAGGGATTTCATGATGAGGAATTTCCTCATGCTCTTGTTGAGGTCTATGAGTGGGCTCTCTTGTTTGCTCCATCCTCTTTTTGGTGATGGGCTTGTCCTCTTCAATGAGGATGTCTCCCTCTATGACAATCCCAGCCAAATTGCAGAGGTGACAAATGAGGTGAGAAAAGGCTAACCTTGCCAAAGTGGAGGACTTGTCAGCTACCTTGTAGAGTTCTTGAGGTATAATCTCATGAACTTCCACTTCCTCTCCAATCATGATACTATGGATCATGATGGCCCGATCCACAATTACTTCAGATCGGTTGCTAGTAGGAATGATAGAGCGTTGGATGAACTCCAACCATCCTCTAGCTACAGGCTTAAGGTCCGGTCTTCTCAATTGAACCAATTTGCCTCTTGAGTCACTTTTTCATTGAGCTCCTTCCACACATATGTCCATGAGGACTTGGTCCAACCTTTGATCAAAGTTGACCCTTCTAGTGTAAGGGCGTGCGTTTTCTTGCATCATTGGCAAGTTGAACGCCAACCTTACATTTTTCGGACTGAAATCTTAGTATTTCCCCCGAACCATTGTAAGTCAATTCTTTGGATTCGGGTTCATACTTTGATCATGGTTCCTAGTGATCCATGCGTTTGCATAGAACTCTTGAACCATTAAGATTTCGACTTGTTGAATAAGATTGGAGAGAACTTCCCATCCTCTTCTTCTAATCTCATGTCGGATCTCTGGATACTCACTCCTTTTGAGCATGAAAGGGACCTCAGGGATCACCTTCTTCTTGGCCACAACTTTATAGAAGTGGTCTTGATGGACCTTTTAGATGAATCTCTCCATCTCTCATGACTCAGAGGTGGAAGCTTTTGCCTTCCCTTTCCTCTTTCTAGAGGTTTCTCCAGCCTTAGGTGCCATAAATAGTTATGGAAAAATAAAAAGCAATTCTTTTACCACACCAAACTTAAAAGGTTTACTCCTCCTCGAATAAAGAAGAAAGAATGAAGGAGAAAAAAAAAGAAAATGGAGGAGATTGAGGGAGAGGGTAAATTCGGCCAAGGGGGTATAAGGTGTTTGTGATGTGTGAAATTGAAGGAGTGATGAGGGGTATATATAGAAGTGGGGGGAGGGTTAGGTTCGTGTATTTGGGGTTGGGTTTGGGAGGGAAAAAGAGTTTTAAATTTGAAGTTAGGTGGTGTTTTGGGGAAAAGTGAATGAGGTGATTGGTGAAGGGTATTTGGAAAGAGATATGGAGGTGATTGGTGAAGGGTATTTGGGAAGAGATATGGAGGTGATTGGTGAAGGGTATTTGGGGAAGAGTGTTATGAAAATGTGTGAAGAAGAGAGAGTGAGTTGAGGTTGGTGGGGATCCTGTGGGATCCACAGATCCTGAGGGATCAAGGACTTAGCATCCCTGCTCCATTTAGGTGTGCAAACGCTCTTAGAGTGCAATTCTGGCGTTAAACGCCAGGTTGCTGCTTGTTTCTGGCGTTTAATGCCAGCTTTTCTCCCTTTCTTGGTGTTTAACGCCAACTTAGTGCCCTGTTCTGGTGTTAAACGCTAGTCTAGTGCCTATTTCTGGCGTTAAACGCCCAGAATGGTGCCAGACTGGGCGTTTAATGCCCATTCTGCTACTCTTACTGGCGTTTAAATGCCAGTAAGCTCTTCCTCCAGGGTGAGCTATTTTTAATGCTGTTTTTTATTTTATTTTTGATTTTTCAGTTGTTTTTGTGACTTCACATGATCATCAATCTACAGAAAACATAAAATAACAATGGAAAATAAATAGATATAATTAAATAACATTGGGTTGCCTCCCAATAAGCGCTTCTTTAATGTCAATAGCTTGACAGTGAGCTCTCATGGAGCCTCACAGATAATCAGAGCAGGGTTGTGGCCTCTCAACACCAAACTTAGAGTTTGGTTGTGGCCTCCCAACACCAAACTTAGAGTTTGAATGTGGGGGTTTTGCTTGACTCTATATTGAGAGAAGCTTTTCGTGCTTCCTCTCCATGGTTACAGAAGGAGAACCTTGAGTCTTGAATACAAGGTAGTCCTCATTCAACTGAAGGACTAACTCTCCTCTGTTAACATCAATCACAGCTTTTGCTGTGGCTAGGAAGGGTCTGCTAAGGATGATGGATTCATCCTCATCCTTCCCAGTGTCTAGGATTATGAAATCAGCAGGGATGTAAAGGCCTTCAACCTTCACTAGCACGTTCTCTACTAGTCCATAAGCCTGTTTCATTGATTTGTCTGCCATCTCTAGTGAGATTCTTGCAGCTTGTACCTCAAAGATTCCCAGTTTCTCCATTACAGAGAGTGGCATGAGGTTTATCCCTGACCCCAGGTCACACAGAGCCTTCTCAAAGGTCATGGTGCCTATGGTACAAGGTATGAAGAATTTTTTGGGATCCGGTTTCTTCTGACATAATGTCTGCCTCATTAATGCATTCAGTTCATTGGTGAACAAGGGGGTTCATCCTCCCAAGTCTCATTACCAAATAACTTAGCATTCAGCTTCATGATTGCTCCTAGATACTTAGCAACTTGCTCTTCAGTGATGTATTCATCCTCTTCAGAGGAAGAATATTCATCAGAGCTTATGAATGACAGAAAAAAGTTCAATGGGATCTCTGTGATCTCTGTATGAGCCTCAGATTCCTTTGGTTCCTCAAAGAGAAACTCCTTTCTATCCAGAGGACGTCCCATGAGGCTTTTCTCACTGGGACTCACGTCCTCCTCACTCTCTCCAAGTTCGGCCATGTTGGTCATGGTTATGGCCTTGCACTCTCTCTTGGGATTTTCTTCTGTGTTACTTGGGAGAGTACTGGGAGGAGTTTCAGTGATATTCTTACTCAGCTGACCCACCTGTGCCTCCAAATTTCTAATGGAGAACCTTGTTTCATTCATGAAACTTAGTGTGGTCTTGGATAGATTAGAGACTATGGTTGCCAGGCCAGAATGGCTCTGTTCAGAATTCTCTATCTGTTGCTAAGAAGATGATGGAAAAGGCTTGCTATTGCTAAACCTATTTCTTCCACCATTATTATTGAAGCCTTGTTGAGGCTTCTGTTGGTCCTTCCATGAGAAATTTGGATGATTTCTCCATGAAGGATTATAGGTGTTTCCATAGGGTTCTCCCATGTAATTCACCTCTGCTATTGCAGGGTTCTCAGGATCATAAGCTTCTTCTTCAGAAGATGCTTCTTTAGTACTGTTGGATGCAGCTTGCAACCCATTCAGACTTTGAGAAATCATATTGACTTGCTGAGTCAATATTTTGTTCTGAGCCAATATGGTATTCAGAGTATCAATTTCAAGAACTCCCTTCTTCTGAGGCGTCCCATTGTTCACAGGACTCCTCTCAGAGGTGTACATGAATTGGTTATTTGCAACCATTTCAATGAGTTCCTGAGCTTCTGTAGGGGTTTTCAGATGAAGAGATCCTCCTGCAGAATGGTCTAATGACATTTTTGACAAATCAGACAGACCATCATAGAATATACATATGATGCTCCATTCTGGAAGCATGTTAGTAGGACACCTTTTGATCAATTGCTTATATATTTCCCAAGCTTCATAGAGGGACTCACCTTCCTTCTGTCTGAAGGTTTGAATTTCCACTCTAAGCTTGCTCATCTTTTGAGGTGGAAAGAATTTGGCCAGGAAAGCACTGATCAGCTTTTCCCAAGAGTTCAGGCTTTCCTTAGGTTGTGAATCCAACCATGTTCTAGCTCTGTCTCTTACAGCAAAAGGGAAAAGCATAAGCCTGTAGACCTCGGGATCAACTCCATTGGTCTTGACAGTGTCATAGATTTGCAAGAATTCAGCTAAGAACTGATGATGATCTTCCAATGGAAGTCCATGAAACTTGCAATTCTGTTGCATTAGAGAAACTAATTGAGGCTTAAGCTCAAAGTTGTTTGCTCCAATGGCAGGAATTGAGATGCTTCTTCCATAGAAATTGGAAGTTGGTGTAGTAAAATCACCAAGCACCTTCCTTGCATTGTTGTTGTTGGGTTCGGCCATAGCTATTTTCTCTGTTTCAAAAATTTTAGTTAGGTCCTCTTCAGAGTATTGTGCTTTAACTTCTCTTAATTTTCTCTTAAAAGTCCTTTCAGGTTCAGGATCAGCTTCAACAAGAATGCCTTTATCCTTATTCCTGCTCATATGAAAGAGAAGAGAACAAAGAAAATATGGAATCCTCTATGTCACAGTATAGAGATTCCTTTATGTGAGTAGAAAAAGAGAAGAATAGAAGAATGAGAAGAGAAAAATTCGAACACAGAGAAGAAGAAGGGGTTCGAATTATGAGAGAAGAGAAGTGTTAGTAGATAAATAAATAAATAGAGAGAGATGAGAGGGAGAGTTTTCGAAAATAATTAAAAAGAGAAGGAAAATATTTTTGTTTTTATAAAAAAAATCAGTTATAATTCGAAAATTAAAAAGAGAAACAAAATAAAAATTGAAAACTAATTAAATTATTTAATTAAAAAGATTTTTGAGAAAGTGGTTAGTGATTTTCGAAAATCAAAGAGAGGAAAGTAGTTAGATAGTTTTTTTTTAAATAAGAATTTTTAAAATCAAACAAAAAGTTAGGTGGTTAATTGAAAAGGATTTTGAAAATCAATTTTGAAAAGATAAGAAGTTAGAAAAGATTTTGAAATTAAGTTTTGAAAAAGATATGATTGAAATTTATTTTGAAAAAGATTTGAAAAAAGAAATTTAAAAAGATTTGATTTTTGAAAAAGTTTTGAAAGGATAGGACTTTTTTTTTAAATTGAAAATTTGACTTGACTCATAAGAAATTACTAAATTTAAAAAAATTTTGAAAAAGTCAACTCAAATATTCGAAATTTATGAGAAGAATAAGGAAAGATATTTTTTTATTTTTGAATTTTTAATGAGGAGAGAGAAAAACATCAAAATGACTCAAAACATGAAAATTATGAATCAAAACAAGAAAAATATGCAAGAAAACTTTGAATGTCAAGATGAACACCAAGAATACTTTGAATGTCAAGATGAACATCAAGAACATGTTTTTGAAAATTTTTGAGAAAAGAAACACATGCAAGACACCAAACTTAGAAATTTTCAATGTTTAGACACTAACAAATTGAAAATACATATGAAAAATAAGAAAAGACACAAAACAAGAAAATGCAAAGATCAAATAAGGAAAATCATCAAGAACAACTTGAAGATTATGAAGAACACATGCATGAGTTTTCGAAAATTTTAATGAAAATTAAAAATATGTAATTGACACCAAACTTAAAAGTTGACACTAGACTCAAATAGGAAACATCAAATTATTTTTGGTTTTATGATTTTATTATTTTTTTTGGATGTTTTTTCGAAAATTATTTTGGAAGAAAGAAAATAAATAAATTCAAATTTTTTAATAAGAATTCCAGGAATCATGCAATGTTAGCCTAAAGCTCCGGTCCAGGAATTAGACATGACTTACTAGCCAGCCAAGCTTTAGCAGATCATTACTTTCAATAACAAGATTGATAGAAATCAACAAGCTCTTGTGATGATGAGTTGAAACCTCGGTCCAAAAGATTAGACATGGCTTCACAGCCAGCCAGACTTCAACAGATCATCATGAAACTCTAGAATTCATTCTTAAAAATTCTGAAGTCATAGAATAATTTATTTTTTTGAAAACTTTTTGAAAATAAAAATAATAAAAACAAAAAGCTTAAAATTAAAATAAAATTACCTAATCTGAGCAACAAGATGCACCGTCAGTTGTCCAAACTCGAACAATCTTCGGCAACTTGGTACGCGAAATCGTGATTATTCATTCCCTGGCTATAGCGCCAAAAACTTGGTGTGGGAGAACGTGATCTCAAGATTTCTTCACAATTCCGTGTAACTAACCAACAAGTGCACTGGGTCGTCCAAGTAATAAACCTTACGTGAGTAAGGGTCGATCCCACAGAGATTGTCGGCTTGAAGCAAGCTATGGTCATCTTATAAATCTCAGTCAGGCATATTCAACTGGTTATGATGTTTTGATAATTAAAATATAAATAAAATATAAAATAAGATAGAAATACTTATGTAATTAAATGGTGAGAATTTTAGATAAGCGTATGGAGATGCTTTGCTCCTTCTAAATCTCTGCTTTCCTACTGCCTTCATTCAATCCTTCATACTACTTTCCATGGCAAGCTGTGTGTTGGGGGATCACCGTTGTCAATGGCTACCGTCCGTCCTCTCAGTAAAAATGGTCCAAATGTGCTGTCACCGCACGGCTAATCATCTGTCGGTTCTCACTCATGTTGGAATAGGATCCATTGATCCTTTTGCATCTGTCACTACGCCCAACACTCGCAAGTTTGAAGCTCGTCACAGTCATCCCATTCCAGATCCTACTCAGAATACCACAGACAAGGTTTAGACTTTCTGAATCTCAAGAATGCTGCCAATTGATTCTAGCTTATACCACGAAGACTCTGATATCAAAGAATTGAAGGCTCTGTTGTCAGGAGAGACAATCAAACACATGGACCAGGAATCCAAGAGATATGCATTCAAGCTTATTTTCATGTAGAACGGAAGTGTTTGTCAGGCACGCGTTCATAAGTGAGAACGGTGATGAGTGTCACTTGATCATCACATTCATCATGTTCTTATGTACGAATGAATATCTTAGAATAAGAATAACCTTGAGTTGAATAGAAAGACAATAGTACTTTGCATTAATTCAAGAGGAACAGCAGAGCTCCACACCTTAATCTACGGGGTGTAGAAACTCCACCATTGAAAATATATAAGTGAAAAGTCTAGGCATGGCCGTGAGGCCAACCTCCAAACGTGTACAATATGATCTATGATAGCATAAAACTAATCAAGGATATGAAATAAATCACTAAAAGTAGTTTTTATACTAAACTAGTAGCTAGGGTTACAGAAAATAAGTAACTAAGTGCAGATAGTGCAGAAATTCACTTCCGGGGCCCACTTGGTGTGTGCTTGGGCTGAGAATTGAAGATTTCACATGTAGAGATTCTTCTTGGAGTTAAATGCCAGCTTTGATGCCAGTTTGTGCGTTTAACTCCAGCTTTTATGCCAGTTCTGGCGTTTAACGCCAGAATAGGGTAGAAAGTGAGCGTTCAAACGCCAGTTTGCGTTATCAAAACTCGGGCAAAGTATAGACTATTATATATTGCTGGAAATCCCAGGATGTCTACTTTCCAACGCAATTGTGAGCGTGCCAATTGGGTTTCTGTAGCTCCATAAAATCCATTTCGAGTGCAGGGAGGTCAGAATCCAACAGCATCTGTAGTCCTTTTTCAGCCTCTGAATCAGATTTTTGCTCAGGTCCCTCAATTTCAGCCAGAAAATACCTAAAATCACAAAAAAATACACAAACTCATAGTAAAGTCCAGAAATGTTAAGTAGCTAGATCCTACTAAAAACTACCTAAAAATAATGCCAAAAAGCGTATAAATTATCTGCTCATCAGTAGCTTTCTTCCAATTCAATCTCTTCTTCATTGCTTACCAAGGGCATGGGAGGTTGTGCCTCTTCTTCTTTAATCCCTATGTTAAGTCGAATGGGATAGGATTCAATTGAAGATAAGAATTCATCAATGATTGAATCCATCTCTTGATCGACCTCTTCAAAATCTTCAACCATGATATGTTTTGGAGGTTGTACACCATCCTCAACATCAATTTCAAGCTTCTTGGAAGAGGGCTCCATGATTCTACATTCCCATGGACTTTCAACATCTCCTAAATCTTCAACCACTTCTTCCTCTTCTTCAACAATCATAACTTCCTCCAATTGTTCCAATACAAAATCTAACTCCTCACTATCCACCAGATTTTCCAATCTCTCCTTCATGCTACACTCTTCATTTGATTCTTCACATGTGGCCATGGAAGTACTTTGAGTGTATAAGTATCAGGAGGCAAAAGTGTTTACTACCTTGGTCAAGGTGGCCGTAAATTCTAATACCTCCCTTTTCATCTCTTCTTGTCCTGGAAGAAGAAGGCCAAGGGTGTCATCCATTGGAGATTGAGGTGGATAGGAGGGTTCATTATTTTGAAGAAAGGGTTCATAATAGGAAGATGGTTCTTCTTGGTGTAAATATGGAGATGGTGTGTATTGAGGTGGTTCTTGGGAGTAATTCTGATGGAATTGTGGTGGTTCTATAGATTTTCTTACATAATGGTCACAAGGGTGAGGTAAGGGTGATTGGTTGTATGAGGGATGAGGGACATAGGAAGGTGTTTGGTAGAAGGGGAATTGTGAGTATGGTGGTTCAAAACTATGTTGAGAAGGTGGTTCATAAGCATATGGTGATGGTTGTTGACAACCACAATGAGGGTCACCACATCCATTAGGTTAATATTCATTAGGAGTTGGATTATACCTATAAGAAACCGGAGGAGGTTGTTGCCAAGAAGGTTGATCATATGCATATGGCTCCTCCCACCTTTGGTTGTTCTATCCTTGATGCATATGATCATTGTAGTTCCCATTTCCTACAACATAATTTGAACCAAACTCATAGCCAAAGGGGTGACAATTCATAGTGAAAAGACAAAATAAAAACAAGAACTAATAAGAAATGATGAAAATAAATTCCTAAAACTAGCAAACTAACAAGGAAATAAAAAAAATCAAGCTATTCACAATATTAATATATGTACAATAACCAATAACAAGGCACACATTTGCAATTTCCCGGCAACGGCGCCAAAAATTTGATGAGGAAAAATTGTTGGTAAAGAATTTCTCAATGAATTCTCATTGCAAGTATAGTTCTAAACCAACAAACAATCCTCAATCAAAATTTAATTTGTTTTTCACAAGTACAAACCCCAATAAAAATAACCGAAGTATTTAAACATCGGGTCTTCTCTCTAGGAATTGCAGGGAAGTGTTCATGTTATTGGTTATGGGATAAGTATTTTTGGAATTTTGAATAAGGGACAAGAAAAATAAATGGCAATAAAGTTAAGGAACTCAAATGGTAAAAAGGTCTTGGTAAGGGTTGATAGTTAAGGATCTTTATCCTTGTTACTAACCACAACATGATAATTGTAAGGATCAATCCCATTAAGTCATCCTCTAACAAGTAAAGGAAAGTCAAATGAGCTACATTAATCCTAATCCATAAGTCCTAGCCACTTCACTAATTAACTTAATGGAAGCTAGAGTCAATGGACACCAATCATCAATCACTTGGACATTAGCAACTCAAGTTCACCTAAGTTACCATCCCAAGCCAAGAACACAAAAATCTATTCTAACATCCTTCCAAGCATTTTATCAAACACTTGGAAGGCATAAAAGGAAAGCATCATAAAAGTGCAAGAATAATAAATCTACAACTATTTAAAGCAAGAAAACAACAATAGCAAAGCAATTAAACAATAAGAACATCAAACATAAATTGTATTAATGAAAAGCCAAATCCAACAAGAGTGCTCATAAACATAAAAGAGGCATGAAAAGGGAAATTAACAAGAAAACTAAGAAGAACAAAGATATAAGAACAAGAAATTGTAAAGGAAATAAGATGAAAACAAGAAATTGAACCTAGATCTAAAAGAAATTAACCTACTCCTAACCTAATTCTAGAGAGAAGAGGGAGCTTCTCTCCCTAGAAACTAACTTACATGATGCTAACCTAAAACTAATTGCTCCCCCTTTGTCCAATCTTCAATTCTGCATGAAATAGTCTCTAGAATGAGTTGGATTTGGGCCTGGGAAGCTCAGAAATCACCTCCAGTATTTTCACTTTAATGAGGTCACGTGCCTGCTGTGACGTGTACGCATGGGTCACACGTACGCATCGTCTGGCATTTTCTTCTCACGCGTACGTGTCATGTCACGCGTACGCATCGCCTGGACGATGCACCTCTTCACGCGTGCGCGTCGCTTTAAATGCTCCAAATCCTTATTTTTCCATGAATTCTCCACTTTGCATGCTTTTCTCTTCACTTCTTCCATCCAATTCTTGCCTTATGAATCTGAAATCATTCAACAAACATATCAAGACATCGAATAGAATTAAAGGTGAATTAAAATTAACTAATTAAAGGCCTAAAAAGCACGTTTTCACACTTAAGCACAAATTTAGGGAGAATTATAAAACCTTGCTATTTCATTGAATAAATGTGAGATAAGTTGATAAAATCCGCTAAATTAAGCACAAGATAAACCCTAAAAATAGGATTTATCAGTACTTAAATAAAACTTAAACCGTACCTCTTGTAGCCAAAATAATTGAGCTTCTTCTTAGAAGTCTCCACTAACCCTTAGCTCCAAGCCTCACTAAAGCCCCACAAGCAATATCAATCTTCCAATTGTGTACTAAAATCACCCAATACTCTTAACCCACGAAATTGGTTGATGAAACTCACCAATGGCTCGTACTTGAGCACTCCACAAAACTTAGATAGAATTGTAGAGGATGAGAAGAGCGACGCGTAGACGCAAATGACTCGTCAATCGAAGTTTCGGATCAAAAGTTATGGTGATTTGAAGTTTGATGGAGTTAGGATTTTCTCTCTTCCTCCTCTCTTATCCATAGCCGCACTTCTCTCTTATTTCCTAGGGTAAATGAGCTGAAATGCTCATAACTAATGTTTATATATGTTGGGTCTTGGGTCCACTTGGACCCGGTTCACTTGGTTTAGTCCGTTGGCCCAAACCTCTAAGGTTAGACTTTTAAATCGTGTTTTAAATATTTCTATATTCCCAAATTATAAATTCTTATTTCTTAAGCTTATTTACTTCAAATTAATTTCCTCAACTACAGTACCGGACAGATCTCAACCGGTACTGTCGGTCAAATTTCCAATGTGCGTTTTTATGCAGAAAACTATATTTTCAGACTCAGAAAAATTCACTGAGTCCAAATATCATATTTAAATTATCGAATTCCGATTGCTAAATTTTCTAACCATATTCGCTCCTATTTAATTTATTATTTAATTAATTACAGTTTGACTGGGTTTTACAGGCTCACCATCCTTCCTTAACTCAAAAATGGGTATCGAACTCTAATGGGTAATTAAAAGAGGTTGGAGAACTAGAGAATTAGTTAGACTTCAAAAAAATCACTTATGATGCCGAAACAGGGTTCCGCGTACGCGACATGGTGCCCCTGATAAACCACTATTTTATGGTTTATCTTGTGCTCAATTGAGTAGTTTTTATCAAGTCCTTGCCCACTTATTTATATGATTTGCATGATTTTACAATTCCTTCCTAGTTCTGTTCTATGATTGAAAACTTATTTCCTAAGACTTTAATTTGTATATTTTAATTCCCCTTTATACCATTCGATGTCGTGATCTATGTGTTCAGTGTTTCAGGCTTTGTAAGGCAGGAATGGCTTAGAGGATGGAGAGGAAGCTTGCGGAAATGGAAGAAGCATAAGAAATAAAGGAGATAACCAGCGAGCATCGATGCGCACGCATAGCTCACGCATGCGCGTGATCTCGAGATTTTTAAAGTGACGCGTGCGCGTACCTGACGCGTACGCGTGGATTGGAGATTTGCTAGACGACGTGTGCGTGTGCTTGACGCGTACACGTGACACGCGAAGAAGACTAGCGATGCGTACGCGTGCTTGACGTGTACGCGTGACATGCGCAATCTGCAGAAATAACAGAAAACGCTGGGGCGATTTTGAGCCGAGTTTTGACCCAGTTTCCGGCCCAGAAACACAGACTAGAGCTAGGGGACATGAAGAGACTCAACACAGATTATCATTAGCGTAGTTTTAGTTTTAGATCTGAATCTAGAGAGAAATTACTCTTCCTCTAGGTTTTCTTTGACATTCATATTTTTAGTTTTATACTTTTGCTTTGGATATTGAGAAGAGTCATTACCTCCATTGAAGTTATTGTTCTAGTTTGTTTTCTTATTCCCTTACTCTTCCATATCCTTAATCTTTGTTCAGAGTTACAATTGGATTGTTTTTATAATTTACTAATGCAAAGGATTACTTTTACTTTTAATTAATTTGTAGTTATTGTCTATCATGTCTTCCTTTTATTCCCTTTTTAATTCTGTGCAAGTAATTTTCATATCAATGGAGTAGATTCCCAACTTGACTTGGGGGTTGATTAAATGGAGACCCTTGAGTTATAATGCTCAAGTAATTAGTTAAATTAGAAGTTATTGGCTAATTCTCTATTTACTAACGCTAGACCTTCCCAAGGGAGAGGACTAGGATTTGCGAATAAGAGTTAGCTTAATCACTTAACTTTTCTTTATTTAGTAAGGGTTAACTAAGTGAAAATAATAACCTCTTTATACTACACTTGAGAGAATTCCAACAAGGATAAAACTTCCAATTAATCATTCCCCCAGTCAAGAATTTTTATTTTAAATATATAAATCTCTTCTAATTTTCATTGTGATATTTTACAATTATTTTTTTTCTGTCTTTCAACTCTCAAAATTTATCGGAAAACTCCTGATTAATAAGATAACACCCTTTTGTCAACTCATTGGGAGACGACCTGGAATTCATTCTCCCAGTATTTTTACTCCAATTTTGTGACAACCTTTCTAAATTGATGAGCGAATTTTTGCTGGTTAAGAACTATACTCGCAACGTACTTTTATATTGATTTCTTAATTGGCTGATTTTCGCCTCCCATCAATTTCTGGCGCCATTGCTGGAGAGTTGTAATAGCGTGCTAAATTATTAGTTGGTGTAAATATTTTTAATTTAATTTATTTGTGTATTTTATTTTATTTTATTACCATGAGTTATATGTTTCTCTCATTGAATGACGCGTTCACTACCTGATCCGAGTTTAGCCGCATTTGATCCTAAAATTAAAAGAACTCTTTCATGTATTAGGCGAGCTCGGTGTCTGTTAGCCTCTGAGGGTGGTGAAGTGGTTGTTATCAATTCACCAGTCTCTTCTGAAGGCGAATCTGAACCGCCATCTGAGGGAAAAACAAGCTCCTCTATTACTAATTCGGTTGATTTACATGCAGGTAACATAGCAGCACCCAAGAGGATCACTCTCCAGGAGGCAGGAGCCCCAGATTTTACTTTGCAACCGTATCAAGTGCGTCATCCAAATCTGGCTGCAGATTTTGAACTGAAGACCGCACTAATCAACTTGATGTCCAAGTTTCATGGCTTACCTGCTCAGGAGCCTATCAAGCACCTCATGGATTTTCAGACAGCTTGTTCTACTGTTAGGCGTCATGGTGCAGATGAAACTTCTATTCTGTTAACCGCCTTCCCATTTTCTCTTGAGGAAAAGGCGAGGGAGTGGTACTACTCCCAACCTGAAGTAACTATTACCAACTGGGATACGCTCAGGAGAGAATTTCTGAAAAAATACTTCCCAGCTGAAGTGATGGATAGACTAAGAAAAGAGATTTCCTGTATCATTCAAGGTGAATTGGAGACTCTTTATGAGTATTGGGAGCACTTCAAGAATCTTCTGGACGCATGCCCCCATCACATGATTGACAAGTTGGTATTGATCAGCTACTTCACTCAAGGTATGA
Organism: Arachis ipaensis; assembly: GCF_000816755.2. NCBI lineage: Eukaryota > Viridiplantae > Streptophyta > Magnoliopsida > Fabales > Fabaceae > Arachis > Arachis ipaensis. Next base: position 27,382,019 of record NC_029792.2, read on the forward strand.
AGCCTCGGGATAAGATTACATTAGATGGTGCAAGTAATAGTTCCCTGAAAAGGTACAAAACCGCAGATGAAGCGTGGCAACTGATCAGCGACCTAGCTGAGTCCACTCAGAATCACAGGCACAGGAACAACCACCCCAAGCCTGTTGCAGAGGTTTCCTCTAGTAGTGAGACTACTGCTTTCACACAGGCTATATGTGAGATGACCAACCTACTGAAGCAGATGCAGCTGAATCAACAACAACCTCAGCCTCCCCCACCAAAATAAAGTCAACAGTTGGTTTCTCAAAGAGTATGCGGAATATGTGCTGATTACACTCATTACACTGACGAATGTCCGCAGTTCCAACAAGAAGATAACACCTTGGCAGCTACTCACAATTTCTATGACCGCCCGAATCAAGGGTACAATCAACAAGGCGGCAATTACAACCAAGGTGGAAACTGCAACCAAGGTTGGCAAGACAACTCCAACCAGGGATGGAGAGACCATTGAAGAGAGAAATTTTGCGTGGTCTAGAATTCAGAATAAATTTCCGTTGCAAGTATAGCTTCTAAACCAACAAAAGTCCTTTCTTACAAACGTTTTGGTTGTCACAAGTAACAAACCCCTTTTAAAATTGATAACCGAAGTATTTAAACCTCGGGTCATCTTCTCAAGGAACTGTAGGGAGGTATGTTCTTATTATTGGTCATGAGTTTTGTAAATTGGGGTTTTGAAAGTAAGGAACAAGTAATTTAAATGACAAATAAAATAAATAAATAACTGTAAAATAAACTCTTGGCAAGGTATGGAAAATTGGAAGTCCTGTCCTGGTTATCCTTATCAATGGTGATGAGAATTAAGTTTTAATCCCACTTTGTTAGCCTTTACTAAAGTAAAGGAAGGTCAAGTGGACCAATTAGTTTGATCCTCAGGTCCTAGTCAATTCCTATGAAAGGACTGGAGTTATTAAAGTTTAATTCAATTAGCAAAGACAACAATTATCAATCACGTTGAGTTTGATAGCTCATGAGTTACCAATTACTTAACCAAAGCCAAAAGGGGAAAAGTAAACTTACTCGAATAAAAATGTCTTCAGATTGGAAGCAACAATAACATAAATAAAAGAAAGCAATCATAAACTAAAATACCTCAAAGCCCGAAACTTCCTGCTGTGAGGGAAAATCTTCTTGCAGTTCGCAGCAGGTGGCTTCTCATCAGCATCCTCCCAAGGCACGTCAGCTCGACGGCCTAGCTAGGTAACCAGGTAAGGGAAAGGAAGGGTGCCTCTGATATGGACCTTGGCCATAAAGTGCCAGATGAATCGCGGGAGGTACAGGTCCTTACCCTCCAGTACACACCATAGAAGGGTGATCATAGTAGCAGGCAGCTCCGTCTCGTGAGTACTCAGCATAACAAAGTTGCTCAGGATCTGGTGCCAGAGCCGAGCCTCATCATTTAGATACATCAGCTTGATTCCCTTAGGCATGGTGGTGTTCTTACCCTTGACCCATGGGATAGTAGGGTCAAGGGCTATCCTCTCCTTGACAGCATCCCAGTCGAATCTCAGAAACCTCATATCCTCTTCAGCCTTTTGGTAACCGTCAGGCTGATCTGACTTAGGCTGAAGGCGCAGAATATCCTCAATGGCCTCTTCAGTGACCAGTATCTATTTTCCTCTGAGGTGCACTGCATCCAGGAAAGTCTTGAAATAATTGCAGTAAAACTCTCTTACCCAGGAAGCATTGACCTCAGTCAGATTTCTTTCCAAGAAGAACCAGCCTCTCTGTTTGATCTTATCGAAGGTGTACTGCTGTAGTTCTTCTGGAATTTTCAAAGTCCTCTCCAGGTACAGATTTCTGGAGGTAGCAAACACTGGATACTTCAGCTCACAGTATCGGTTTGCAAACTTAATTGGATCATTGGCAGGGAGGAGCTGGTCAGCCTTCTCCTGCGGGGTAAAGTGCTTTTGCCGCCAGGAGTCATCATGCATAATCTCCAGGATAGACATAGAGGATTCACCTCTTTTCCATTTGCCAGTGGTAGCCTTGCCTTTTCCCTTTCTTTGAGGGTCAGACATCCTGAAAAATAGAAATCTAGGATATAATAAAAGCAGAAAAATAAGTAGGCAAATAACAAGATAAGCACATAGTGGCAAAGGAGCAGTAGAAAAATATGAAATGAGTTGAAGAAATTTATATTTTAGATTGTTTTGGAGGTAAAAATCGGGGATGAGAAATCACTATCCAAAATATTTTATGAGTGGAATACTTGTTAATTAGGAGCAACAAGAATCATGCCATGAGTGAAAAAGTTGAAAGAGTTAGTTTAAAAGCAGAGGGGGAAGTTAGAAAGTTAAAAGTGGATAAAATTGAAAAAGAGGTTAGAAAGTGAAAATCAGTGAGTTAGTAAAAAGAAAGTCAGAGTAAGTGGCATGATGATTGGTTTCTAAGTGACAATAATTTCACAATTTTAAGCAACAGACAACTCATATTCAAGCAAGAAAATCAAGTTGTTGATGATTCATATAGATATAGAAATAGCGAAAAAGTGAAATCTAATCATCAATAATGTGATTTATTAACCGGGAAAACAGAGGAATAAGAATGCTGGCCCGTGCATTCATGAATTGGTTTGGTAAAAGCTGAGGAGTGCCAAATTTAAATTGCCAAAACCAAAACATGAATGAATATCAAAACAATTTACAGAAAATTGGACAGCATTCTGGCTAAAATTGGATGTTCCCGGGTAATAAACAGCAAGCAGAATAGTTCATATAAATTAAAGTAAAGCTGCAATTACATATACGGAATATGAACATGAAAAAGCAGTGTAAAAAGCAGCATGAAACAGTAAAGAACAACATATGAACATGATTAACATCACAGCAACAGCAGAATTATGAAAATTATAAAACAAGTAGCACGAACAGCGCAATTAATCAGGCCTAAATCCACTAACCACATCCTAGCTACCTAACCACCTAGAATCTACTGCAACATACATCTCTAACTATCCTAAATTTAAACATAACTGAAAAAAATATGCAAATAATTATGAATGAAAGAAAGGTAGCGTTCGGCAGAACCTGGTAGGCGTATGAACTAAGCTAGGGAACTGAGAGATGGCGGGGGTGTGGTTGCGGTGGTGCTGGGAGGGGCACGGTGGCGCGGTGGGGTGGCGATGGGTGTAGAGGAAGGAGGGAGAGAGAACAGAGGGGGTTGGGGAAGGAGAGTGGGGCGCGATGGGGGTAGGGTTTCGCGTCACTGGGGGTTAGTGAAATTGAATCCACGCGAACGCGTGGGACACGCGGTCGCGTGGTTAGGGTGGACGGGGTTGACGCGATCGCATGGAATGGGTAAAAGGGTGAATGACGCGGTCGCGTGAAGCATGCGACCGCGTCGCTGAAAATTGTGCTAAATGCACAATTCCAGCATCGTTTCAGCGCAATTCTCTGTCTCCTTTGGGGTGTTGTGCAATCCACGTGATGCGAACACGTGGCTCACGCTTTCGCGTGGGATGGATGTTTTGCAAGTGACGCGTTCACGTCAGGGACGCGAACGCGTGGGCCATTTTGTGCTAAACGCACAACAGCCGCACGATTCCAGCCCAGATTTCTGGGCGTTGGATTTTTACGCCGATTTCCAGATCACGCGTTTGTGTGATTGACGCGGACGCGTGGGAGGAGTTTTTCGCAACTGACGCGAACGCTTTAGCGATGCGATCGCGTCGCACGCCTTCCTCTCTCTTTATATATATATATATATATGGAAGTATGCAATTATGCAGTATGCAATGCTAATGCAAATGCTATGAATAACATCCAGGTTCAATAAAAATAATATAACAAAATCAAATAGTACGAAATAAAAATTGAAAAAGAAACGACCATACCATGGTGGGTTGTCTCCCACTAGCACTTTTAGTTAAAGTCCTTAAGTTGGACATTGGATGAGCTTTCTGTTATGGTGGCTTATGCTTAAATTCATCCAGAAATCTCCACCAATGTTTGGAATGCCAACAGCCTCCGGGGTCCCAAGCTAGGCATGTAAAGCTTCTGAGCAGCTTCAAACAGATTTTCAGGCTCCCGGGGTGATGAATATCAGAATATTTTCCAGGATCCCAAACTTTGCTTTTACATCCGCCTTCGTCTTGATCTATATTTTTCCATCCGGGCGGTTTAGAAATTAGATTCTCACCAAGATGACTAAACGTTTTTCGAGATCCATTCGATTGAACATGATACCAATCCGTGCACTTCAAGTTGAAGCGTGGAACCTTATTGAACCTTGTGCACTAGCTCTGAGTACGAGCCATTTCCCTCTTACTCTTAAAACTGCAGAGAACTCTAAGCTGGCCATCTGTTTCAAGCAAACCATATTCAAGTGGAAAAATAAAGTTAAAGGTTAAGGATTGTACCCACTTGAAGCTTGTATTGGGTGGTAATGGCCTTGGGATAGGTGTTTCCAGTGGTTCTGTAAGTTCTACTCCCTTGTAATCTTCTGCGAGTTCCTCCACTTCCTTGTAAACTTATTCAAATGCAACCACGTCTTGATCAAAGTCTTCGACATCTTCCGCATCACTCAAGTCATAAGTTGGAGGTTGAGAAAAATCTACCTCGACATCATCTTCGTATTCACTTGGATAAGGTTTTTCAATCTCAGAGAATTCACTTGCGGATGCAAGTTCATCATTAGGAGAACTTGACTTGAGACTATCATCATCAAGAAAACGTGCGTCTTGGGTTATTCCATCTAGTTCTTCATGAATTACCTGCTTTGGAGGTTGTGCACTACCCTCCTTAGCATTAATTGTAACGTTCTTGACGGAATTTTTCACAACTCTGGATTCCCATGGAAGTTCAGCATCTCCTAAATCTTCAATCAGTACTTCTTCTTCTTGGATAATTTGAGCTTCTTCCAATTATTCCAGAACAAAGTTATGCTCATTACTGCCCTCTGGGGTTTCTAGTGTCTCCTTCATGCTACGTTTGTCATTAGATTCTTCACATAAGACTATTGGAGTTCCTTGAGTGTCTAAACGTTTGGAAGATAATTGATGTATTGCTTGCTCCAGCTGATAAAGGGTTGTATGAAGTTGATCTACTGTTTCCTTGAGGCAAGCCTGTGATTCTCGAGGTGATGGATTTGGACATGGTACATAGGGAAGTGGTGGTGTTTGGGAGTAATTGGATTGGAATTTGGGTAAATAAGGATCATATGGTGGTGAATGGTGAAAAGGAGCTTGTGAGTGTGGTGGTTTAAAGTTATGTTGAGAGGATGGTCTATAGGCACAGGGTGGGGCTTGTTGGTAGTTACAAGGTTATCCACCATATCTATCAGCTTGGTATGCATTGTAGAATGGTCTTTGTCCATGATATCTTGGAAGGTGTTGTTGCCGAAAGGGTTGATCAAATCCTCTTGGCTCCATCCATCTTTGATTGCTTAGACCTTGATGCATATTCATGTTATAGCTTTCACTCCTTTCAACAATATTAGAACCAAACTCAAAGCGAGAGAGGTGAGAATTCATAGTGGCTAAAAATATAAAAGAGAAAAACAAAAATAAATAAACAAGTAAAAGAAAAATATTTACAATAACCAATAATAAGGCACACGTTTTCAATTCCCCGGCAACGGCGCCATTTTGAAGAGAGAACTTTTGCGTGGTCTAGAATTCAGAATAAATTCCCGTTGCAAGTATAGCTTCTAAACCAACAAAAGTCCTTTCTTACAAACGTTTTGGTTGTCACAAGTAACAAACCCCTTTTAAAATTGATAACCGAAGTATTTAAACCTCGGGTCGTCTTCTCAAGGAACTGCAGGGAGGTATGTTCTTATTATTGGTTATGAGTTTTGTAAATTGGGGTTTTGAAAGTAAAGAACAATTAATTTAAATGACAAATAAAATAAATAAATAACTGTAAAATAAACTCTTGGCAAGGTATGGGAAATTGGAAGTCCTGTCCTGGTTATCCTTATCAATGGTGATGAGAATTGAGTTTTAATCCCACTTAGTTAGCCTTTACTAAAACAAAGGAAGGTCAAGTGGACCAATTAGTTTGATCCTCAGGTCCTAGTCAACTCCTAAGAAAGGACTGGAGTTATTGAAGTTCAATTCAATTAGCAAAGACAACAACTATCAATCACGTTGAGTTTGATAGCTCATGAGTTACCAATTACTTAACCAAAGCCAAAAGGGGAAAAGTAAACTTACTCGAATAAAAATGTCTTCAGATTGGAAGCAACAGTAACATAAATAAAAGAAAGTAATCATAAACTGAAATACCTCAATTTATATTAAATAGAAATTCGAATCTAAACATGAATGGTTCATAAGCCAAATTGGCAACAAAAGTAATTAAAAGAAAGCTTTAAAAGATCTGAAAGCAAAAGCGAAATATAAAGCAAAAGGAATATTGAACCTGATAAAGAGTCGGAATACTAAATTTAAATAACAAGAAATCCTAATCCTAAAACCTAAGAGAGAGGAGAGAACCTTTCTCTCTAAAAATTACATCTAAACTATGAAAAGTGAATAATTGGAGATCTCTCCCTGAATGGATACATTCCCCCACTTCATAACCTCTAATCTATGCCTTCTGGACTTGGATCTGAGCCAAAAAGGGTTTCAGAAATTGCTGGGAGCGTTTTCTGTAATTTCAGGTGCGTGGCGTCTGTCACGCGTCCGCGTGGGTCACGCGGTCACGTCATCTGGAGTTTTCCTTTGTCACGCATTCGCTTCAGTTATGCGTTCGCGTCATCTGTGTTCTGCTTAAGGCGCGCATCCGCATCAGTCACGTGTTCGCGTCGCTCCCTTTTCGCGCTGGGCATGCGACCGCGTCGTCCATGCGTTCGCGTCGATGCCAGTTTCTTAAAAACTCCATTTTGTGCTTTCCTTTCATTTTTGTATGTTTTCTTTCCATCCTTTAAGTCATTCCTGCCTTAGAAGATCTGAAACTACTCAACACACAAATCACGGCATCGAATGGTAATAATAGGTAATTAAAATAAATAATTTCAAAACATAGGAAACATGTAATTCACATATATCACATAATAAGGAAGGAAAAGTAAAACCATGCAATTTATATGAATAAGTAAGTGAGGGATTGAATAAATCACCTAAATTGAGCATAAAATATATCATAAAATATGGGTTTATCAACCATTCCAACCAGGGATGGAGGGATAATTCCAACCAAGGTTGGAGGGACAACTACAACAGAGGAGGTAGAGACAACAATGGAAATCAGAGGTGGAATAACAACAACAGACAGTAGAATCAAAACCAGCCCTACAAAACACCTCACTTAAGGCAGTCCCAAGCACCTCAGATCAACCAACAGCAGGCCCCTCATATTACTTACCCTTCTTTTTCTTCTCATAACGAAATGCTTCAGTCTATTGAGCAAAGACAAAAGGCCATGGAGAACACACTTAGCTCCACCTTGAACAGTCTGACCTTTGCTGTACAAGCTCTTGCCTCACAGATTGGATCAATAAATACTTCCAATAATCAGTCTTCAAGCTCCAATGGAATTCCTTCTCAACCCTTACCCAACCCCAAGGGTGGTATCAATGCCATCACTTTGAGGTCTGGAACCACACTGCAAGAGAGGAATCAGGAGGAGCCAAGCCCACAAGAACACGCCCCAGTTGAAGACATAGTTGAAGTGGAAGATGCTGAAGAGGAAGAGGAAGTACAAGACATGGTTGAAGAAGAAGTAGCACAGCCAAGGAATGGAGCACCAAAGGACGCAGAAGCTGCAAGTGGCGCCATTCCTATTCCATTTTCACACCTTACAAGGAAGTCCAGGAAGCAGATGGAACTTGATCCCAAAATGGTAGAAATCTTCAAAAAGGTTGAGGTAACTGTTCCCCTTTTTTATGTTATTCAACAAGTACCTAAATATGCAAAGTTTCTGAAAGATTTATGCATACATAAAGATAAAATTAATGAATTAGAAACTATTCCTTTAGGTAGTTCTATATCTGCTTTAATGGGAGGTATACCTGAAAAATGTAGTGATCCAGGTCCATGCATGGTTAACTGTACCATTGGGGTGTAATATTTTCTGACTGCATGTGTGATTTAGGAGCGTGTGTGAGTATTATGCCATTGCCTATATATGATGCTTTGAGGCTCCCTCCCTTAAAAAGGTCGGCAGCTCGTTTTGTTTTAGCAGATGAAAGCATCATCACTGTGGTTGGAATTGCTGAAGACGTGCTGGTAAGAATTAAGGGGCCCACGTTTCCCATTGACTTCTATATCTTGAAATTCCCCCTAATGACTCAGGAAGACCATCATCAATCCTGCTTGGAAGGCGATTCCTGAAGACTTAAAAGTTCAAGTTAGATGCCTTCTCAGAAACTTACTCCTTTGAGATAGATGGCAGAGCAGTGAGTTTCAATTTGAATGAAGCTATGAAGCACCCTCCGGAAGATCATTCCATCTTCCAGTGCGATATCATTGATGAAACTGTAGCTGCAGATCACCAAGAGGAAGTAGAAGAGAGGCACATGGAGCAAGATGCAAGTGTGGGGACACCCCCGGACAAGATGAAGACACGTTACAACCATCACTGGCTCCAGATGATCAAGTGCCTAGCCATGAGCAGAAATTGGAATTAAAGCCCCTTCCACCCCACCTCAAGTATGCTTACCTTGAGGATAATCAGAAGCTCCCAGTTATCATTGCAAGGGAACTCACTTCCCAACAGGAGGAGCAGCTGCTCAGTGTGTTGAGAAGACACAAGAAAACAATTGGGTGGAGCTTGGCGGATATAGTAGGAATCAACCCTCAAGTTTGTGAGCACAGAATATTCTTAGAAGAGGGAGCAAGACCTGTCCGTCAACCTCAAAGAAGACTGAATCCCACCATCTTAGAAGTCGTCAAGAAAGAAGTAACCAGGCTACTTGAAGCAGACATCATCTACCCCATCTCAGATAGTTAATGGGTCAGTCCAGTACAAGTAGTGCCCAAGAAGTCTGGAGTCACAACAGTAAAGAATGAGCATGGAGAGCTCCTGACAACTAGAGTGCAGAATTCATGGAGAGTTTGCATTGATTACAGGCGTTTCAACTATGCTACTCGCAAGGATAATTACCCCTTGCCATTTATTGATCAAATGCTTGATCACCTGTCAGGTAAATCCCATTACTGCTTTTTAGATGGTTATACAGGCTATTTTCAAATTCATATAGCTCCTGAAGATCAAAAAAAGACTACTCTTACATGTCCCTTTGGAACGTATGCATATAAGAGGATGCCTTTTGTCTTATGTAATGCACCGGCTACTTTCCAAATATGCATGATGAGTATCTTTTCAGATCTTATCGAGACCTGTATGGAAGTTTTTATGGATGATTTTAGCGTATATGGTGATTCATTTAGCATTTGCTTGGATAGTTTAGCTAGAGTATTAGACAGGTGTGTTAGTTCAAACCTTGTTTTAAATTTTGAAAAATGTCACTTTATGGTAAAATAAGGTATTGTACTAGGACATGTTGTATCTAATACTGGTATTTCTGTAGATCCAGCAAAGGTAGATGTCATTTCTAGTTTACCTTACCCCTCCTCCGTGAGGAAAGTCCGTTCATTCCTTGGCCATGCAGGTTTCTACAGGAGATTTATCAAGGACTTCAGTAAGGTAGCATTGCCTTTATCCAGACTGCTGCAGAAAGATGTTGAGTTCGAACTGAGTAAGGACTGCATGAATGTATTCGATCAGCTGAAGATCGCCTTAACTCAAGCTCCGATTGTGAGAGGACCAGACTGGAGCCAGCCATTTGAGATTATGTGTGATGCCTCCAACCATGCAGTAGGAGCGGCGCTAGCTCAGCACGAAGGTAAGGATCCCTTCGTAATTGCTTATGCTTCTAAAACCTTAGACGCTGCTCAGTCTAATTACACTACCACTGAAAAAGAGCTTCTAGCTATTATTTTTGCTCTAGATAAATTTCAAGCCTATTTACTTGGTACTAAGGTGGTAGTGTACTCGGACCATGCAGCTCTAAAATATTTATTAGCTAAAAAAGAGTCCAAACCAAGGTTGATACGTTGGATACTGTTGCTGCAAGAATTTGATTTAGAAATTAAGGATAGGAGTGGTAACCAGAATTTAGTGGCAGACCACTTGAGTCGCCTTGAGCACATTAAGGATTACTCCACTCCTATCAATGATGCTTTTCCATTTGATAGCTTGCACGCAGTATCTGAAGTAGTTCCTTGGTATGCACCTATAGCTAATTATCTAGTTAGCCGTACTTTCCCTCCTAATTTTACTAAGCATCAAAGAGACAAGCTGAAAAGCGAGTCTAAATATTATATATGGGATGACCCATATTTATGGAGGTATGGTGCTGACTAGATAATTAGAAGGTGTGTGCCTCAATCAGAATTTCAGTCCATTTTAGAGGCCTGCCACTCTTCTGAGAATGGAGAACATTTTGGCCCTCAAAGAACAGCTAGAAAAATTTTAGACTGTGGATTCTGGTGGCCCACTCTTTTTAAGGATGCTGCTACCTTTTGTAAATCATGTCCCCCATGCCAAAGTTTTGGGAATATATCCAAGAGGGGATGAGATGCCCCAACAGATTATGCTTTTCTATGAAATTTTTGATGTTTGGGGCATTGACTTCATGGGTCCATTTCCAAACTCTAGTGGTTACCTTTATATACTATTAGCTATAGATTATGTTTCTAAATAGGTGGAAGCAATTCCTACCCATACTGATGATGCTAACACTGTTGTTTTTTTTGTTAGAAAACATATTATCTGTCGCTTTGGATCACCATGAGAAATCGTGAGTGATCAAGGCACTCACTTCTGTAACAGGAGGTTAGCAGGGTTACTGAAGAAACATGGGATAGTTCACAAAGTGGCAACAACATACCATCCCCAGACCAATGGGCAAGCAGAGGTATCTAACAAAGAAATAAAGCACATTCTGAAGAAGATAGTAAAGCCTCATAGGAAGGACTGGAGCATCAGACTTGTTGATGCGCTCTGGGTGTATCGAACAGCGTATAAGACACCCATTGGGATGAGTCCCTTCCGCTTAGTGTATGAAAAGGCTTGCTACCTTCCAGTAGAGGTGGAACACAAGACTTTCTGGGCTGTGAGAGAGTGCAACATGGAATTTGAGAAAGCTGGTTCTGAAAGGAAGCTGCAACTGGCAGAACTGGAGACCCTTCGACTCGAAGCTTATGATAACTTCAGATTATACAAAGAGAAGGTGAAGGCCATGCATGACAAGCATATCAAAAGAAGAGAGTTCAGACCGGGAGATCTGGTTCTCCTTTACAGCTTTAGGATGAGACTCATGCCAGGCAAGCTAAGATCTAGGTGGGAAGGTCCCTACAGAGTGGAGAAGGCAGAGCCATATGGAGTCTTCCACCTAAGTCATCCTTCATGTTCCAATTTTATCAAGGTCAATGGACATCGCTTAAAGCTTTATCATGGAGAGAAGATGAAGGAACACAAAGAGCTAGAGGTCTTCCTCTTGGAGGACCCACCAATAGAAGCAGAATGAGCTTGAAGACCGTCCAACTTAAGGACCTAAAAGCAAAATGCTAGATGGGAAACAACCCACCATGGTATATTCTTTCTTTTTTGTTCTTAGTTTTATTTTATTTTATTTTTATTCGTGTTCATTCATAATTTTTGCATAGTCATATGCATTCTGCATTTTGCATTCTTCATAAAAAAAAGAGAATAAGTGGCAACAAGTTACGTGGGAGCAATGCAAAAAGTGTGCCAATCACACAAGCATCACCACGTGCACGCGTGCGCGTCATTTGAACATTTGGCACCTCACGCGTACGTGTCAATGACGCGCACGCGTGACCTTGGAAAATCGACGAAAAAGGGTGTCAGGCCGAAAGTTGTGCTGGCCTGGTGTGGGAACTGTGCCCATGGCACAAAGTCACTCACGCGTACGTGTCCCTGACACGTGCGCGTCATTTTCAAATTCTGCACATTCACGCGTATGCGTCAATGACGTGCACGCGTCGTATGAAATTTTGGCACACATCTCGATAGAAACAGAGAGTTGTGCACGCGCAAGGCTGCCTTCGTGCCAGTAGCACAAACACGGTCACACGTACGCGTAACCGACGCCTACGCGTCGCCTCCTCAATTGCGCTACCCACGCGTTCGCGTGGAGCACGCGTGCGCGTCACTCGCGCAACACCACCAGATCCCTGTGCCGCCACTTTTCTTATATTGTCTTTTCCAATCCTAATTTCTTTCTTCTTTCTTCTTTCTTTTTCTTCTTTCTTCTTTATTCTCCATTCTTTTTCTCCTTCTTCTTTCTTTATTCTTTTCTTCTTCTTCCCCCATTCCATCATATTTTCTTCTCCTCACCTCCTCTTTTACATCTCTTTGTCACCTCCTTCTCAAGGTTCTTCCTTTCAATTTTTTTTCTCTCCTTATTATTTAATTATTTTTGCATTATTTTACTTGGTGTTAGAAATTCAATTGGGTGATTATTTTCTTCTATTATTACTTGTGGATTATTAAGGAGTTGTTTGGCAATTATCACGAATTATTTTGGGTTACTTGCATGTTTAAATTTAATACTCTCAATAACATATTTACCATGCATACTAAGTGTTTGTGAAAAATCCCGTATGGCATTGTGAACTTTTAATTATTCTATCCTTCTACTATAATGCCTATTTTTCACAAAACCCTTCCAATATTTTATTAATTGAATATAATTGTCAATACAAACGTGATTGTTAGTTTGTTACATTTGATAATCAAATTAAGAAATTAATGCTTGATCTATGTTACTCATGCCTTTGCCAGCATGCCAATAAACATCTTACATCTAATTGTCTTAATTTATCATGCTATATTTCCATTGATGTCCTGATTACATGTAGTCGTGACCATGTGTTAACGACATCCTTCTTTACCTTGGCATTGATTATCACTTGTACTGTCCTCCTCCTTGCTTTAACCCTTGGTTTTACATGTTACTTTCCTTTTCCCTTTTCAGGATGGCCACCAAGAAAGGTAAAGAGAAAGCTGCTCCCAAACCACCGGCAAGGAGAGGAACAAAAAGAGCGCTAGCTGCAGAACCATCCTCAATAGCAGTCAAACCGACAACAAAGAGGGTCAAGAGGATCATCAAGGTTAATGAAACAGAGAAAGCCTTTCCAGCAAGGGACACTGCGTGGTTCACTAACCGCTACTGTGAGTAGATGTTTCCCATCTTGGCTGAGCGGAACTACAACAATGAGCACCTACTCATCCTCCCTACCCACATTGTTGATTTTGTAGAACCCTGGATTGAGCGCAGATAATGGGGATTCTTACGGAGACAGCCACGACAGGTTAACCTTTCATGGGTAGTTGATTATATTCCAATTTTCACATGCCAACCGTGCAGTCTATCTATGTCCGTCAGAAGCAAGTCCTTATTTCCGAAGAGGCTATTCAGCAAGCTTTAGATCTTCTCCCTGCTCCAGAAGGATTGGACGCATATCAAGAAGCCTCCTTCAAGCGCCAGATATACCAATTTGACTGGGACACCGTCCTCAGAGTCATAGCACAACCTAGTAGGAGATGGATCTATGGATACCATCGATCCCGACCTAAGGGCATATTGGCTTCAGCACTCACCTTGGAGGCTCGAGTATGGGCACAGATTATGTCCTATTACGTCTTTCTGAGTACTCACGAGTCCTCCTTCACTGCAGATATGGCTATTCTCCTCTGGTGTATCCTTACAGACCAGCCTCTCAACTTACCAAGACACCTCCGGCATGCCATGGGACACGTACAAATTGTGGGCAACCTACCCTTCTCCGCCTTGGTTTCAGATCTAGTCTCAGCAGCCGGAGTCTCCTACAGAGCTGGGGACACCAAGGCCATAATTCCACGGGATGATCAATACGTCCCTAACGGGAAATACATCAGACCCCCAGCAGCCACTACCAGCCAAACTGCAGATCTGGCTGGAGATATTCCTTCTCCTTCCACATCACAAGCACCTTTAACAAATCAACTACTCCTTCAGATACTTCAGAGGTTGGACCGGCTTGACCGGCAGGCAAAGCGAAGGGAGCACCATAACAAGCACCGATTTACATACCTCAAGGAGCTGATTGTTGGCAACCACCCACCTGAAGAAGAACCAGACACTCAGGACTCCACTTTATCCACTAGCACAAGAAGCCATGTCAATCCTAACTGTGGAGATGCTGCTACCAGCCCCCCTTTTGTTCCTGACTGATGGTACCGAGGATGGTGCCAAGCTTTAAGTGTGGGGAGGGTCGGTCAGTACCTGACTTTCGGAGGTAATCTCTTTTTCTTAACACCAATAGGTTATTTTTCTTTTGTTAGATAGAATAGATTGCATAATTGTTTGCATGTATGTTTGCTTGGTTAAAATAATAAATTTCTTTTCAAGACTTTATTTTATAATGTTTCACTAATTTAAATTAAAACTTTTTTGTTAAACTTGTTTGAAGACTGTAAATTGGAACATGAATGACAGCTAAGAACACACAACCCAGTGAGATTTTTTAGCCTAATTGTATGGTTACATCATCTAACCATGAGATTTTATTCTTGTGTGTTTTCTTCTCTATAATTGTAATCTTTACTTTGTTCTTTTCTATATGTCCAATGTTTAATGTGTTTATATGCATGCATATGATTGAGGCCATTATTTGATTACTAGTTCACTTATCCCAAATAGCCTACCCCTTTAATTACCTTTGTTAGCCACTTTGAGCTTTTTGATCCCCATTTATTCTGTAAGTTTACTACATCACTAGCCTTAAGTGGAAAAACAATTAATTACCACAGTTGAATCCTTGGTTAGCTTAAGATAGAGATCGTGTATCAACTAAGTGTGGGAAAACTGTGGGAACATGGGTTAATAGGGAATGCGTTATGGTAAACTATTAGAAATTTGGGTACCTACTCATGTGAGACTAGAAAAATTAAAAATTCATGTGCATTGATAAGTTATGTTTACTTTTCTCTAAAAATATAAAAAAAACCCAAAAATATTTAATAAATAAATAAATAAATAAGGGGACAAAATTACCCCAATGTTAAGTTAATGAAAAATCAATGCATATGTGATAAAATTAAAGAAAAGTTTATGCATGAGTATGAGATGCAAAAATGGGAATTTTGGGTAGCTAGGCATGATTTAAGAAGAATATAGAGTATGTATAGGTGGGAGCTTAGGTTAGTCAAGGATTCAATTTATAGCTCACTTAACCATATATATATACCCTCACATTTACCTTAGCCCCATTACAACCTTGAAAAGACCTCATGATGTTTGCATTGGTACATTAAATATTTGTTGATTGGTTAGGTGAAGAACAAAGTTTAGAAAGCATGACTAGAGAAGACTAGAGTGGATTACCCTATACGCTTGAGTGATTAGAGTACACATACACTACCATTGAGGGTTCAATGCTTAATTCTATGTTCCCTACTTTCATGAGCTGTCTACTTACAAGTCTACTTGTATTTACTGTATGATTTAAATCAGTGATATCTAATTTATGTTTGTCTTGAAGAACTTATTTACTTTTAACCAAGTATACAGAATCATCTTAGCATATAGTTGCATTCATACATAGGTTGCATTTCATGAGTCTTATTTTTCCCTATCTATTCTTTTGATCTCCTTGAGCTAAGCATGAGGATATGCTAATGTTTAAGTGTGGGGAAGTTGATAAACCACTATTTTATGGTTTATCTTGTGCTCAATTGAGTGGTTTTTATCAATTCCTTGCCCACTTATTCATATTATTTACATGATTTTACAATTCTTTCCTAGTTCTGTTCTATGATTGAAAACTTGTTTCCTAAGCCTTTGATTTGTATATTTTAATTCTCCTTTATACCATTCGATGTCATGATCTATGTGTTCAGTGTTTCAGGCTTTGTAAGGCAAGAATGGCTTAGAGGATAGAGAGGAAGCTTGCAGAAATGGAAGGAGCATAAGAAATAAAGGAGACAACCAGCGAGCATCGACGCGCACGCATAGCTCACGCGTGCTGAAGAACTGAAGATTGATGGTTTAGAAGTTATAGTAAAATCTCGTTGCAAGTATAGTTACTAAACCAAGCAATCAACCTTTCTTACAAACATTTTGGTTGTCACAAGTAACAAACCCCTAAATAAATTGATAACCGAGTATTTAAACCTCGGGTCGTCTTCTCAAGGAATTGCAGGGAGGTATGTTCTTATTATTGGTTATGAGTCTTGTAAATTGGGGGTTTTGAAAGTAAGGAAGCAGTATGTTGAATGATAATAAGAATAAAATAAATAACTATAAAATAGACTCTTGGCAAGGTATGAAAACTAAAAGTCCTATCCTGATTATCCTTATCAATTGTAATGAGAATTGGATTTTTCTCCCACTTTGTTAACCTCTAACTATGAAGGTAAGTTAAGTGGATGAATTAATTCTGATTTCTCAAGTCCTAGTCTTTCCTTGGGAAAAGTTAGAGTTATTGGAACCCAAATTAATTCTGGAAGAATTCCAATTTTCAATCAACAATGAGTTTGATAACTCAAGCGTCTCCAATGACTCAACCAAAGCCAAAAGGAAAAAATCTAAATTACTTATATAAATAAAAGAAAGCAATCATAATTCTGAAATACCTCAAGTTGCACTAATAAAGATATCAAATGTAACATGGAAAAGTTCATAAATTAAATTAGAAAAATAAATAAAAGGAACATTGAACCTGTGATCGCAAAAGATGAAATAATCATAAAGTGAAAAGAATCCTAATTCTAAATCCTAAGAGAGAGGAGAGAACCTCTCTCTCTAAAAACTACATCTACTCCTAAAATTGTGAATATGAAAGCTTGATCATGAATGGATGCATTCCCCCACTTTATAGCCTCTAATCTGTGTGTTCTGGGCTGAAAACTGGGTCAAAAGAAGCCCAGAAATCGCTCCCTGCGACTTCTGTTACGTTCAGGTCGCAGGCAAGTGACGCGGAGGCGTCGTCCACGCGTCCGCGCGGATTGAAGTTCGCAGATGCGATGCGGGCGCGTCATTCATGCGTTCGCGTCGCCTAACTTCGGGATAGCTATGGCAAATTATATATCAAAATCGAAGCCCCGGATGTTAGCTTTCCAACGCAAATGGAACCGCGTCGTTTGGACCTCTGCAGCTAAAGTTATAGCCGTTTGAGTGCGAAGAGGTCAGGCTGGACAGCTTAGTAGTTTCTCCAACTTCTTGTATTCCTTCCACTTTTGCATGCTTCCTTTCTATCCTCTGAGCCATTCCTGCCCTGTAATGTCTGAAATCACTTACACACATATCAAGGCATCTAATACTGATAAGAGAGGATTAATATTAGCAATATAAAGGCCAAAGAAGCATGTTTTCAATCATAGCACAAAATCAGGAAGGAAGACATAAAGTATGCGATTAGTGGTTTATCAACCTCCCCACACTTAAACATTAGCATGTCCTCATGCTAAGCTCAAGAGAAGCTATAAAGGTGAAGAGGAGTAGTAGAATGTATGAAATGCAACCTATCTATATGAATACAACTACATGCAAAATGATTCTACCTACTTGGTTAAAAATAAATAAGTTCTCCAAGACAAACATGAATCAGATTTCACTAATTCAAATTATACAATAAAAGACAAGTAAACTTGTAAGAAGATAGCTCATGAAAGCAGGGAACATAGAATCAAGCATTGAACCCTTACTGGTAATGTATATCACTCTAATCTCTCAAGTGTCTAGGGTTAATCACTCTATTCTTCTCTATTCATGCCTTCTAAACCTTGTTCTTCATCTAACCAATCAACAAATATTTAGCATACTAATGCAAACATCATGAGGTCTTTTCAAGTGAGCTATAATATGAATTTTTAATTAGCCTAAGCTCTCACCTAATATACATATACTCTATATACTTTTAAATTCATGCCTAGCTACCCATAATTCCCACTTTTATATGATTCCCATACTCATGTACCAAAATTTTGATATTTCTTTACTTTTATCACATGTGCATTGATCTTTTTATTAACTTAGTATTGAGGTAATTTTGTCCCCTTATTTATTTACTTATTTATTGAATATTTTTGGATTTTTCTCTTTTTTTTTTGTAGAGAAATAAACATAACTTATCAATGCACATGGATTTTCCATTATTTTTCTATTTTGGTTTTTTTTTTCATGAGTAGGTTCCTAAATTCTCAATATTTAAATAAATTAGAAACATGATACATTCCCTTATTAACCCATGTTCCCACAATTTCCCCACACTTAGTTGATGCACAATCTCTATCTTAAGCTAACCAAAGATTCAGTTGGGGTATTTAATTTATTTTTCTGCTTAAGGCTAGTGATGTGGTAAAATATAGAATGAATGGGATTAAAAGGCTCAAGTTGGCTAACAAGGGTGATGTAAAGGGTAGGCTTATTTGGGATAAGTGAGCTAAAATCAAACAATGGCCTCAATCATATGCAAACATGTAAATACACTAAATATTGGACATATAGAATGGAACAAAGCAAATATTGCAATCATAGTGAAGAAAACACACAAGAATAAAAATTTATAGTTAAATAATATAACCATGTAAATAAGCTCAAAATCTCACAGGTTGTGTGTTCTTTGGCTCAAAAACCATATTCCAAATACAACTTCAAACAAGTTTTAACAGAAAAAATTTTTCAATTTAAATTAGTGAAATTTTTCAAAGATAGGGTCTTAAAAGAATTTTATTACTTTAACCAAGTAGTAACTAGATGCATAAAATCAAACAAATATGCAAATACAACAACTAATTTAACAAAAAAAAATTAAACATTGGTGCTAAAATATGAAATGACTAACCCATGGAAGTCGGTATCGACCTCCCCACACTTAAAGATTGCACCGTCCTCGGTGCATGCTAAGATGTGCAGGTGGACGGGCTATTCCAATTGGCGCTTTTCTCCGAAGATTTTGCAGATGGACTTGTCTGTCTCCCCATGTAAACGTCTTCTGGTTCCCTTCCGGGTGGCCATCCTGAAAGAAAAAGGGAAGAAAAGTAACCCAGAAATAGAGATAAGAAAATAAATGAAGTATGGGTGGGTTAATGCCAAATGAAAAGGGTTTCATTTACATGGAAGCTTCAACATGTACGTGAAAAAATAATAGAAGCACATGGCATACTAGTGGTGCAAAATTTGCAACAAAAGAGAGGAAAATGTGGGTAATGCAAGATAGTATAAGTTCATATCAATGCAAGAGAAGTACAAATGTCATAAAAGATTAGCATTGATTTAAATAATGTTACCCAATCAGAATAAAACAAGTCATAAGCACTAAGATAATACCAGAAAAGATATAACAGTTGAATAAGAACATTTGAACACCAATGGTAAAATAATAAATTTAGAAAAGAAAATAAAAATATACAAAATTAAAATGCAATGAATGAAAGTATGCAAATAAATAAAATAAAAGAAAAGAAGAATGAGAAGGGAAAGAAATAAAGTAAGAAAGAAAGAAGAAAGAAGAAAAGATAGAAGAAATTAGGATTAGGGAAGAAAAGATAAGATAATTGGCTGATCTGGATAAGCTGTGCAGCGCAAGCGACGCGGACGCGTGGGGGACGCGGTCGCGCGATTTGCGCTTAAATTAATCGACGCGGTTGCGTCGGTCACGCGGACGCGTGATGCATTTTGTGCTACTGGCACGAGGGCAGCCTCGCGCTCGCACAACTTTCTGTTCAAAATGCATTATTGCCAAATATCAGGGTGACACGGTCGCGTGGTCGACGCGATCGCGTGAATGGTCATGACAGGGATGTGACGTGGACGCGTGAGCCATGCGTCCGTGTGGTAAGGCTGGGCGTTCAGCACCAGTCCAGCACCACTCCAGCATAACTTTCGGCTATGCACCCTTTTCACGTCGATTTTCATGTCACGCGGCCGCGTGGGTGACGCGGTTGTGTGGGAGGCCAAAGTTCCCACATGACGCGGACGCGTCAGCGACACGGTCGCATGGATCAATTTGTGCCAAAGGCACGCCTCCAGCCACGCTCTCGCGTGACTTTCTGTTCGTTTTCTTTTCTTCCCATTGCACTGGTGACGCGGACACGTCAGCGACGCTGCCGCGTCATGTGCGTTTTTTGTTTTTTAATTCTGAAGTATGCAGAATGCAATGCTAATATGAATGTTATGCAAAAACTCCAGGTTCAATACAATAAAATAAAATAAAACTCGAAAACAAATAAAACTAAATAAAAATGAAAAAGGAACGATCATACCATGGTGGGTTGTCTCCCACCTAGCACTTTTAGTTATAGTCCTTAAGTTGGACATTTGGTGAGCTCCCTGTTATGGTGGCTTGTGCTTGAACTCATCCAGGAATCTCTACCAATGTTTGTATCTCCAGTAACCTCTGGGGTCCCAAACTAGGCATGTAAAGCCCTTAAGAAGCTTCAAACAGATTCTTAGGCTCCTGGGGTGACAAATGTCAGAGCAGATTCTAGGATCCCAAATCTTGCTTTTACACCCATTTTTGTCGAGATCTGTATTTTTCCAGCCGGGTGATAAGTAATTTGAATTCTTACTGCAGCTACCAAACAGCTTCCTAGACCCATTCAGTTGAGCTTTACACCAACCTTTGCGTTTAAACTTAAAGCTTCCAACCATAATGAACCTTGCAGGACAATTCTTACCACTGACCATCTTCTCCTTACTCTTAATGCCACAAAGAGCTCTAAGTTGACCATCCGTCTCCAGTAGCCCATATTCAAGTGGAATTAGAAAGCTAAGTGATATGAATTTTACCCACTTGAATGTTGTGAAGGATGATGGCAACTTAGGGGGAGGGGTC
>NC_029792.2:27402957-27422093 GCF_000816755.2 Arachis ipaensis
AACGGGAGAGGATTCAAATGTAGATAAGACTTCATCAATGATTGAATCCATCTCTTGATCATCTCCTTCAAAGTTTTCAACCATGATATGCCTTGGAAGTTGTACACCCTCCTCAAAATCAATTTCAAACGTCTTTGAAGGAGGCTCTATAACTTGAGTTTCCCATGGAGGTTCCGTATCTCCTAAGTCTTCAACCACTTCTTCCTCCTTAATGGCAAGCGTAGCTTCTTCCAATTGTTTCAATATAAAATCGTGCTGCTCACTGTCCACCGGAGTTTCTAATATCTCCTTCATGCTACGTTCTTCATTAGATTGCCCACATGAGGCCATGGGGGTTCCTTGAGTGTCCGAACGTCGGGAAGGTAATCGATTTATCACTTGATCCAGTTGGCGAAGGGTTGCTTGAAGTTTTGCACATGTTTCCGTGAGACGATCCCTTGATTCTTGTTGCGCTTGGCTATCATAAGTAGGATCATAGTGCTCTTGGATTGATGGATATGGAGATGGAAAATATTGAGGTGGTGGTTCTTGGGAGTAATTAGGTTGGAATTGGGGTGGTTCTATATATGGTTCATATGGCTCATAAGGTGGTTGGTATGGTGGATGTGGGTTAGGATCATATGAAGGTGAATGGTGGTAGTTGGCTTGTGAGTATGGTGGTTCAAAGTTGTGTTGAGGAGGTTCATATGCATATGATGGGGGTCCATCATATCTATCATCTTGGTATGCCCCCTGGAATGGCTCTTGACTATAGTAATTTGGTGGATGTTGGTTGTCACGGAAGGGTCCACCATAACTATTGTCTTGGTATGCATCGTGGAATGGTCTTTGTCTGTGGTACTGTGGAAGGTGTTGTTGCCGAAAGGGTTGATCAGATCCTCGTGGTTCCTTCCATCTCTGATTGTTTTGACCTTGATGCATGTTCCTGTTATAATTTCCATTCCTTGCAACAACATTGGAACCAAACTCAAAGCGAGAGGGGTGAGAACTCATAGTTAGTTAATAAAAATTTAAAAACAAAAATAAAAGCAAATTTGAAATTCAAATTTTTGAATTTGAAAATTGATTTTTTTTTTAAAATAAGATAGGATAAGATAAAAATTTTTAAAATAAAAATCTGAAAAAAAAATTGCAGAACTGAAGATTGATGGTTTAGAAGTTATAGTAAACTCTCGTTGCAAGTATAGTTACTAAACCAAGCAATCAACCTTTCTTACAAACGTTTTGGTTGTCACAAGTAACAAACCCCTAAATAAATTGATAACCGAGTATTTAAACATCGGGTCGTCTTCTCAAGGAATTGCAGGGAGGTATGTTCTTATTATTGGTTATGAGTCTTGTAAATTGGGGGTTTTGAAAGTAATGAAGCAGTATGTTGAATGATAATAAGAATAAAATAAATAACTATAAAATAGACTCTTGGCAAGGTATGAAAACTGGAAGTCCTATCCTGGTTATCCTTATCAATTGTAATGAGAATTGGATTTTTCTCCTACTTTGTTAACCTCTAACTATGAAGGTAAGTTAAGTGGATGAATTAATTCTGATTCCTCAAGTCCTAGTCTTTCCTTGGGAAAAGTTAGAGTTATTGGAACCCGAATTAATTCTGGAAGAATTCCAATTTTCAATCAACAATGGGTTTGATAACTCAAGCGTCTCCAATGACTCAACCAAAGCCAAAAGGGAAAAATCTAAATTACTTACATAAATAAAAGAAAGCAATCATAATTCTGAAATACCTCAAGTTGCACTAATAAAGATATCAAATGTAACATGGAAAAGTTCATAAATTAAATTGAAAAAATAAATAAAAGGAACATTGAACCTGTGATCGCAAAAGATGAAATAATCATAAAGTGAAAAGAATCCTAATTCTAAATCCTAAGAGAGAGGAGAGAACCTCTCTCTCTAAAAACTACATCTACTCCTAAAATTGTGAATATGAAAGCTTGATTATGAATGGATGCATTCCCCCACTTTATAGCCTCTAATCTGTGTGTTCTGGGCTGAAAACTGGGTCAAAAGCAGCCCATAAATTGCTCCTGCGATTTCTGTTATGTTCAGGTCACGGGCAAGTGACGCGGAGGCGTCGTCCACGCGTCCACGCGGATTGAAGTTCGCAGATGCGACGCTGGCACGTCATTTACGCGTTTGCGTTGCCTAACTTCGGGATAGGTATGACAAATTATATATCAAATCGAAGCCCCGGACGTTAGCTTTCGAACGCAACTGGAACCGCGTCGTTTGGATCTCTGCAGCTAAAGTTATAGCCATTTGAGTGTGAAGAGGTCAGGCTGGACAGCTTAGCAGTTTCTCCAACTTCTTGTATTCCTTCCACTTTTGCATGCTTCCTTTCTATCCTCTGAGTCATTCCTACCCTGTAATCTCTGAAATCACTTAACACACATATCAAGGCATCTAATGGTGATAAGAGAGGATTAATATTAGCAATATAAAGGCCAAAGAAGCATGTTTTCAATCATAGCACAAAATCAAGAAGGAAGACATAAAGCATGCGATTAGTATGAATAAATGGGTAAAGAGTTGATAAAAACCACTCAATTGAGCACAAGATAAACCATGAAATAGTGGTTTATCACGTGCGCATGATCTGGAGATTTTTATAGCGACGCATGTGCGTACCTGACGCGTACGCGTGGATTGGAGATTTGCAAGACGACACGTGCGCGTGATTGACGCGTATGCGTGACATGCAAAGAAGACCAGCGACGTGTACGCATACGCGTGACATGCGCGATCTGCAGAAATAACAGAAAATGCTGGGGGCGATTTTGGGCCGAGTTTTGACCCAGTTTCCGACCCAGAAACACATACTAGAGCTAGGGGACATGAAGAGACTCAACACAGATTCTCATTAGCGTAGTTTTAGTTTTAGATCTGAATCTAGAGAGAAATTACTCTTCCTCTAGGTTTTCTTTGACATTCATATTTTTAGTTTTATGCTTTTATTTTAGATATTGAGATGAGTCATTACCTCCGTTGAAGTTATTGTTCTAGTTTGTTTTCTTATTCCCTTACTCTTCCATATCCTTAATCTTTGTTCAGAGTTACAATCGGATTATTTTTAGAATTTACTAATGCAAAGGATTACTTTTACTTTTAATTAATTTGTAGTTATTGTCTATCATGTCTTCCTTTTATTCTCTTTTTAATTCTGTGCAAGTAATTTTCATATCAATGGAGTAGATTCCCAACTTGACTTGGGGGTTGATTAAATGGAGACCCTTGAGTTAGAATGCTCAAGTAATTAGTTAAATTGGAAGTTGTTGGCTAATTCTCTATTTACTAACGCTAGACCTTCCCAAGGGAGAGGACTAGGATTTTGCGAATAAGATTTAGCTTAATCACTTGACTTTCCTTTATTTAGTAAGGGTTAATGATGAGCGGATAATTTATACGCTTTTTGGCATTGTTTTAATATAGTTTTTAGTATGATTTAGTTAGTTTTTAGTATATTTTTATTAGTTTTTAAATAAAATTCACATTTCTGGATTTTACTATGAGTTTGTGTATTTTTCTATGATTTCAGGTAATTTCTGGCTGAAATTGAGGGACTTGAGCAAAAATCAGATTCAGAGGTTGAAGAAGGACTGCAGATGCTGTTGGATTCTGACCTCCCTGCACTCAAAGTGAATTTTCTGGAGCTATAGGATTCCAAATGGCACGCTCTCAATTGCGTTGGAAAGTATACATCCAGGGCTTTCTAGCAATATATAATAGTCTATACTTTGCCTGAGTTTAGATGATACAAACTGGCGTTCAATGCCAGCTCTCTGTCCTATTCTGGAGTTAAACGCCAGAAACAGGTTGCAAAGCAGAGTTAAACGCCAGAAACAGGTTACAAACTGGTGTTTAACTCCAAGGAAGATCTCTGCACGTGAAAGCTTCAATGCTCAGCCCAATCACACACTAAGTGGGCCCGGAAGTAGATTTCTGCATCATTTACTCATTTCTGTAACCCTAGTAACTAGTTTAGTATAAATAGAACTTTTTACTATCATGTTAGGGGTCGGATTTTTTATTAATCTTAGGCTATCTTAGACGTTTAAGGGGGCTGGACATTCGGCCATGCCTGGACCTTGTTCTTATGTATTTTCAACGGTAGAGTTTCTACACACCATAGATTAAGGTGTGGAGCTCTGCTGTTCCTCATGAATTAATGCAAAGTACTATTATTTTTCTATTCAATTCAAACCTATTTCCTCTCTAAGATAATCATTCGCACACAAGAACATGATGAATGTGATGATTTTATGACGCTCATCATCATTCTCACTTATGAACGCGTGCCTGACAAACACTTCCGTTCTACATGCAAACAAGCTTGAATGCATATCTCTTAGCCTCTTGATCTACGATCAGAGTCATCGTGGTATAGGCTAGAATTATTGGCGGCCATTCTTGAGATCTGGAAAGTCTAAACCTTGTCTGTGGTATTCCGAGTAGGATCTGGAAAGGGATGGCTGTGACGAGCTTCAAACTCGCGAGTGCTGGGCGTAGTGACAGACGCAAAAGGATTACTTAATCCTATTCCAGCAGGATCGAGAATCGACAGATGATTAGCCGTGCGGTGACAGTGCATTTTGGACCATTTTCACTGAGAGGATGGGATGTAGCCATTGACAACGGTGATGCTCTACATAAAGCTTGCCATAGAAAGGAGTATGAAGGATTGGATGAAGACAGCAGGAAAGCAGAGGTTCAGAAGGAACAAAAGCATCTCCATACGCTTATCTGAAATTCTCACCAATGAATTACATAAGTATCTCTATCTTTATTTTACGTTTATTTATCTTTTAATTATTAAAACTCTATAACCATTTGAATACGCCTGACTGAGATTTACAAGGTGACCATAGCTTGCTTCAGCCGACAATCTCCGTGGGATCGACCCTTACTCACGTAAGGTTTATTACTTGGACGACCCAGTGCACTTGCTGGTTAGTTGTGCGAAGTTGTGACAAAGAACTAAAATTATGAACGTGCGTATTAAGTTTTTGACGCCGTTACCAAGGAATGAACGATCACGATTTTGCCACACCGGTTAACTAAGTGAAAATCACAACCTCTTTATACTACACTTGAGAGAATTCCAACAAGGATAGAACTTCCAATTAATCATTCCCCCAGTCAAGGATTTTTGTTTTGAATATATAAATCTCTTCTAATTTTCATTGCGATATTTTACAATTATTTATTTTTTTGTCTTTCAACTCTCAAAATTTCTCGAAAAACTCCTGATTAATAAGATAGCACCATTTTGTCAACTCGTTGGGAGACGACCTGGGATTCATACTTCCAGTATTTTTACTCTAATTTTGTGACAACCTTTCTAAATTGATGAGCGAATTTTTGCCGGTTAAGAACTATACTCGCAACGTACTTCTATATTGATTTCTTAATTGGCTGATTTCTGCCTCCCATCAGCCCCCGTACGCGAGCCTCTAGAAACCAATTGTCTTCATATGCAAGACTTACTCCACGTACGCGAGACGTCTGGGCAGTTCCTTCTTTCTGCGTCGTATATGATGGTCTGCGTATGCATGCCTCATTTTTCTTCAAAAAACTGAAAAGTTGCATATTTCACTTTTTACACACCAAACTTCAAACATGCATAACTCTTATTTTTTAAAATATTTTTCGTTCGTTCTTCGAATGGTGTAAACCTCACAAACCCAATTTTATTTTGAAAACAAGTTTGATGAAAATTGGGGGTCCAGAGGCTACGTTATGGCTTGCGAAAGTTGGTCTAAAAATCAAGTTTTACCAAAACTTCAAAACTCAAGCTTTCCAAACCAAATTTAGCCAAATCTTGTAGCCATCTATATCATAACTCATGAAAACCTAACTCATTTATCATCAATCTTGTAAGTACCCAAAATACCAACACTTTGTCATCAACTCAACATCCATTAACTTTATCCAATAAGTGTGCACCAAGCACATAATTCAACATAATCATCATTAATCATGGATTAATCTCATTAACATAATTATTCAACTCAAATCATTATTTTTAATTTACCACACATATCAACCACTTACTCAACAATTCAAACCATAAGTCTCTAATCCTCAATCATACATATCATCCAACTTATCATAGGGTCATCTAACCTAAGTTTTTACGAGACATTACATGTTATCTATGAGAAACCAAAACCATTCCTTGACCAATTCCTCCCTAAGCTCGGAATGCCACAAGCATCACTGTTCTACAATTGTCCAAGGCCACAAACATACACCAACAGAAAATCCAGCCTCCAAGCTGAAACTCAAGCTTCCAACTTCATCAATTTGGTTCCAATTCACATATACACAATCTAATTCCACATAAACATCACTAAAATCAATATAGGATTCGCTAATTTAATAATTTTACAAGAGTTAGAGGTTTCTCACCTTATCCATGAGTCAAACGGGTAAAAAGCTGTTGATTACTCGCTACTAGAGTTCACCTAAACCATCAAAATCATTCAATTTCTCAATACCCAAAACCTAAGATTTCGAAACAGAAAAGGGAATGAATGGGTGAGAAAAATTTATTTCCTTACCAAATTGTTAGGCAGGTTTTGTAGAGAATTCCAAGACGAATGCGTGGCCACTGACGACTTGTCAATCAGAGCTCCGGATCAAAAGTTATGTGAGATTGAAATTTAAGAACAAGGGTTTTGTTCTTTCCCCTTTTCTCTCCTTGTGTTTAGCATGAAAGTAGCAAGAATGAAGAGAATGGTGGCTGTTTGGCTTTATATATTATGGTCCTTGGGTCTGATTTGGGCTTAGTCCAATCGGTTTGACCTGTTGGCCCAAATTTGGGTCAAATTCTTTAAAATTAGTGTCAAAATTCATATTTTAATTACTTCTACTTCTTTAAACTATAAAATTTAAGTTTCTAATTTCTTTAAATAATAATTAATTTATTAGTTAATTATTTATTAATTACCTAGGATTTACACTATGGGACCAATTAAATCTACGTGAATATAAAATTATTAATTTATCCTAATTTATATATACATAAATCCATTTCTTGAATTTAGTAACCATAATTCCTACAGTCTCCAATTCGAATAATTTTTTTCTTCCAGACTCATTCTCAGCATCGATGCTCTCTCTTTTTCTCTTTCTCTCTCTCTTTCTCTCTCTCTTTCTAACTCACTTTCTCTACCTGTCAAGTCCGTCACTCTGTCGTTCAGTATCGTTCCAAAAAATTATGTTATGTTATTATGTTGGAATATATTTTTTCCTTTTGAAATGTTATTTTTCATAATGAATATGTTATGAATTGTGTTGAATTGTATTGAATTGATTATTGTATGATTATTATATTATGCTTTTTTGTGTTATTTTTTTCAAAAAATTTTAAAGAGTATTCATAGATACCCTAGAAGATCTGCATTCTCTAAGGGAATAATTAAATAGGGACTTGAAAAGACAGAGAAGGGACGGGGGTATTTTTTTTTAACGGGAGTGAGGGTGAAAAGAGGGTCTGCTACACTTCCCTGAGTACCCATTACCATACCTAACTAGTAACGGAGATCCAATTTGAACCGATTTGAAAGGGAACACGTGGACTTCACCTGCATTGGGCCTTTAAGGTAATGAATTTAAGTCAGATTTGAGACCCTAATAATGAGCCTAGGTTGATCTTACTTGCATTGAAGTCTTACTAGGTCCAAGTATATATTGGATTAATACACTACAAGAGACACAGAGCATAGTGGCGAAAAATTGCCAGCCATTCACCTTGCCGCCGCTAAACACATCTGCGGAAGAACCTGCCCTTCTTGTGTCGCAACATCAGCGGCTACTGCATCAAGAAACGCCACTAAGTTGGACCTTTATCATAATTCAATCTTTCAATTCCCCTTTTTATCTTATAACCATTAATTCCCCCAATTTTGTAGAAACCCGCAAAGTGAGATTGGTAGCACGTGAAATCCTAACGTCGCTGTTCCACCATGCGCCACTGTTACCGATCTATCCTCCTCTCTCCAGCGTCGAGCTTTCGCCTCTCCTCTCACTGGCATCGAAGTTTCTCATCTCCTTTTGTCACTAGTTTGTTCTTCACCATTGATCTTTATTTCTTGTTTTCATTCTTGGTTCAAAAATTTGTTTCAGGTTATTTTGATTCAGAATTTGTCTATATCTTCTATTAATTGGGGTTAATTGTTGCTGTTTAAAGTCAAGGATTTGAATGTATAACTTTTTTTTATCTATTGTGTGATTTGTAGTGAAACACATGGGCGCACGCCAAATCCTTGTCATTCTGTAGCATGGTCCATCAGTACCAGTTGTGTTGTGCTTTCCCCTGCTGGTGGGTCCACCGACGATCTGCTATCTCCTCCCTTTGGTCCCGTTCCTAGGTATGCCCATATTTTTTGTTCATATTATTGGTATCCAAAAGATTTTCCTTTCAATTTGGTTCAGTTTTCTATTTGGTTTCAGATTTCAATTTGGTTCACATTATACTTATTCTTCTTGATTTGATTTCAAATTTTTAGGGTTTATTTTTTATCTTCCCAAGAACACAGGACTAAAGGGGTTGTAGCAAAAGAAAGGCTAGACGCATCGCTACCGCTGTGAAGATTTTTGCCGCAACGTGCTGCACCTCCATTCTGTGTTTTTTCTGTCTGGTACGTGTACATTATTTGTTGCTGCCACATTTACTTTTTTTTAATTTGGGGCAGAATAAGCTTTCTTCAATCTGGATTATTATTAAAGATGTTATGCATTGTTGATTGACTTGTGAAAATATGCAATTGGATGTAACAATACACAAAAAGATTGTATATGTTATATATTTGAATGCAATAATACACAGTTCAATTTGGAACAGAATAAGCTTTCTTCCCCATTGCTCTTTATTTCTTGTTTTCATTTTCTATTTTAGTGATGAGCGGATAATTTATACGCTTTTTGGCATTGTTTTTACATAGTTTTTAGTATGATTTAGTTAGTTTTTAGTATATTTTTATTAGTTTTTAAATAAAAATCACATTTCTGGACTTTACTATGAGTCTGTGTGTTTTTCTGTGATTTCAGATAATTTCTGGCTGAAATTGAGGGACTTGAGCAAAAATCTTATTCAAAGGCTGAAAAATGACTGCAGATGCTGTTGGATTCTGACCTCCCTGCACTCGAAGTGGATTTTCTGGAGCTACAGAAATCCAATTGGCGCGCTCTCAATTGCGTTGGAAAGTAGACATCCAGGACTTTCAAGAAATATATAATTGTCTATACTTTGTCTGAGTTTTAACGACGCAAACTGGCGTTCAAATGCCAACTTCCTGCCCTATTCTGAAGTTAAACGCCAGAAACAGGTTGGAAATCAGAGTTAAACGCCAGAAACAGGCTACAACTTGGCGTCTCACTCCAAAAAGAGTCTCTACACATGAAAGCTCAATGCTCAGTCCAAGCACACACCAAGTGGGCCCGGAAGTGGATTTCTACATCATTTACTTATCTTATGTAACCCTAGTCACTAGTCTAGTATAAAAACTACTTTTAGTGATTTATTTTATATCTTTTGTATATCTTTTGATCATGTTTTGATGATTAAACCCTCTTTGGGAGGCTGGCCATTTGGCCATGTACTGGATCCTATTCTAGCATGATCGAGAACCGACAGATGATTAGCCGTGCGGTGACAGCGCATTTGGACCATTTTCACTGAGAGGACGGGAAGTAGCCATTGACAACGGTGATGCCCAACATACAGCTTGCCATAGAAAGGAGTATGAAGGATTGGATGAAGGCAGTAGGAAAGCAGGGATTCAGAAGGAACAAAGCATCTCCATACGCTTATCTGAAATTCTCACCAATGAATTACATAAGTATCTCTATCTTTATTTTATGTTTTATTTATCTTTTAATTATTAAAACTCTATAACCATTTGAATCCTCCTGACTGAGATTTACAAGGTGACCATAGCTTGCTTCAAGCCGACAATCTTCGTGGGATTGACCCTTACTCACGTAAGGTTTATTACTTGGACGACCCAGTGTACTTGCTGGTTAGTTGTATTGGAATTGTGAAAAAGAACTAAGATTATGAACGTGCGTATTAAGTTTTTAGCGCCGTTACCAAGGAATGAACAATCACGATTTCGTGCACCAGTAAGCAACCTCCCTAATACCTTTCGTTTGCTACATATTATCCGGGATGCAAATAACTTTGTTTTTGTTTTCATTTTGAGTTATTATATCGCTCTCTACATGGTTTTCTTGTAATAAATCGTCGAATTTAACTCGTATATTCCTCTCCCATCTCATAATTGTGATAAACTATTATTGGTTCTTTTGACACTGGTGCACGAATTGTGAATCACACTTTTCACAACTCGTACCACTAACCAGCAAGTACACTGGGTCGTCCAAGTAATACCTTACGTGAGTAAGGGTCGAATCCCACGGAGATTGTTGGTTTGAAGCAATCTATGGTTATCTTGCAATTCTTAGTCAGGAAGTCAATTTTATTTATTAGTTGAATTGCGAATAAACAAGAGAGTATGGGTTAAAGGTTACTTGTTATGCAGTAATGGAGAATATGTTGGAGTTTTGGAGATGCTTTGTCTTCTGAATCTCTGCTTTCCTTTGTCCTCTGATTCACGCACGCACGTCCTTCTATGGCAAGCTGTGTGTTGGGGCATCACCGTTGTCAATGGTTACATCCCATCCTCTTGTGAAAATGGTCCAAATGCTCTGTCACAGCACGGCTAATCATCTGAGGTTCCCGATCATGCTGGAATAGGATTCACCCTCCATTTGCGTCTGTCACTACGCCCAGCACTCGCGAGTTTGAAGCTCGTCACAGTCATTCAATCCCTGCATCCTACTCGGAATACCACAGACGACTATGATGGTGGTGCAGAGATCCACTTCTGGGGCCCACTTGGTGTGTGCTGGGGCTGAGACTTAAACAATTCACATGCATAAGGCTGTTTTGGGCGTTCAACGCCAGGTTTGGATCCATTTCTGGCGTTGAACTCCAACTTTTAATCCTTTTCTGGCGCTGGACGCCGGAATTGAGCAGAGAACTGGCGTTGAACGCCAGTTTACGTCATCTATCCTTGAGCAAAGTATGGACTATTATATATTGCTGGAAAGCCCTGGATGTCTACTTTCTAACGCAATTGGAAGCACGCCATTTTGAGTTCTGTAGCTCCAGAAAATACACTTTGAGTGCAGGGAGGTCAGAATCCAACAGCATCAGCAGTCCTTTTTCAGCCTGAATCAGATTTTTGCTCAGCTCCCTCAATTTCAGCCAGAAAAATACCTGAAATTACAGAAAAACACACAACTCATAGTAAAGTCCAGAAATATGAATTTTTCCTAAAAACTAATGGAAATAAACTAAAAACTAACTAGAATATACTAAAAACTATATGAAATTAACCCCAAAAAGCGTATAAAATATCCGCTCATCAGACACATAGCCCTTTTTTTAGTTTTTTCAGTTGTATGTCTTTATATACTGTTTATTCATTTGTTTGTGCTATTTCATTAAATTAGATATTGATAAAAGTTGGATTAAAAAGTCACGAGGTAGTATAGAATATAGGAATGGTTTGAATAGATTTCTTGACTTTGCATTTGCCGATGGGATGATACATTGTCCATTTCTTTTGTGTGGATTTCGGTTTTTCCAAACTAGAGAGGATGTGTATGATCATCTGCTGATGAAATCCTTTCCCCCTAATTATATCTTTTGGTTACATCACAGTGAGAGAAACGTAGACGAGAGCTCCAGCGGTGGAGAAGAATTAGAATCCACTGGAAACTCAGGAGATCCAATGTGTGATATAGTCCACGAGGTATTCAACTTCTCAGGACTACATGGTGATGATGAAGACGCGATGAATGAACATGTCGGAGACGGTGCGGAGGGGTTTCCATACTTATCTGACGAATCTAGCCGCGAGGCTCGTGGCTTTCATGACTTGTTTGAAGATGGCGAGTAGGAATTATATCCGGGATGCTCAAGATTCTCGAAGCTGTCTTTCTTGGTGAGGATGTACCATATAAAGTGCATATGCGGAGTGAGTGACAAGGCATTCAGTTTGATTCTAGAGTTATTGGGGGACGCCTTTGAGCATGCAAAGATTCCGAGCACCTTGCACGTTGCCAAGAGGATCATAAGGAAGTTCGGTATTAAACACAAGAAGATAGATGTATGTCCAAATGACTGCATGCTATACCAAGGCTCTGACCAGGACCTGTCTAGACGCAAATGGTGTGGGACATCCAGGTGGAAGAAAAAGACCAGGAAGAATTCCTTAGTAAGGATCAACGTCGTTTTCAAGAAGAATGTGAAACCTCATGCGGCGAAGATTCTTCGTTACTTTCCTCTGATTTTACTGTTGTAGCGAGTATTCATGTCCAGCAAGACATCCGTGGACATGTTATGGCACAAAGAAATGTACTAACTCTGATAGTTCTTTGAGGCATCCCAGGGATAGTGAGGCCTAGGGATGCACGAAAAACTTGTCTCACAACAAATTTCCTTCGGCAAGTGTACCAAATTTTTCGTCAAGTAAAAACTCACAATAGAGTGAGGTCGAATCCCACAAGGATTGATTGATCAAGCAACTTTAATTAGAGGACTGTTCTAGTTGAGCGAATCCAGAATTTGAGTTGAGAATTGCAGAAAATAAAATGGCGGGAAGGTAATTGACAGGAAAGTAAATGCTAGAATTATAGATCTGAAAGTAAATGACAGAAGGTAAATTGCAGAATTATAAATGGGAATGGGGGAATTGCTCGTTAAAGTAAATAACAGAAATTAAAGAGAATGGGTAAGATCAGAAATGGGGAGTTCATTGGGCTCAGGAGATGTTGTATTCTCCGGATCAATTTCATTTTTATCTCTTCCTCAATCAATGCACTCATTGATCTCCTTGGCAATCTTAAGTGATTGAATTACAATTTCTTGTAATTCAATCTCTCAAATCTTGATCAATAACCAATTCCTTGGTCAATTGCTCATGAGAAGAGATGAAGTATGGTCACTGATTATACCACATGCATTTCCCAAACCAAGTGTTGAGAGGATTATAGTCACATATCCATCCAAACCCAATTTGGTCCAGCATGAGAAAGCATTTCTAGCTTGATCTCTTCATTCCTCTTTCAAGGTTCAGAAGAGATCCAAGTATGAATAGCTTCTTTTTCAAGATAACTACTCAATTGGATGAAGATCGAAAGCTTTCAAGTAAAATCAAGAGAAAAGATAGAAGAAGAATAATGAAAACTAGTATTGATCCATCAAATTACAACAGAGCTCCCTAACTCAATGATAGGGGTTTAGTTGTTCATAGCTCTGAAAAATGAAAACAAAGATGGAGAATACATGATGAAAACTTAGAAGTGCAGAGAAAGTAAATACAGAGAGTAGTTCCTATGCTAAGAGTCTCCCTATAATTTCCAACTCTCTAAAATATTTCAAAGCTACTCCTATATATACTACTCTTCTGTTTGGCCAAAATGCCCTGGCATCACAACACCAAACTTAAAGCTTGCTTGTCCCTAAGCAAGTACTAGAACAAGAGAATGATGAATGGAATGCCAAGAGAAATGAGTCATTCTTGTGGAAGTCATGTCCCTAGTCTTATGGTGGTTTCATGCATAGCAACTTAGGTTCATTCTTGGCTTTCAGACCTTTATCTTGTCATAAAACACTCACTTTGATTGCATCCCATGAGACTTTTATTCATTGATCCTTTTGTTGTTATTTCAGGGCTTATTTGTGTTCTTAGGCTAAGTGTTCTGCAAGGGAGCAACTCTTTAAAATAAGCTTTCAGCCAACACTCCCGAACCAATTGGTTCAAGGTGCTAGGTGTTGAAGCACCCCTAAAGACTTACTTGCTCAAGTCTATCCCCCATACATACACATCACAGGCACATAGTGTATGTATTTTCTTTTCTTGAGACCTTGGTGTCCAGCACCTCTTTGGGTTACTAAATGCTCTGTAGTGAGGGTTACTCTTGATAGTGGACTTTCAGCTGGTAATCCTGGGTTAGTTAACCCAAGTTACCAAGTGATAAGGCACCCCTAAGAGCTTATTCATCCAAGTAGATCCCTCACACAGGAGCACCACAGACACATGTCTCAAGATTAAAACCATTGGTTCCTAGCCTTATTGCTTACCATTTTTCTTTTATTCCTCAACTTTTATTGTTCTTTCCCTTTTTCTTATTAGGACCTTCTTATTTATCTAGTCTCATGGGGTGTGTCTCAAGCATAGTATTCATGACAGATAGTTGTCTTCCCACCTTATGGTTGAACCAACTTAGCTATCTTATGACTATACCATAAACTCAGGAACTTACTCCATAGTATGAACTCTTCTCTGGTCTTTAAAAGCACTTATTCTCTTTTTATTTGATTTAAAGGGACAAACATACAAGTAAGCAAAGTAAGGATGCAGTGACATAAGGACTAGATATCATAAACCTTTTCAACAAAAATTTAAAAGAAAGAATTTAGAAATGTTTAAACTGAAATGGAAGCAAGTTCTATTTCATACAAGATCTTCCTTATTTAAAGCATAGAGAAAGATGGACCAAAGAAGGAACTTCACCACCTTTTACTCTTGTGGATGTCCATGCTCTCCTTCTTGATTGCTTGTGCTCCCACTTCCCTTGCCTTTTCCAAGCAGCTTCTTCCAGAAACTACCATCTTCCATCTTCTTCTTGAGTGTTTCCTTTTGATGTTTCACTTTCCTCTCTTCTTGTTCTACAAAATATTTTTGGACCTCATCATATGTAGGGATGGCATAGTGTAGATGATGCATATTACTGGACATGTAGTTCAACTTGGCTTGAGTGTTGACGTTGAACTCCTCCCGATGTAGTTGCCGTCCTTCATTAAGTACAGTGAACTCATTGAATGCTTTCATCTGGGCTATTTGTCGCTGATTGAGTTCCTGCAAATGCTTATCTTGACGTTCTTGCCTCTCAGTAACTTGGTGGATGGTTTAAGTGAGCTGGGAGTATTATTCCTGTTGCTGTTCCATTTGTTGTTTCTTCCACTCTTCTTGTTGGCTCATCCAGTTCAATATTTGCTCTTGTCCTTCCATATGTCTCATCCCCAAATCTTCGATAGCTCTTAAAAGGTGATTCATATTCAAATCTGCTAGGTAAGGATGCTCTCCCTGTTGATATTCTTCCTGATGAGACTCCTCTTGGTGAGCTCCTTCCTTTGCTTTTAGTTTCCCTATTTGTGGCCTTCTTTGTTGCTGAGCAGGTGTAGTATAGGCCATACGCTGGGTTGTCATTAGCCTCCCTGAGTTAACCCAGTCTGAATTACTATCTTCAAAGACTACCTTAGCCTTTGTGCACAATCAAAGAATGGTGCTGGGGTACCAAAGCCTGGCACCTGATTCAAGCTTCTCAGCTGAATCTTGAATTCCCTCAGCTATAAGTTCATTCACGTTGATTTCTCCACCTTGTACTAGGCAATGTACCATAGTTGCTTGATTAATATTTACCTCTGAATTATTTGCAGCTGGGAGAATAGACCTCCTCACGAGTTCAAACCACCCCTTGGCTTCTGGGCTAAGGTCTCCCCTCTTGATGAATCGAGGTCTCCCATCTCCATACCTCTCCCAGTCAGCTGCTATAACACAGATGTCAGTCACTATCTCGGTGAGCTCATCATTGTCTTGGCTTTTACTTATCCTTGCATGATAGCTAGGCTCATCAAAGTGTGGTGATTTCAGGTGAAGAGTTCTTATTATAGCATTTGGGCTGAAATCTACCTCCTTTCCCCTTACATAGCTTTTGAAGGTTGGGGCTCTGGTTTTGTCTTCTCTGACCACATTTGCGTAGAACTCTTTGATGAAGTTTGCATTGATCTTTCCCTCTGGATTGGTGAGCAATTGCCACCCTCTTTCTTCAATCTTCTCCCGAATCTGTGGGCATTCATCTTCATTGATTTGGAAGGTTAACTCGGGCAGTATCTTTTTGAGCTTTATCCGCTCAAATTCTCGTTCATGGAAGGCAGTCTTGAATCTCTTCTCGTCAAAGGGAATGTTCTCCGTTGGTTCCTTCCTCTTCTGCCTCTTGGAGCTTGATGATGCCATGAATGAAGTTAAAGCAAAAGGGTGTAGTGAAGGGAAGAGATGTGGGATTTAGAGAGTGGGAAGTTGAAGAATTGGTTGCTGGAAAGTGAAGTGCAAGGGGTATGAATTTCGAATATGGAGATGGTGTAGATTTGATTCACTTATATAGAGAAGTGATGAAGAGATGAAAGGTATGGATTGATGGGATTGGTGTATGATGAAGGATGGGGTTTTATATGGAGTAAGCACGAGGATTCTCAACTTTATGATGGAGTTGGTTCGCTTTCCAAGTTTGTTCTTCCTCCAATGTTGTATGGCAACCATTCCCAATGCATTCTCCCTTGAGGCACGTGTGTAGTGCCCTCTTCATGAAGTGGCCAAACCTTTCCCATTAAATTGTCCAATCAATCTCTTTCAATGCTCCTTTCCTTTCCCTATAAAGATCAAACAAGAAAAGTAAGAAATATCATAAAAAAATCAATTTAGATTTTTACGGCTAAAATAATAAAGAGAAAAAAAGATTAGATTGTTTATTCATGAACTCCAACTAACTAACTAACTGTATATCCCTTTTATGCATTTTGGTGGCACCATGGGGTGACACCAAACTTAGTTTGAAGCATTGTGATGAAAAGTTCTGTTCAAGCTCCAAGACTAGAATGCTCTCTGTTGTATTCATGCTTTCTTGGTACGCTTTGAACACCAAACTTGTTCTTCACTATATACTGCAATATAAGGACTTCACCAAGTTTGGGTTGGAATTTATGAATATTGACTTATTCACTAGTAAAAGCTAATAAAACATGGGTTGCCTCCCATGAAGCGCTTCTTTAGCGTCACTAGCTTGACGTTTCTCCTTCATCAGGGTGGTTGATAATGCTTCAAGTCCTCCCCTCTTTCCTTGGACTTATATCCATTAGTTGTATCAATGATCTCTACATGTTCCAAGGAAAGAACTCTGTTGATAGTGAAGACCTTAGGTAACTGAGATGGTACAGTGGGGAGATTAGGGGGGATATCTGGGAAGTAAGTTGAAATCACTTTATCTCCTGGAGAGAGGCCTTCCGTAGGGATCTTCTTGTTCCTCCACCCCCTTGGTACCTTCTTCTTTGTCCCTTTTGATGCTTCCCTGCTCTTGGCGACTTCTTCTTTTAAGTAAATTTTGTTGTTGTCTTCACATGCCTCTGGTGGTTTAGGTTCCTCCAGCTTCTCCTTGAGCTGTGACGATTGCTATTTGCCTTGTTCATCATTCAGTGGGGTTCTCAGATGAGTTGGTGGTGCCTTAGTGCTTGTTTCCTCTGTCAGCATCCCGTTATGATCATTGCTTGGTTCTTTGTTTTCTTGGTCAGTTTCTTGGGAGAGTTTGAAGACATTGAAGCTGAGTTGTTCATCATGGATCCTCAATATTAGCTCCCCTCGCTCCACGTCTATGAGTGCTCTGGCTGTAGCTAGGAATGGTCTTTCCAATATGATTGGGTGAGTGTGACTCTCTTCCATGTCCAAGATGACAAAGTCTGTGGGAAGAAAGTATTTCCCCACCTTTAACAACACGTTTTCCACCACCCCTCTTGCTTGTTTTTGAGTTTTGTTAGCCAGCCTGATGACTACATCTGTGGGCAATATCTCATTGATCTACAGCCTCTTTACCAGGGATAGAGGCATTAAGTTGATGCTTGCTCCCAAATCGTAGAGTGCTCTATCAAACATTGTTTCTCCTATGGAACAGGGGACATGAAAACTCCCTGGATCTTTTCTTTTTGTAGGCAACTGCGTTTGAATGAGGGCACTGCACTCCTTGTTCATCACTATAGTTTGGCCTCCCTTGAGTGAGCTTTTCCTGGGAAGCAACTCCTTCATGTACTTGATGAATACAGGTATTTGTTGGATAGTCTTGATGAATGGTATGTTCACATGCAGAGATACAAATAAGTCAAGAAATCTTGAGTATATTCTCCTCTCCACAGCTCCCTTGAGCAGTTGGGGAAAAGGTGCATAGAGTCTCAGCAACTCCTGTTTTGAGATTTCTGGTTCTTGGTAATCTCTTTCCACCTCCTCTACTGAGGTATCTTCAGGTTGTTCTGACAGCTTGCTTGGCTTGTCCTCAGTCTCCTTATCACTTATAGTGACCATCTTGCAATCTTCCCATCTTACCTTTTTTGTTTCACCTCTCGGATTCTTCTCTGTGTCACTTGGGAATCCATCTGTGGGTTTGGACCACTCTGAGATATACTTCGTACCCTCTCCAAATTTCTGGATTGTTCCTCCACGGGTGGTTTATACAAGTTACTTACCCACGTCGACGTGTAAAAGATACTTCCCGAGAGAATACTCAGTTTCTTCCGGCATCTGGTAAGTAGGCCTCCTAGAAACTTGTTCTTCTTCTGATAACTCCTTCGGTTTCTACAGTAACTTTGTCATCGTCTCTTGCTGATGAAGATACGAAGGCTTTCTCCCTTGTGTTCTCCTCATTACCTCGATTTGTTACATCTACGAGACGACCTGGTTTTGTTCGAGTAATGGGTCGTCGACCGACTGGAGTGGTTCTTCTACCTCTCCTTGGTTCATCGTCGTCATAGGTGAAGTAGTTGTTGGATTCTTCCTCACTTACTTCTTCGTCTCCCATCAGTCCTCGTTCGGTTGATGTAACCCTTAAGTGGATCCGTTTTGGTACTAGGTATGAGGTTCTGGATGTTGGGACCTACCTCTTTAGTGGGTTTGAAACCCACCCCTTTAGTTGTTCTGGTTTCGGAACTAGTTTCTGCGGGTTTAGGTTTATTACGTCGGTGGGTTGTGAAGTGTAGATTTGGTATAGTTGTGGGGGTATTGTTGTTGAGGGGTGTAAGTATAATTCCGGTCTTATTGGGATGAGTCGGACTGGACAGTAGTAAACTACTTTCTTAGAGTTCCTAACTCTTAGATGAACTTCCGGATTCGTTCCTCTAAGTTCTGTTGTTCCAGAAGTTCCTCCTTCACGCTCGGTCAAAGTTCTTGGTCCCTCTGTGTTAGTTCTCCAACCTTAGAGTTCATCCTATAGAGAGACTCGTTTAAGGA
>NC_029792.2:27426903-27432450 GCF_000816755.2 Arachis ipaensis
TTGGTAATTGGTAATCTCTTTCCACCTCCTCTACTGAGGTATCTTCAGGTTGTTCTGACAGCTTGCTTGGCTTGTCCTCAGTCTCCTTATAGTGACCATCGACCATCTTGCAATCTTTCCATCTTACTTTCTTTGTTTCACCTCTCGGATTCTTCTCTGTGTCACTTAGGAAGCTATCAGTGGGCTTAGGAATTTGCTGAGACAAATATCCTACTTGTGATTCCAGTCTCTTGATGGTGTCTCCCTGATTTTGAAGACCTTGTTGTCTTGAATCTCCTTGCTTAGGCCTTCAAGTAGATTCTCAATCCTTGAGATTCTTTCATCAAATGATGACAGGTCAGGCTGAGTAGGGTTATTCTGGCCTTAATATGAATGTGGGGAGTTGTTGTTATGGGGGTGTTGATATGGTTTAGATGTGAAGTGTTGGGTGGCTGCATTATTTGGATTTGGGCGTCTTTGATCAAGGCTTTGGTCTTGTTGATTTCCCCACCCAAAGTTTGGGTGATTTCTCCATCCAGGGTTGTAGGTCTTGGAGTATGGATCATGGTTTTGCCTAGGTGAATTCCCAATGTAGTTGGCTTGCTCCTGACTACCCTCTGCTTCTTCATTCACTCCTTCTTAGGTTGTTGATGAAGTGGATACTGCTGCTACTTGGTTCCTCTCCATCTTCTTGGTGAGGTCAGCCAGCTGCTGGGTAATGAGCTTGTTTTGGTCCAGCAGAGCATCTACATTGTTTAGCTCCATTACTCCTCTTGTGTTCCCTCTTTCGGAAGCATAGAAGTAGTCGTTCTCTGCTACTGTTTCAATGACATCTTTGGCTTCCTCAATAGTCTTCTTCTTGTTCAAAGATCCTCCGGATGAATGGTCTACGGCCTTCTTTGACTCATAAGAGAGCCCTTCATAGAAAATGTGCAGCTGCACCCATTCATTGAACATATTTGGTGGGCACCTCCTTGTTAGGTCTTTAAACCTCTCCCATGCTTCATATAGAGTCTCACCATCTTGTTGCCTGAAAGTTTGGACTTCAGCTCTCAGCCTATTGATTCGTTGAGGAGGGTAAAATCTTGCTAAGAATTTGTTCACCACGTCTTCCCAAGTTGTCAAGCTTTCCCTTGGGAAAGATTCCAGCCACTTGGCTGCCTTATCCCTGAGTGAGAATGGAAATAAGAGCAGTCTATAGGCGTCAGGATGAACACCATTAGACTTCACTGTGTCACATATTCTCAGGAAGGTGGTTAAATGTTGATTTGGGTCCTCTTGGACACTCCCTCCGAACAAACAGTTGTTCTGCACAAGGGTGATGAGCTGTGGCTTCAGTTCAAAATTGTTGGCATGGATGGTTGGCTTTTAAATGCTACTTCCATGGTTTCCTGGGTTTGGATTGATGTAAGAGCCTAAAACTCTTCTATCCTCCCCAGCATGATTTGCTCGACCTCCTCTGCCATGGTTGTGAGCCTCTTCTTCATGATGGTTTTCCATATTTTCTTCCATGTTTGGTTCAAAGTATTTCTCAAAGTGTTCCTCCTCTTCTTCAGCACCAACTACACATTTTTCTCTTGCCTCCCTCCTTAGTCTAAGGAAGGTTCTCTCAGGTTCAGAATCAAAGGAAGTTGAAGCCCCGCTTCTTCTCCCTGTCATACAACTAACAAGTACAAGCAAAGAGAATAGGTGCAGAAAGTATATCTGTCAGAATTACTGTTAGTGTGAGTGATGCAATATATCAAACAGTTAGTGGGTTAGTGAGATGAATAGTAAATAACAAAGAAAAAGTAAGGGGAAAGGGAAGAAGTTATCTAAAACAGAAAGTAAATGACTCAAACAGAAATTTAAATCAAACAAAAATAAAATGCTCAATCTAGTTATCCTCCAATCTAATCATTGTTGATGCACAATCAATCCCCGGCAACGGCGCCATAAACTTGATGCACGAAAAACTTGTCTCACAACAAATTTCCTTCAGCAAGTGTACCAAATTTGTTGTCAAGTAAAAACTCACAATAGAGTGAGGTCGAATCCCACAAGGATTGACTGATCAAGCAACTTTAATTAGAGGACTGTTCTAGTTGAACGAATCCAGAATTTGAGTTGAGAATTACAGAAAATAAAATAGCGGGAAGGTAATTGACAGGAAAGTAAATGCTAGAATTATAGATCTGAAAGTAAATGACTGAAGGTAAATTGCAGAATTGTAAATGGGAATGGGGGAATTGCTCATTAAAGTACATAACAGAAATTAAAGAGAATGGGTAAGATCAGAAATGGGGAGTTCATTGGGCTTAGGAGATGTTGCATTCTCCGGATCAATTTCATTTTCATCTCTTCCTCAATCAATGCACTCATTGATCTCCTTGGCAATCTTAAGTGATTGAATTACAATTTCTTGTAATTCAATCTCTCAAATCTTGATCAATAGCCAATTCCTTGGTCAATTGCTCATGAGAAGAGATGAAGTATGGTCACTGATTATACCACATGCACTTCCCAAACCAAGTGTTAAGAGGATTATAGTCACATATCCATCCAAACCCAATTTGGTCCAGCATGAGAAAGCATTTCTAGCTTGATCTCTTCATTCCTCTTTCAAGGTTCAGAAGAAATCCAAGTATGAATAGCTTCTTTTTCAAGATAACTACTCAATTGGATGAAGATCGAAAGCTTTCAAGTAAAATCAAGAGAAAAGATAGAAGAAGAATAATGAAAACTAGTATTGATCCATCAAATTACAACAAAGCTTCCTAACCCAATGACAGGGGTTTAGTTGTTCAAAGCTCTGAAAAATGAAAACAAAGATGGAGAATACATGATGAAAACTTAGAAGTGCAGAGAAAGTAAATACAGAGAGTAGTTCCTATGCTAAGAGTCTCCCTATAATTTCCAACTCTCTAAAATATTTCAAAGCTACTCCTATATATACTACTCTTCTGTTCTTCTAGTTGATTCTTCAAGTCTTGGGCCTTTGGATCTTGAGTTTGAAGCAGTTCTCTTCTTTATTGGGCTTAGCTTTTACTTGCAGAGAGAAAGTATGAAGTGGGCAGGGGCTTTGGCTCAGGAAGTTAGTGGTGTTAACGTTCAGTGAAAATATGGGTTCGATAACGTTAGTGACAATCACCTTTTTCACTAACGTTCCTCACCAAAGTTAAAAGCCACGTTAACCTCAACGTTAGTGGCACAAACATTGCCACTAACGTTTCCACTATGTCCTTCGCACGCGTTATTGGGACTCAACTTTCCCAATAACGTTGAGAAGCCTCCCCCTTCCCTACG
The DNA here is from genome assembly GCF_000816755.2 of Arachis ipaensis. Lineage (NCBI taxonomy): Eukaryota > Viridiplantae > Streptophyta > Magnoliopsida > Fabales > Fabaceae > Arachis > Arachis ipaensis. The sequence goes on from NC_029792.2 coordinate 27,430,168, forward strand.
TTAGAGTCCACGTTAACTTAGTTAACATGGAAGCTAACGTGGAGAAAGAAGGTGATCGCCACCGTTAGTGACACCCAACATTGCCACTAACGTTTCCCCTATGTCCTTCGCACGCGTTATTGGGACTCAACTTTCCCAATAACGTTGAGAAGCCTCCCCCTTCCCTACGTTAGAGTCCACGTTAACTAGGTTAACATGGGAGTCAACGTGGCTCATTAGGGGCTTGTGTTCTTCCCACGTTAGTGACAATGCTGGGTGTCACTAACGGTGGCGATCACCTTCTTTCTCCACGTTAGCTTCCATGTTAACTAAGTTAACCTGGGAGTTAACGTGGCTTAATGTGCTTTGGCCAACGTTAGTGACAATGTTGAGTGTCACTAACGTTGGCTCCCCCCCCCCTTTCTTCTTAACGTTAGAGGTCATGTTAACTAAGTTAACGTGGACTCTAACGTGGCCACTCATGATCTTGGTTCAACGTTAGTGATAATGTTAAGTGTCACTAACGTTGGCTCCATTTCTTTACTTTCACGTTAAGAGTCACGTTAACTAAGTTCACGTTAACTTAGTTAACGTGACTCTTAACGTGGGCAATGATGGCTTCGAGAGCGTTATTGACAATCACTTTTTTTATTAACTTTGTAAGTTACTCCCATTCCACGTTAGTGTTAACGTTAGTGTAACTAACGTAGCCACTAATGTGGTTCTTCTTTGCTTCCTTTGTCCTGAAATCAGGCAATAACATGCATCAAAGTTCTAGTCCAAGTCATGGGAAATGCAACATCCAATTTTGTCCTTAAATTCATACAAAATCCTCATGAAATCATGTAAAGTGCATAATATATGCTTGAATCAAGATGTAAGTGAATATCTACCCAAAACTAGCTTATTTCCTAAGAAAATGCATGAAACTACCCTAAAAACAGTAAAGAAAAGGTCAGTGAAACTGATCAAAATGCCCTGGCATCACCTAGAAAGCATTTGACAAGAGATATACTGACTTTTCTGCTGATCCATATAATGTTCGCTTAGCCTTGGCCAATGATGACTAAATACAAACTCACTTTTACATAAAAATAATTTTTATAAAATTATGATAATTCAAACTTTAATGTGACAAACAATTAACAATCCAAATACACACTAATATGAAATGTTTTAGCAAAAAATATTTTGCTATTAAGCAAAGTAGAGTGTATTGACTCTCTACATTGTCTTTAGTGTAAGCGTCATTTTAACATTTTTAGATATATTAGAATTTTTATATTTAAATAAATAAATACATTAAAACTGCGAGAGTATTTTTCTCTTTTTAAAATTGTCTATTTTTTATGACCTCAATGGTTGAGATTATCTAATTTCATAACTAATGAATCATAAAAGACTGAATTTTTGGGTGAAATACAGTTGAGAAAGAACTCCACTGACACGTGTTAAGTTAGTCTTGTACACGTGTCACTAATTAGTAGTGGTTTAAGCAAAAAAATAAAAAATAAAAACTAACACGTGTTAAGTTGGTCTTGTACACGTGTCACTAATGAGTAGCAGTGGTTTAAGCAAAAAAACAAAAATAAAAAAATATACGTGTTAAGTTGGTCTTGTACACGAGTCACTAATTAGTAGCAGTGGTTTAAGCAAAAAAACAAAAGTAAAAACTCTGATGATCTAATGAATTACATAAAATTTTGAGCTTTTCAGTAGAATACAGTTCACAAAGAACTGGATATAGATACATGTATAAACTTGGTCTTGTACATGTGTCATTAATTAGCTGTAAAAATAAAAATAAAAATTCAAATCTAATATATCATACAAGGACTTTGAGATTTTCAGTAGAATACAGTTCCAAGAGAACTTGACTAACATATGTGTCAACTTGGTGTCACTAATTAATCGTAGTAATTTAAGTAAAAGAACAAAAATAAAAATTCTAATGATCTAATGAATCACTAAAAAAATACATTCAGATCCTTCAAAAGTTTTAATCTTTAATTTGGTCACTTTTTCTGGTGATCGTAAATATGATTTTGTGTTTAAATTTACGGTTCATAGTAAACAATAAATTTTAATTTTTGTTTTCACTAGTTAACGTTCAGTCATTAAATTCTAAAAGTTTTTTTCTTCTATCAATTCTATCTTTTTAATTATTTACTGTTCTATATCTTTTTAGTTTGATATTGTACATTTTTATAATTGTAGTTCTTGTGTATTATATTTTTTATTATTTTTTTTAGAATATGATTTATAATTTTATTAGATAGAATAAATTAAAAAAATAATCATAAA
>NC_029792.2:27432487-27433708 GCF_000816755.2 Arachis ipaensis
TGATATTATTATTCAAATAATATTTATTTTATTAAAATTAATTTTAGTATAGAATTGTCAAATATAAATTATGTTAATACAAATTCACTTTTACATAAAAATAATTTTTATAAGATTATGATAATTCAAACTATGACAAACAAGTGAACAACTAACAATCCAAATACACATTAATATGAAATATTTTAGTAAAAAATATTTTACTATTAAGCAAAGTAGAGTGTATTAACTCTCTACAGTGTCTTTAGTGTAAGTGTCATTTTAACATTTTTAGATATATTAAAATTTTTATATTTAAATAAATAAATACATTAAAACTGTGAGAGTATTTTTTTTTCTTTAAAAATTGTCTATTTTTATGACTTCAATGGTGAGATTATCCATTTTTGTAACTAATGAATCCTAAAAGACTGAATTTTTGGGTGAAATACAGTTGAGGTCCACTAACACGTATTAAGTTGGTCTTTTACACGTGTCACTAATTAGTAGTGGTTTAAGCAAAAAAATAAAAATAAAAATTGACACGTGTTAAGTTGGTCTTGTACACGTGTCAATAATGAGTAGCAGTGGTTTAAGAAAAAAAAACAAAAATAAAAATTTATACGTGTTAAGTTGATCTTGTACACGTGTCACTAATTAGTAACGGTGGTTTAAGAAAAAAAAACAAAAATAAAAATTCTGAAGATCTAATGAATTACATAAAATTTTGAGCTTTTCGATAGAATACAGTTCACAAAGATATGGATACATGTATTAACTTAGTCTTGTACAGGTGTCATTAATTAGTTGTAAAAATAAAAACTCAAATATAATATATCATACAAGGACTTTGAGCTTTTCAATAGAATACAATTTCAGGAGAACTTGACCAACACATGTGTCAACTTGGTGCCAGTAGTTAATCGTAATAGTTTAAGTAAAAGAACAAAAATAAAAACTCTAATGATCTAATGAATCACTAAAAAAATATGTTCAAATCCCTTAAAAGTTTTAATTTTTAATTTATTTGGTCACTTTTTCTGGTGATTGTAAATATGATTTTGTGTTTAAATTTACGGTTCATAGTAAACAATAAATTTTAGCTTTTGTTTTCACTAGTTAATGTTCTGTCATTAAATTCTAAATTTTTTTTTCTTCTATCAATTCTATCTTTTTTATTATTTACTCTTTTATATCTTTTTAGTTTGATATTATATATTTTTATAATTGTAATTCTTGTGT
>NC_029792.2:27433767-27448403 GCF_000816755.2 Arachis ipaensis
TAATTTAATATCATATTTCTTTTAGTAATTTTCTATCTAAAAGTGATTTTAACTGATATTATTATTTAAATAATATTTATTTTATTAAAATTAATTTTAGTATATTATTGTCAAATATAAATTGTTAATACAAACTCACTTTTACATAAAAATAATTTTTATAAAATTATGATAATTCAAACTCTAATGTGACAAACAACTAACAATCTAAATACACACTAATATGAAATGTTTTAGCAAAAAATATTTTACTATTAAGTAAAGTAGAGTATATTGATTCTCTACATTGTCTTTAGTGTAAGTGTCATTTTAACATTTTTAGATATATTAAAATTTTCATATTTAAATAAATAAATACATTAAAACTGTGGGAGTATTTTTTTCTTTTTAAAATTGTCTATTTTTTATGATCTCAATGGTTGAGATTATCCAATTTCATAACTAATGAATCATAAAAGACTGAATTTTTGGGTGAAATACAGTTGAAGAAGAACTCCACTGGCACGTGTTAAGTTGGTTTGTACATGTGTCACTAATTAGTAGTGGTCTAAACAAAAAAAAAAAACAAAAATAAAAACTTACACGTGTTAAGTTGGTCTTGTACACGTGTCACTAATGGATAGCAGTTGTAACACCCTCTCTATCAGAAATCACGCTTCCGGCTGCGCTACTCTGATAGCAAGAAGTATATTGCGACTACTTTACATACTAAATATTAAAATAGGAGCCTGTGATTCGACACTGTATCGTTGATTTTTTTTTTAATACCGGAAATAAATACTTTATCTTAAGAAAAATACAAGCAGGCATAGATTCATATACAAGACTCCTTATATAATATCTCATAATATAATATACATATAAAACATACAACTCTTATCCCTCTTACAAACTTGTAATAACAAAGACGATGGAAGAAAATAATCTAATTAACACAACAACATATAAACCAAACGCAGTACAACTCTTCTTAATGCTTCTTCATCCGATTCCTGAAAAGGTAAAGTTGTAGGGGGGTGAGAACCTAACCACACGGTCTCACCACGAAGTTTCAAAGTTGTCATAAGAAGATATTTAATAAGAAAACTATTTTCAAACTCAGTGATTATCGTAGCCTTATGGATCTTTTAAAAACCTATAGGTAATCGATCAAAACCTTTTCAAAGAAACAATGTTTAATCAATTAGAAATCCGAAACATTTCCTTTCTTATAAGAAAATCTCAATCAAAAACCAACCACGCAATCAAACAACACAATCATTAATTCAGCACCAAAGTTCAATCTCAAATGTAGCACGTCAGGACAAACACAGGCAAGGCAGACAAGGAAAGCACAAGTAGGTAGCAGTTACAGCAATTAGTTCAAGTAGCAGTTAAGAACAGTTTAGCAATTAGGCAAACCAAAACAAGTTCAAACCCAAGCAAAGCATACAAATTCATATGATGCATGCCTGTCCTATGGCTGATGAGGCTCATCTGTCGGTTATCCAGCTAACCCGACAAGTCTGAATTGTCCTTAGACTGTCCCCCGACGTGCATCCCCAAGAGCCTATGCATAGCTTTTTCTCAAATAATCAATATTGCTCAATGGGGGTAACATTCCCAGGAATTTATATAGTGCCCGGTCACACTTACGTCGTAGGGCCAACAGAGTATCAAGTTTTCAACCTGGTACACGTGGTGGCAAGCCACGGCACTTAATCCAGGAACCTCGTATCTCAGATATTTCAAATTCATAAGTCATATGAATAATTCAAAGATCATATCTCAACATTCTCAACATCATAATCATTCATCAATCCAAATATCATTTCCAAATTCATTCAAAAACCATATTTCAAAGAAAATTCTCATCAATCCTCATCATCCTTCTTTCCATCCCGTTCATTAACAATCCCTATTCAAAACACAATTCTTTCTTTGATAAATAAATCAATCTTAAAACATATAATGTTTAAAAACAAATATTTCTGATTAGTTACTTCAAATAAAACTTCCAATTTTTATAAAATTTTGGTAGCATCTCCTCTAAAACTTGGACACTATCACCCTTTTCGGGTCCCAACCAAACCAAACCAAACCAAACACCTGTTACTCACTCAAATCATTTCCAATAACCATTATCACAACACTCAATCCAAGAAAATTGCAAAATCCAGAATTCAATTAACCAATCCTATAAATCGCAATTTAAACCGACTTCAACCAACAGCATCAATCAATAGTTAAGAATTCTCAATCTTCTCAAACAGTTTCAAACTAAACCATTCCTCAAACACTTTTTGAATCATTTCCAAAATAGCAAATCATTCTCAATAAATAACCCGTTTTCAAATATCAAGTCCTTTTCAAATTTATTTTAAAATCAAATTCCGATATCAAATCGGGTTTAATATCAAATCAAATTTCAATATTAAATCTTTTTTAATAATTCAAGAAAAACCACTTTAACAACATCAATCAACTAATCCAAATATCCAACTTTCTCAATTGATCAATTTATCAATCAAACTAATAATCTCATTCAACCAAAACAACTCAATTCAATTCATAAGACTCACAAAATCACAAAAATATATTTTACACGTTAATATCAATTTATAACAACCCTGTAATGTAAAATAGATTTAAGAAAAACCCTACCTCAAAGTCGAAACTCGCAAAACCAAACTGCGTCAAAAATCACTTTTCCTCGGCCAGCGACAGCAGCAGCCGTAATTTCATCTTTATCCACTATCCGTAGCAGCAACCGCAACTCTAAGCGCGACACACAACAACTGGAACTCGAACCTACGTTACCAACATCTCAGAATCTTTATCAAATTCATAACAAAGCGGATATATACTAGCGGTGAAGGTTTTGAAAAAGATATGCTTACTTAACAAAGGAGAAACATGGAGACGAAGCAATGGCAGCAATTCCAAACTGTCCCCACAGCGGCTCCAGTGATGGTGGAAAACCTCAGTGGCAGCTGCAATAACATTGCAGTGATAACCATATCCCTAGAAATTGAAAGGATGGGAACCGAAAGCAAGAATACTCTTTACCAATGGCAGTGGCGGCAGCTAAGAACTCCGACAATGGCTGCGGCAGCTCAGAAGTGACTCTGTCGGTTAGTTTTCCTGTTCTCCCCTTTCTACCCTCACTATTTCTTTCTTTCTTTCCTTTTTACTGCTGTGGGGTTTGGTCAGAGAAGGGAAACATTGGCGGCAGCTAGATTAGAAGGGGTTAGGGTTTGTTTTTTTTTTCTTTAGGGATAAATTTAGGAATTAGGGTTTAATTTGGGACAAAAATGAAATTAAGAATTTTGGGTAAATTGGGGTTTGGTCAATTTTAATAAAATTAAAGTATATTATATAAATTTAAAATCTAATTTGATCTCTTAAAATTACTTTAAAAAAAATACTACTTAATTATCAATTTACTAATTAACTTTTAATCAAATATTTTAATTTAAAATTAGAGATCATATAATTTATTTTCTGTTTATAAAAATTAAAATATTAAATTCTAGAATCTCTATTATTTAACTAAATTGTATAAAATTCTTATTCTTTTACAACTGTTAAGCTGTATAATTTAAATATAGAAAATTATTCAATAACTTTAAAATTAAGTAAAATTTCTAATTTAATTGTCAAAACTTTATTTAATTACTTTTAATAAAATAATTTCTAAAAATAAAGTCTTTAATGAATAAATAAATTGAAATTAACTCATAATAATATTTTTTCGAAAATTATGGGTCTTACAGCAATGGTTTAAGAAAAAAGACAAAAATAAAAACTGACACGTGTTATGTTGGTCTTGTACACATATCACTAATTAATGACAGTGGTTTTAGAATAAAAAATAAAAATAAAAACTCTGATAATCTAATGAATTACATAAATTTTTGAACTTTTTCGTTAGAATACAAATTTTTGAACTTTTTCGTTAGAATACAGTTCACAAAGAACTGGATATGGATACATATATTAACTTGGTCTTGTACAGGTGTCATTAATTAGTTGTAAAAATAAAAAATCAAATCTAATATATCATACCAGAACTTTTAGCTTTTTAGTAGAATACAGATCCAAAAAAACATGACCAACACATGTGTCAACTTGGTGTCACTAATTAATTCGTAGTAGTTTAAGTAAAAGAACAAAAATAAAAATTCTAATGATCTAATAAATTACTAAAAAAAATACGTTTAGATCCCTCAAAATTTTAATTTTTTATTTGATCACATTTTTTGGTGATAGTAAATTTGATTTTGTGCTTAAATTTACAGTTTACGGTAAGCAATAAATTTTAGCTTTTGTTTTCATAGTCATTAAACTTTAAAAAAAATTCTACCAATTCTATCATTTTTATTCAATATATTTAGTGTAATTATCATTTTAACATTTTTAGATATATTAAAATTTTTTATATTTAAATAAATAAATACATTAAAATTGTGACAGTATTTTTATCCTTTTAAAATTGTTTATGTTTTATGACCTCAATAGTTGAGATTATCCAATTTCATAACTAATGAATCATAAAAGACTGAATTTTTCGAGAAAATACAATTGAGGGAGAACTCCACTAGCATATATAAAACAAAAATAATTAGTAACAGTGATTTAAGCAAAAAAACAAAAATAAAAACTCTAATGATCTAATGAATTACATACAATTTTAAACTTTTTGGTAGAATACAATTTAAGCAAAAAAAAACAAAAATAAAAATTTTGATGATTTAATGAATTACATAAAATTTTGATTTTTTCCGTAAAATACAATTTAAAAAGAACTGAATATATGTATTAACTTGGTCTTATATAAATGTCATTAATTAGTTGTAAAAACAAAAATTCGAATATAATAAATTATAAGAAGACTTTGAGTTTTTCAGTAGAATACAATTTTAAAAACATTTAGACTATCACATATGTCAATTTAGTGTCATTAATTAATCATAATAATTTAAATAAAAAATAAAAATAAAAATTTTGATAATCTAATGAATTATAAAAAAACTTTGAACTTTTTGGTGGAATACAATTTCGAAAAAACTCGATATATGTATTAATTTAGTCTTGCATAAGTTCATGAATTAGTCGTAATGTTTTCTACAAAAGAATCAAAATAAAACCCTGAAAATTGAACTAGGAATTTCAAAAACAATAGCATATACTTTGAGCTACGTGGATTACAGTTTTCTTTTAGTCCTTTTCATTTGCAGTCCATATATTAAAAATCCGTAAATGGTTATCTTCAAAAATGTCATTTAATTTTGGTGGGTTACTTAGTTCTTATTTGTTTCTGATCTCTAGTTATCATAATTTAATTGAAAAAAATATATATTAGAATAATCTAAAATTATTTTTAAAAATTTGTGAGTTTAATAATCAAATTAATATCATATATATTATCTTTTAAAGGTTAATTTGATTATATGCTGATATTTTTTTATGCAAATTAATTTGTGGCGAGTTAAAATATTACATTTGCTTTGTGAAAAATTTGATATGATATAAATTTGTGATTATATTCTTTTGTATTGCATGGAATATGATTTAATTATTATATCCATATTTTTTGGAGGGTTAAAATAACAAATTATTATTTATAGTACACTACTACATTTTGAAGATTTAGTAACATTTCTCTTTTAACATTTGTTAAAGTATTAGTAATGGTCATAAAATTAAATATTAAGTAACATTTATTTATAAATATTAGTAAATATATTTAATTTTTTAAAAAATGTTACCTTTTCCTAATCACGTATTCACATTTATAGAAACAAGCAAAACTCACTGCTCACAAAATCAAAATCTATCACTCCTCAGATCCAAATCTTGCTCACAAAATCAAAATCTCTCACTCCTCAGATCCAAATCTTGCTCACAAAATCAAAATCTCTCACTCCTCAGATCCAAATCTCGCTCACTGTTCAATCTAATCACCTATTCCTTCGTGCGTTTGCTTCAATATCGATTTCACTGAATTTCAATCTCAATCTGGCTCTTGTTCGATCTGCTCTTGCTCTCTTCTCAATCTCGTTCTAACCCGATTTCGATTCTTGATATCTCTCTGGTGAGGCTGCAATCTTTGAACTCTCTTGATTCTCCTAAGTCATCACTGCTCTTCTGTCCTCCTCGTTGTAAGTGTCTCTGATTGTCGCTTGCAGTCGTTGTCGCCGTCGTCCTGCAGGTAGGTCATTCTTCGATCCTCAATGTGTTAATTTATGTTACGAATTCGTGGTCAACCCCTAATTTAGTGCTTTTTAATTCTAGAATATGTTAATATATGCATTGATTTTGATTATAAATTATGATTACTACAGTTGATTTTCAGGAAATTAAATTCCCTATGTTTAGCACTATAGAATTCAGACAAATTTTAGTCTAAGACTTCTGATCTCTCCGTTTTTCATTCCTCAATTCTTTCAAGGACTTCGATTCACTTTTTTTGGGAGAGATTTTCTAGGGCTTCTTACTCTGAAACTATTGGAAGATGTGGTTTCGATTCTTCGAATAAAGTTAAAAGAATTGTTTCTTCGAATAAATTAATTTATGCATTAACATTTGGGAATCTTTGACGAGCCTTGCAGGAGATACAGAGAGTGCAAAAACTACTTCTAAAGGTGGTTGTAGTCATTGACAATTTTGTTGACAATTTTGCATTTTTTTCTGAATATTTCAGAATTTATTTGATTTATGTATACTACTATGAAGTTTAAATTTTAGCTCGTCTTTTCTTCTAAATCTTGAAAATTGTCAGTGTTCTTATTCTGTTAATTGGTTTTTAAATGAGAGGTATGGTTTAAAATAATTGTTGCTTCACAATTTTCACTAGTTTTGTGCCCTTGCATAGTTTTTGAATGGTAAACCAATGTAAACTCTTGCTTTGAGCAACCCTGGGGACTTTTTATGCTTGCTACTTTCTTAGAAGCATCAGTTTTTAGCTCTCAATTATTTCTTTCTAAATTTTTTAAAACTGGAAGACTGTTGAAATTTGATTAACTTGTTTTGACTGAAAGAAAAAATTTGGAGTTTCATGTTTAAATAGGCCAAATATATCAGATAGTTAAATTTGTTAGCTCTAATGTAACACCTTCACTACCAGAATGTCATGCTTCCGGCTGCGCCACTCTGATTGGAAGAAGTATTATGACTACTTTATATACTTAATATTAAAATAGGAGCCCTTTGACTCGATACCGTATCGCTGAATTCTTTGAAAATCGGAAATAAATACTTTATCTTAAAAAAACAAACAAGCATAGATTCATATACAAGACTTCTTACATAATAGCTTATAATGTGATATACACATACAAAACAAACAACTTCTATCCCTCTTACAAGACTGTAATAACAAAGACAAGGGAAAAAAAATTATCTAATCAATACAATATCATATAATTCAAAACGCAGTATAACTCTTCATAATGCTCCTTTATCCGATTCCTGAAAAGGTAAAGCTGTAGGGGGTGAGAACCTAACTACACGTCTCACCACGGAGTTTTAGAATTGTCATAAGATACTTAATAAGAGAACTATTTTCAAGCTCAGTGATTATCATTGCCTTATGAATCCATTTAAAAACCAATAACTAATCGTTCAAAACCTTTTCAATGAAACAATGGTTAACCTTTCAGAAATCCAAAACCTTTCTTTTCTTATAAGAAAATCTCAATCAGAAACCAACCACGCAATCAATCAACACAATCATCAATTCAGCACCAAAGTTCATTCTCGAATGTAGCACACCAGGACAAACACAGGCATGACAGACAAGGAAAGCACATGTTTAGGTAGCAGTTACAGCAAATAGTTCAGGTAGCAGTTAAGAACAGTTTAACAATTAGACAACCAAAACAGAATTCAAACCCAAGCAAAGCATACAAATGCATATGATGTATGCCTGTCCTATGGCTAATGAGCTCATCTGTCGGTTATCCATCCAACCCGACAAGTCTGAAAACCTTAGACTGTCTCCCGTCGCGCATCCCCATGAGTCTATGCATAGCTTTTTCTCATATTCAAATATCAATTGCTCAATGGGGGTACCATTCCCGGGAATTTATACGTGCGCGGTCACCCTTACGACGTAGGGTCAACAGAGTATCGAATCTCAACCTGGAGCAAGTTGTGGCAAGCCACTACGTCTACCCAGGAAAACTCGTGTCTCAGATAATTCGAATTCATAAGCCACATGAATAATTCAAAGATCATATCTCAACATTCTCAATCCATATCTCAATATTCTCAACATTCTCAACATCATCATCATTCATCAATTCATATCTCGTTTCCAAATTCATTCAAAAATCATATTTCAAAGAAAATCCATATCATCCTTCTTTCCATTCTGTTCATTATAAATCAAACTTAAAACATATAATGTTTAAAATCAAATCTTTTTAAATAATTACTTCAAATGAAACTTCCAATTTTATAAAATTTCGGCAGCATTTCCTCTAAAACTCGGACGCCGCCACCCTTTCTAGGTCCCAACAAAACCATCTCTCAAACTCCTTTCAACTCAATTTCAAAATCAGAACAGTTTCAATATCTCAAACCATTTTTAATTTAAATTCTTTTTTTTTCAACAAATCAAGCTCATTTCCAATATTATAACCCTTTCCAAAGTCCAATTTATTTCCAACAAAGTCAACTAACATTTTCTCAAACTCTTTCCAACGATTTCAAACCCAAGTCACTTACAAATCTCAAATCGTTTTCCGAAGCCAAACTAATTCTAACATCAAATTATTTTCCAATTCTCAAATTATACTTGATAAACATTCGAATTAGATTTTCAAACTATTCTTTCATTCATTATCTCAATACCAACTCAATATTCAGAACTAGCCACAGTCAAGCAAGCAATCACATTCATTCAAAGCAATTCAGTTCAATTCATAAGACTCCATAATCACCAAAAATATTTATTTGCTTAAATATCAATTTATAACAATTCTTAAGAATAAAAATGAGTTTAATGAAAATGCCCCTACCTCGAAAAGTCGAAACCCGAAAGCCAAACACATCAACTGAACTCTTTTCTCTCAGTCTGAAATCTGCGGCAGCCGCAATTACAGCAACTCTAATCACGGCAAGTAAGGACCGAAACTCAAACCTAAAGCATTAATGTTGCAAGGACTTAGAAACATATAACCGAGCAACGACTGAGAGAATTTGGAATAGGAAGCAGCTTACCGAACTTACGAATAGCCGAGAAAACTGAATGGCGGTGACTCCGTTGGCGACGCGGCAGCTCGATGTCGCATGCACGACTACTAGACTCAGCATGCGAGAACCACAACTCGGCCCTACGTTACCATCATCAGAGTTACTATAATAGGATATGACGGAAAACTAATTTCAAAGGTTTCAAAGACAATAACGCTTACCAAGGGAGAAAGGGACTTCAGTGACAGTTTCCGGCGGTGATGTGGCGTGGTGCGACGCGACGGACGATGGCGGATCTGCCGCGGTGAAAGGCAGTGGAGGCACGGCCGCGTGAACAGTAACCCCCTCCGTCAATCTCTCTCTCTCCTCGAGCTTCTCTCTCTTCGAATCTTGCCGGCGGCAGCCATGGGAGCTCGGCGATGGCAACAGCACGTGGCGGCGCAGTTTCGCGCAGCGGGTCACTCTCCTCCTCGCAGCACCAGCCCGCGTCTTCCTCCCTCAGCATCGCACGGTCTTTCTCTCTTTTGAGCTCCTTCCTCGGCAACGGCGATGGCGGCTACAGCACAGGCTCCTCACACGCAACAGTTCGGCGGCAACTCCATAGGACGGCGGCGACACGGTTGGGCAGCGGCAGCAGCGCAGTCTCCTTCCCTCTGTTCCTGTTTAGCTCTCTCTCGGGTCTCACTCTCTCTTCCCCTCTTCCCCGATCAGCTTCCCCCTTTCTCTCTTCCCTTTCTTTTCTTTTCTGTTCCTGAAGTGGGTATGTGAATGGCAGTGGTAAGGAGGGCAAAAGTGAGGGTTTTGGGTTGGGATGAGTGGCGGTGATGGTTAGGATAAAAATTAGGGTTTTGTTTTATTAGAATTAGGATTGGATTTGGGAATTTTGAATAAAATTAGAGTTTGGTAATTTTAATAAAATTAGGGTATATTATATTAATTTAAAATCTAATTTAATCCCTTACTGATAATAAACATTTATAAAAAAATCATGGATCTTACAAATCTAAATTAAATCGCTCATTCAATTTAATTCAAACAAAAAATCAATTAAAATCGCACTAATTCGAATTTGATTGGATTCTATTTTTGTAAACTGTTGGATCGAATCGGATTTTGGATCTATTTTTCATAATCCGATATAATCTAATCTAAACCCCACAATGTGCTATAATATTATTACTTTATTATATTTATAATTATACTTATAAGTTATAACATGTTCAATTTGTTATATATTTTTATATTATTCATACATTATAATTATTTAATAAATATTTTATGTTCAAAATGTAATTTATTTATTTATTTTAACTAACCTATAATTTTATTTTTATTATTATGTTATTATTGGCTTTTTAAGATATTATTGAGATTTATTATATCATTAATGATTATTTAAATTTGACATTGAGACTTGTTATATGTATTTAATTTTTTTAAGTGGCCTGCTACACATACAAGTAAAAAGGCCGTACAAGTTTTACAAGTTATCAGCCCAAACTTCATTAATACGCGCATTAACTCATTTTGAATGGAGCGTAACTACACGCGCCCCACTCAAACGGTTCCTCTTCGTCTTCTTCTTCTTCTTCTTCTTCTCTTCTTCTTCTTCTTCTTCTTCGTCTTCCTCTTCCTCTTCCTCTTCCTCTTCCTCTTCTTCTTCTTCATTTTTTTTTCGATTTTCATGGTTTCTAAAATTCTTTTTCTTCTTCTTGCTGCACGTTCTTCTTCCTCTTACTCTTCTTCTTCTCCTTTTCTTTCGTTTCTGCACGTTCTTCTTCCTCGTTTTCCTCTTTTTCTTCTTCTTCATTTACGTCTTTTCTCTCTGTTTTCTCTTTTTTTTCGATTTTTCATGGTAAAATCGTTTTTGAAGAAGAAGAAGAAGCAGCAGAAGATGAGGAGGAGAAAGAGAAAGAGTTCTGAATTATGCATAATCGTTTGGGTGAATTCTTGTAACCGTTTGGGTGTATTTTCTGTAATCCTTTGGGTGTATTTCTGTAATCATTTGGGTGTATTTGAGTGATATCTGACTGATATCTATGGGTGTATCTGACTCATATCTATGGGTGTATCTTACTGATATCTATGGGTGTATTTTTCATTTCAGAAAAAATGGCAGGCAGAAACCAAGCATAATACACCCAAACACAGACTATAAATACACCCGATAAAAAATTAAATTTACACCTCTACTGCAGATTTTAACCCAACACTACCTGAAAGCCACTTGTTGTCCAGAAGACCAAAATTAATTAAACTCTCTCTGGTGTATTCAAAATGTCTGATTTACAGGTACTATAATATGAAGTGGTGATCCAGATAGATTGGAACCCATATATGACGGTCTGCATAGAGATCTGCATAATACACCCAAACACAGACTATAAATACACCCGATAAAAAATTAAATTTACACCTCTGCTGCAGATTTTAATCCAACACTACCAGAAAGCCACTTGTTGTCCACAAGACCAAAATTAATTAAACTCTCTCTGGTGTATTCAAAATGTCTGATTTATAGATACTATAATATGAAGTGGTGATCCAGATAGATTGGAACCCATATATGATTTTCTTCATAGAGATCTGCATAATACACCCAAACACAGACTATAAATACACCCGATAAAAAATTAAATTTACACCTCTGCTGCAGATTTTAACCCAACACTACCTGAAAGCCACTTGTTGTCCACAAGACCAAAATTAATTAAACTCTCTCTGGTGTATTCAAAATGTCTGATTTACAGGTACTATAATATGAAGTGGTGATCCAGAATTCCAAATAGATTGGAACCCATATATGACGGTCTGCATAGAGATCTGCATAATACACCCAAACACAGACTATAAATACACCCGATAAAAAATTAAATTTATACCTCTGCTGCAGATTTTAACCCAACACTACCTGAAAGCCACTTGCTGTCCACAAGACCAAATTTTAGCAGAAAATCATTCCAATTCCTATCAAATGAGTCTTTGCTATGAGGGTTTTATTTTTCCTCTTTGCTACATGTAATCAATTGATTCTTAATCTCGTTTTCCTTCCTATTTGTGCTCCACTTCGCCCTGATTCAACTGACAATCTGAGGTTGAATCATCTATTATCTTCAAAACGAGTTCAAACTTTGATTTCAGAAACCAGAAAATCGAAAAGAAAACGAAGCTGGAGTTACAGAGAGAAGAACTAACGTCAATGACGAAGAACAAACCAATGAGAAAGGAGAAGAAAAGAACGATCGAAAAACCAGGGGAAGACGCGCGAGAAGAAGAACGATGAAATTTGGAAAGAAGGAAAACAAAGAAGGAAACAAATCTTTTAAATTTGGTAGTTATACAAACGCGGGATCTTTGTATAGCGCGTGTAAGTGACGTAGGAGTTGCAACGCGTTTTAGTGGATTAGGCGTTAATGAACTTGTAATAGTTACAAGCCCTAATCGCTTGTATACTGAGCTTTTCCCATTTTTTAATTCACAAAACCGCAAATTTAATCCAATCCAAACCGTTTGAAATTGAATCGAATCGGATCGGATCGGATTTTTTAAAAAAATATATCTAATTTAAACTGCCACGGTGTCCATGGTGGGGGAATCGCTTCGAAACATGATTGAAAACGGTATCACCTCACCATCTTCTTCCTCTACTTCTACCCCACCACCAAGTGCCTACAATTCTGAGGGCAACAACGACGATGTCTCCTAAGACCACTACTACAACATTTCATTCTACATATACCTGTGGCTTATACCAATGTTTTTGCTGGTTGAGCAAACCACACTTTTATTTTGTTTTCTCTTTTATTTTATAAAATTAATGGTCTTGTTAAGTTTTTATATAAACAGGTCCTGCTGGAACTCTGCTAGTTTAGTTTGTCTTTGTATATTTTAGAAATAGATCGAGGACCTAGCATCTTCTATATTATCTTTGGTATACCCTTGCTGTAATCCTTCTTCTTTTCCCTTTAAGATTTAACGTCATCATATATGTGTTTTACCTTGTATATGAAATATGATATACTACTACAGTTTGTGTTGTTATATGATCCAAAAGAATAAACTATTTTTGTTGGTTCTTTATTCTAATAATCTCGCTGTTCTGATCAATTTTGAATATACATAAACAGTAGTGTAATCTTCAAAATTGTTTGGAAAATTTAAGAAGGTATGATATATCTTATTATGATTCGATTTTCTGTATGTAGTCTTCAATTGATAATTGCAAGTTAATTCGGTACGTAGTATATATATATATATGGACACAGAATAATCCATCGGTTGAAAATAAAAATTGACCCATCGTCATTCATGAATCATTACTAGGTTGATTATTGGGGAAAATTTTAATTAAATATAAAATAAGAATGGACATTATATATCTTGCGTTAATCAACTAATAATAAGCTTTTCATATAGAAGGTGATATAGAATATATTTTCTTTGTCTATAATTGTAGATTAATTTTGACAAAGAAAATATTGAATACTTAACATGTAATTATATATAGTTGACAAGAGAAGAGAATAACCTAAAATGTTGGACATGAGAGGATTATTACCACCAGTAATCTTGAAATCAATTCACCTTTATTTAAATGATGGTTGACTTTCTGTATTTATCCTTGTATTAGTGTCAGTGAGAACGAGGACCACAGTATGACGGTATGAAGTAGCATTTATTCTATCAAATGCTCATGTACCCTAGACCCGTTCTCTCTTTCATGTGTCACTGTGCAAGCCGACAATTTATACAACAACACGAGCTAAAAAAAATACACTATTTATTTTGTGGTTATTTGTTTAAAGATGCCAAATTAGACTATTTTATAATTTGAAAATATTATTGGTGTTTTTAATAAAAATAAGTGTATTTGGTGTATTTATATATTAGTGGACATAGGGAAGGTGTACTAATTCAGCATGTGGGGGCGGGGATGTCTATGTATCTATTTTGATTTGTTGGTGATGCAACATGTGATCTACGAGTTGAGTGCTTTTCTTTTTTTTAACCAAAATAGGAGATTTGAACTCGCAACCTCTTAATTGAGTATGGAGAGACTATGCCATTTGAGCTATTATTCATTGGTTTAAAATTTGAAAAGATAGGAGACTCGAATCCGCAACCTCTTAATTGAGTATGGGGAGTTTATGCCATTTGAGCTATTACTCATTGGCTTAAAAATTTGGAAAGATAGGAGACTCGAACCCGCAACCTCTTAAAAATTAGACTATTTTTTTATTAATGTTGTAAGTGTGATTTATTAATGTTGTAAGTGTGAAGAGTGCATAAAGTTAGTTTCACATCAAATAAAACAAGAAAAAATGAGAAATTTATAAGATAAGAGACTCATTCACTTAACAATTGAATGTTGATGTCATACATGTATTGTATATAATTTATAATTTTTTTCTTTTTTTTTTAATTTCTGTTAAACTTTTTTTAAGATGTATTTTTTT
>NC_029792.2:27448432-27449086 GCF_000816755.2 Arachis ipaensis
ATATATATATATATATAGTAACCACTATACACATCAACGAAATTATAGATATAGAAATTTAGACATAGATTAACTTAATCTCAATTGTTAAGGTGATAATATATAGTACCAATAATATATTTTTGAATTGTAATATGTTGTAGTATTTTTCTAAAATGTGAGATGATTTAATTTAGAGAGTACAAATCGGATCGTCCAATTTTTAAGAGATACAAAAATTGAACTGTTCGATTTTTATATTTAGACTCTCCTATTTGTATTTAAAAATTTTTAAAATTTGGAGTGTCTAATTTGTGTACTCCAAATTTTTTCAATTTTTTAAACACAAATCAGAGGGTCTAATTTGTATATCTCTCATAATTTTAAAAAATATCAAAAATTACAATAATAAAATATATCACTCATCTTCCTTTCATATCTAAATTTTTTAATTTTTAAGATAACACCGAATAAAATTATTTTAATTTTTCCATATATAAGAATGTAAACGAATCTAGCAGCAACCATTCAAAGGAATTTTGGGTGTGACAAGTGACTAAGTAAAGTTCGTTCATTATTCGTCAGAAGGTTAACTCCCAACACAACTGATTGTAACATAGGGTTCAGTGTAGGGATGGCAACGGGTCCCCATGGGAGCGGGGACATGCCCCCGCC
>NC_029792.2:27449140-27454938 GCF_000816755.2 Arachis ipaensis
GGATTAAAAAAAAATAAAAAAATTCAGAAAAAAATAAAAATTAAAAAAAAAGAAAGATCAAAGATAATCTACAAATTATCATTACAATTTACAAGCATACTCTTTATAGCCTTCACAGACTTAAACAGCAACAACTAATATTGTCTCAATTCAATCATCAAACATATTAATAAAATAACTAAAATAAATCTAAATACTAAACTTATTCATCACATTCCAAAAACATAAATCTTAAGCCTTTCTATAATGGCAGTGACAATAGCTTTTGAGTTGTTTGAATCTGCATAAAAAAAATCCAAGGTTACGTAATTTTAAACATTCAATCCCAGTTTCTTCTAGCTACTACATTATTAAAAAACAGAGGCCCATATATGAGGCACAATCACAAGATACTTCTATGAAATTCAAAGAAAATCACAGAAATCACAAGATAATTAATGAAAAATGCTTCAAGGTAAATAAAATCTAAGGCTGACTTACCGGAAAAAAGAACGGCGAACGTAAAAAAGGATCTTGCTAGATGCATGCTAAGATGGAGACCGGACTGCCTCTGTTGAAGACAAAGACGACGACGGGGAACAATGCCCCTACCGTAGACGAAGATGGCGACGGCGAAGAACGATTGTGCCTCTGCCGAAGATGAAGATGACGACTGTTGGAGATAAGTGTGTATGTCCAACAAAATACTATTGTGAATTAAGAAAGAACCAACAAGTTTTTCTTTTACCTCCACATACACAAATATTCCAATTCTTAGTGAAGAATTGCTGGTGCAAGGAGCTG
Organism: Arachis ipaensis; assembly: GCF_000816755.2. Taxonomy (NCBI): domain Eukaryota; kingdom Viridiplantae; phylum Streptophyta; class Magnoliopsida; order Fabales; family Fabaceae; genus Arachis; species Arachis ipaensis. The sequence continues at coordinate 27,449,924 of NC_029792.2, forward strand.
CAAGAAATTTTTCAATTAAATCCATTGGTCAACGAGTTGACAACAAGGATCCATTCACTAGGGTACTCAGGTATTGGCATCTAACCCATCTTATTTCAATAAAGTTTTAAGCACAAAATAGATCAATAGGATTACTTTATTACTTCCGCTGCGTGTTAAGAACACTTGTAATCCTACAGTGGTATCAGAGCCATGGCCCTTTTGTGTTTAAAATTTTATTGCAAAAATTTACAGAATTAATAGGATTAATTTAAATTTTGTTATTATAGTGAATGTGATTCCTAATAATGGCATGGGATGCTATTATTAAAATTATAAATTTATATGGGATAAAATTATATGTATGTTAGGAACATACTGTTATTATTATTTTTTATTTATTTATGAAATAAAACTGAAAGGAAAAAAAAGATAAATAAATTTTATATTTTGTTTACGAGGAGTTACCTGACAACCAGGAGATTCGTACTCAAGGATAAAATTTATATATATGTATTTGATACATGGAATGAATTAATTTTTACTTGAACCTAGACAACCTAGAGGTATAAAATATAATTCAATTAAATAATAACCTGACAACCAGGTAATTATTTGGGATTAAAATTGTATGTGATACATTTAATCATCTGTTTAAAAATGTATGAGTAATAACTTGATAACCAAGATACTCATTCATGATTTTAAATATTTTTTTTTAACACTTAATTTAAGAAATAAAGATTTCTTAATTTTCTATAATAATAATTATTGTAGAAAGTGTTATTTGTATGTGTGAATACGTACTTATATTTATTTTTTTCCTTTTAGATTCATGAATAATATGTCTACTCTATCACTGCGTGGCATACTTGAAAATAACAAATTGGCTGGAGCCAATTATGATGATTGGCATCGCAATTTGAGAATTGTTCTCATGCATGAAAGGCTAATTGATATAATCGATAAGCCTGCTGTAATGGCCCCAGTTCCTAAAGAGGATGGAAGTATTGATAATGAGGCAACCAAGGCTTATGAGAAGTACTTGGAAAATTGTCTTACTGCCAAATGCATCATTCTGGCATCCATGGGTTCTGATCTTCAAAGGCAACATCAGGATATGGATCCACCAACTATTGTTGAACATCTTAAGAAGATGTATGATGCACAAAGTAAGACGGCCCGATATCAATTGTCCAAAACTTTGTTTAGATCTACACTTGATGTGGACTCTCCTGTTGGACCCCATGTTCTTAAGATGATTGATCTTATTGAACAACTTGAGAAGTTGGGATGCAAATTGGGCAAAGAACTTTCACAAGATTTGATCTTGCAATCTCTTCCAGAAACCTTTTCACAATTTATTGTTAGCTTTAATATGATTAAAGTAAGCTGTGATCTTTATGAAATGCTCAACATGCTAATTGATTATGAGAATCAAATTGCATCTAAGAAAAAGAAAGGAGTTGCTGTGGTAGTTGGCAGCTCTTCTAAGAAGAAAGGAAAGTGGAAAGCAAAAGGAAATGGAAAGAATAATTTTAAAAGAGAACCCATGGCACCTAAAGGTGGTGTGACCAAACCCAAGGAAAAACAAGAAAAGGCTGACAAAAATAATGCTGAATGCTTTTATTGTAAAGGCAAAGGTCATTGGAAAAGAAACTGCAAGGAGTACCTTGCTTCTTTGAAAACCAAAGAGGAAGGTAAGACATGCTTGAAAACAGTTTTCATGATTTCTTTAGCTACTATTAATTCTTCTATATGGGTATTAGATACCAGAAGTACTCATAATATTTGCAATTCGTTGCAGGGACTACGAGTAAGTAGATGGCTGAAGAAGGGAGAAACTTACCTTCAAGTCGGGAACAGAGCAAATGTTGCTGCTGTAGCTATAGGATCTATTTCTTTAGCAATGCCTACGGGTAAGACATTAATATTGGAGAATTGTCATTATGTTCCTAATTTTGTTGCAAATGTTATTTCTGTTTCTATGTTGGACAAACGTGGTTTTTATTTTAATATTAAAAATGGCATTTGTTCTACTTATTATGGTGATGACTTATACGTAAATGGCTATCTCCAATATGGCATTTATATTCTTCCCGATTTAAATGGTAATTCTGTCATGCATGTTTCTACTCTCAAAAGAGAGAGGAATAATCAAGTAAATGAATCATATCTTTGGCATTGTAGACTTGGTCATATAAAGGAAAAAAGGATTTCTAAGTTACATAAAGAAGGTTACCTTAACAAATATGATTATGAATTATATGTAACTGGTGAATCCTGTCTCAAAGGAAAAATGACCAAAACTCCATTTATGGGACATGGAGAAAGGGCTACAGAATTATTGGGACTAATACATACAGATGTTTGTGGACCAATGAGAATTCAAGCCAAAGGAGGATATTCCTATTTTATCACTTTCACTAATGATATGTCTAGATATGGCTTTGTGTATCTTATGAAACACAAATCTGAGTCATTTGAAATGTTCAAAATTTTTCGCAGTGAAGTTGAAAATCAAACAGGTAAAAGCATTAAGGTGCTTAGATCTGATAGAGGAAGAGAATATCTAAATGATAATTTTCTTGAGTACTTAAAGAAAAATGGGATTCTTTCTCAATTGACACCTCCTGGTACTCCACAACACAATGGTGTTTCAGAGAGGAGGAATCGAACTTTATTAGATATGGTTCGATCCATGATGGATTTTACTGATCTTCCATTGAATTTATGGGGCTATGCTTTAGAAACAGCAGCATATCTGCTAAATAAAGTACCCACTAAAGCCGTTTCTTCAACACCATATGAGATATGGAAAGGACGAAAACCAAATCTCAAGCACATTAGAGTTTGGGGATGTCCAGCATATGTTAAAAAATTGCAAAGTAATAAACTTGATGCTAGGTCCGATAAATGTAGATTCATTGGTTACCCTAAAGAAACAATAGGTTATTATTTCTATCACCCTTCTGATCACAAAGTGTTTGTGGCAAGAGGTGGAACCTTTTTAGAAAAGGAATTTCTTTCCGAAGGAAGACAAGGTGAAGAAATAGAACTTGATGAAGTTCAAGAAACCAATGAAATAGTACAAGCTCAAGAACATGAAATTCAAGTTGAGCAACCAACTTTGGATGTACTCAAACTAACACCAAATTTATCATCTTCAAGAGTTGAGGATAACGAACCAATAGTAGTTCAAAGAGAGATTAATGAACCAATCCTTGAACTACCTTTGGTACAAGAACTACCTCTTCGACGATCTACAAGAGAACATCGTCCATAGCAGACCCATTCACTAAGGTGCTTGGATCAAAAGAGTTTGATAAGCACATGTGGGAATTGGGATTGAAATATATGACTGATTGGCTCTAGTGCAAGTGGGAGATTTTGTTGGAAATACATGTATGCCCTAGGCCCAATCTGTCATTGGCTCTAGTGCAAGTGGGAGATTGTTGGAGATAAGTGTGTATGTCCAACAAAATAATATTGTGAATTATTATTATTATTATTTCTTTTTATAAGAATAAACTTTTATAATTTATGATAGTGTCCTTAATTAAAATTAGAAACGAATAATTACGATAGGGATCGTAATAATGAGATATACGTTTTTTGAGTACTTTTAATTTAAATTGTTCTTAATCGTAGAATCACTAAAAATGGGACATTAGTGATTCGAATAGATTAATATATATATATAATAGTCTTTATTGGATGAAGATTAATAGATCTCATTTATTAAATTATATATATAAATGGTATATATAGAGATATAACCATTGAACTGACTCACTCTAAGAATTCCTAATGGTCAATAAATTGAATTTTTGATAGGAAAATTAAATATGCAAAACTAATATCAAAATAGGATAGAGCTCGGCAAAACGAGAATTTTGATATCACTTTCGAAAAATTTGGCCCAAAATCGGACCGGAAGGACCGAACCGGTTGAACCGGGCCCCGAACCGAGCCCGTGGGTTCAACCGGACCCAAACACTTAAAGAAGACAGCAGCTCCTTCTTCCCCCATTTGCATGCAACGCAGGAATCCTATTCCTTGAGCGTTGCGCTTTTTATTTTGCGATTTTTGTTTACCCGCTCTGTTTCAAGGCTCCTAGTATATTATTTCTTTCAGTATTATATGTATATCCTTACTATTAAAGGTCTGTAATACCACACTACCTCTGTTCTATGACTTAAGCATAAAACACTGTGTAGTAGGGTGTTACAATTTGCATATGAATTTTCAAGTTCAAAATTCAGTTTCATAGCTTCTAGATTTGTTGTGTTTATCAGTTTTTTCTCTAGTAGAATGAATGTTATTGTAATGTCTTATAAACATAAAATTATACCCCAATAAAAAAGCGTCACATCGTGTGTCACTTATCCTACACAGGAGTGTTCATTTCAAGAAATACTATGGAACATTCTTTGTAAAATATGTCACTGTCCGTATTTTCATATTTTGCTCCTCTTGTATTTTGGAGGTTTGGTATTTTGGAGAGTTGTATAAAGTTAGTAATATCAAAGGTATTGTTTGATGAGATTGTTTTTTTATATTTTTTTTGGGTATTTATTAAAAAAATTTAAAATTTATATTTGTATTCTAAATAATTTTACAAATTTTCCATTTTTGTGTTCTATTCTGTGTTTCCTTTAAATATTCCAACAAAATTTTTGAAAACTAATAAAAAGTAAGTAAAATTATTTAATTTATGTTTTTAATTATTATTTTTTCTTATTTTATATTATGTAGTTACTGTTAGAATAAATAAATAATTTTAAATATTAAATTAAATAAAATTACTTTGTTATTGTCTTGCATTTTCATATTTAAATATTATCCCAAGATAACATTTTTTTGTTTGGTATCTTTTTATATAGCTTTTATGGATTTCATTAATTCAAACACAATTTTTATATATTTCATATTAGATAGAACTCTTTTATAGTTTATGAAAACTAAATATAATTGTGAATATATAAGAAAAACAAAAGTAATAAGGTAAGTATATTTTCATAAAAATATATATA
>NC_029792.2:27454966-27455340 GCF_000816755.2 Arachis ipaensis
CTCGAAAACTGTAATGTTTATATTTTTATTTTTATATTAGTCTATTCTTTTAGACGAATGCTCATGTAAAAAATAGAAATTTAGATCCTCTAAATTTTGAATTTCAGTTTAGAAGATAAAGTGTGATTTTTTACCATTTATTTCATAGAATCATATGTAGGATCAAGAGAAAATATGATAGAAAAACTATTCAAGGATGAAAAAATCATACTTTACTCTCTAAAATAAAAGTTCAAAATTTAAAGAATTCAAATTTAAAAAGTAGAGTACAGTACTCATTAAAACATGATCTGCTAATAAAAATAATAAATAAAATACATTTTAATTTTTTTTATTATTTATACATAAAAAATAATAAAATTAACTAGTATGTA
>NC_029792.2:27455982-27488020 GCF_000816755.2 Arachis ipaensis
CTCGAAAACTGTAATGTTTATATTTTTATTTTTATATTAGTCTATTCTTTTAGACGAATGCTCATGTAAAAAATAGAAATTTAGATCCTCTAAATTTTGAATTTCAGTTTAGAAGATAAAGTGTGATTTTTTACCATTTATTTCATAGAATCATATGTAGGATCAAGAGAAAATATGATAGAAAAACTATTCAAGGATGAAAAAATCATACTTTACTCTCTAAAATAAAAGTTCAAAATTTAAAGAATTCAAATTTAAAAAGTAGAGTACAGTACTCATTAAAACATGATCTGCTAATAAAAATAATAAATAAAATATATTTTAATTTTTTTGTTATTTATACATTAAAACAAAATAATAAAATTAATTAGTATGTAATTTGTATAAATAATTATATTATTTTGTATATTTTTAATTAAATAATCCAATTTCAGAATAATTAAATCTGCCATAACAAAATAATTAAATCTGTAATAACTGAATAATAAAATTTATTTATAATAATTTTTTTTTATAAAAGATCAAATACATATTTCAATATGCAATTTAATGATTGATTTTTGTGAATGTATAAGATGATTGATTAAAAATATAAGTCTAGCATTATAAGGTTTTAAATACTTATTGGATTTCCAAAAACTTAAGTTGTAATTTTTTATGAGGAAGTATAGGGAGCCAATAGAATAGTTGTATAATGTGTACAATGGAGGCTTAGGGATGTCCGATTCAGTATTAGAGATATAACCATTAGTGTTACCTTTTCCCATTAGCTTAAGCTTTTGGAATGAGTGGTTTCATGACATGAGATGTTTATTATCCCTATACCCGGATGATTATTCTGATAGTATGGGTGATGTTCATTTTTTAACTCGGGCCAAATAAATATCCTCGGACTCATTTTTTATAGGGTGATGTTCATTTTTTAACTCGGGCCAAATAAATAACCGGGACTCATTTTTTATATATTTTTAGAATCTATTAAAAAAAATTAAAGACCCTACAATGAACACGTGAAAATGGAGAAACTTAAATAGCAAGGCCACTGCAGTAACTCTCTTATCCCTTTATAACACAGCTCTCACTCCAATTCACACTTAACTCTTATCACATTTCACAATTCACAACCAAAACAAAAGACTTGTTTCTCTTTTCGCTCTTCATTCTTATTCAATGGCTATGCACATGCCAAACGAATAACCACACCGACAGAGACACACATTGCCGCCAAAAAGGGGGCCGAGTGATTAGAATATTCAAGAGCATAGTGGCTGCTCCGGCCGTTACAAGGAGCGGGAAGACAGCGTAGAAGGCAGCTACTACTACGATTTTTCTGCTCCTGATCGTCCTCTTAGCTCCACATCCACAACTCCGCCGGTGTTGAATGGCTACCCTTCCAACAAGTAACACCACGATGATAATGATTATTTTCAAGATGCTCTGTTATTGTTTTTTTTTTTCTTTCTTTTTGGTATAGAATAGTGCTGTTTGTATATTACTACCTTTTTATGTTTTAATTAATTAATTAATGTATATATGTATATATATCTATGGTTGTAGACTTGTAGCTGTTAATTATGTATATCACCATTTTTTGTTACATTGCTCTTAATTTCGAGAACAACAGTGTTAAAATTTTTAGAATGATTGATTGTTCTTTCGGGGCTTGGACTCTATGGACTACGAAATTGTTGAATTGGGTCATGCCATTATGTATAGGCTTATATGGAATCATTTTTATTCATAAAAATTTAGTCTTAATAAATTTATTCCCAAATAAAAATATAAAATTAATGTTAAACTATTTTATCGCACATAGACCAATTTTTTGCAAGTGAAAATGTTAATTCCATTTGTTGCATCTTTCTTTTTCTCTGTTCTACCTTCTTATATGTTATCAGGTAGCCATATAAAAATTGGGTAGAATATTTTTTTAGAAAAATCAGAGTTTAGTAAGTTATAGTAAAAACTATAGAAAAGGAACAATTCGATGTTTCAATATTCAAGATTGATGTCTGATAGTTTTGTTAAGGATAATTAATAAAAAATTAAAAGAGTACATAAAAATAAAAAAAATATTTTGTTATATATATTTTTTAATTTTTTTATTATGGTATCAGAACTCTTCTTGAACTCTCCTGACATTTATGAATAAATCAACCAATTTAAATTTTAAAACTCTTTTAACTTTCTTCAATTTTTTATTAATAATATTGTAGAAAATAAAATACCAAATGATTAATTTACCTTATAGAAAAGGCCAAGAAAAATGGGTCGTACGAATCGATCGCATGAAACCTTTTATGATATTGGCATTCACATCCACGTGGATATGTGATATAACATGAGTATGTGACAGAAAGAATTTAATGATTAAATTTATCATTAAAATGTTATTTAGTTAAAATCTGCCTCTTTCTCTTTACAATGTGATGTATTTTAAGGGTTTTTTCCTCTTCTTAACCATTAAAAAACATTTTAATATATAGAAATAAAAGATTTAATTCCTCTAAAGTTATATTGTCACTTTAGAAAAAAAAGTATACCATTAATTACTTTTGGATTAAGATAGTGAAACTTACAAATAATAAATATTATAAATTCAAAAGTATTAACATGGAGTGGGTTCCTGTATTTACATGAAACAAACCAACTATATTCTCTCCATGATTATTTCCGATCCTGAAATGCCTGGCAATGAGATAGATGTCTACCTACAGCCCTGATTGATGAGTTGAAGTAGTTGTGGGCTGGGGTTGATACGTACGACACTAGCGAGAAGAAAACCTTCACGATATATGCTGTGTTGCTGTGGACAATCAACGATTTTTCAGACTAGAAAAAATTATCTGGCTAGAATACATATGATGGGAGAGCTTGTCCCACGTGCAATTTGGATGCTGAGACTAAGCGACTCACCTTCAGTCAGAAATTGTGTTTCATGGGCCATCGTCGCTTTTTGAATCACGATCACATATATAAATAGTACCAGAGTAGATTTGATGGTAGGTAGATAATAGATCTCCACTTGTCAAATTGACTGGCATGGATATCTTGAGACAGTTGGAGGGTGTGAACGTCTCACTTGGCAAGGTACAAGCAGTGGCTGGGAAAAGAAGGCGCAGACAGCAAACCGTCGTGCAAGACGAGTCTCCTTGGAAAAAGAGGAGTATGATCTTTGATCTCTCATACGGGGAGAACAATGAATTACATCACAACCTTGATGTGATACACATAGAGAAGAATGTGTGCGACAACATTGTTTGCACCATGTTGAACGAGAATGGTAAATCCAAGGACCACCTAAAAGTTCGAAAAGATCTCTAGTTGATGGGAATCAGCCATGATATATGGCCACTTGAAGGTGGAAAGTATCCCTCTGCAATCTTTACCATGTCCAATCCATAGAAGGATATCTTTCTTAGGACCATCCAGAATGTGGTGTTTCCATACGGGTACTCTAGCAACATCTCTCGCTGTGTTGATTTAAAACAACGCAAGTTGTCGGGCTTAAAGAGTCATGACTGCCACATTCTAATGGAACATCTATTGTCAATTGCGTCAACAAATGTATTGCCCACCCCAGTGACCACCGTCTTGGCAGAGTTATCAACTTTTTTTCCAACAAATATGCAGTAAATCCATGGATCCTCAGCAACTTCCTCTCCTTTAAGATCGTGTGGTCTATACTCTGTGCCACATGGAGATGATTTTTTCACCTTCTTTCTTCACAGTCATGGTTCATCTAATGGTGCATCTAGTCATAGAGGTATGCCTTGGTGGCCCAGTGCATTACCGTTAGATGTACCCCATCGAAAGGTAATCATATAAATAAGCCTTTTCGACCTATTTTATTCAGATAGCCTGAAACTAGTAATTTACTTGTTATGTTTTCGAAGTTACCTATGTCGTCTCAAGCAGTGCGTGCATAATAGAGCACAACCGGAAAGCTCAGTTACAGAGGACTACTTATCCGAGGAGATTCTCACATTTTGTTCAAGATACCTAAATAATGTCGAGAGTAGGATCAACCAACTGACGCGCGTTGATGATCGGCCGAGCAAAGCTGCATCGAACGAGATTGCCAGCATGTTCCCATAGGTTGGAAAGACGGTCAGGGATGCTTTATTTTTTACTCTAATAGCAACTGAAAACCTTCAAGCACATCGTCATGTACTGGTCAATTGCATTACTGTAGAGAAATTCTTGGAGTAAGTATAGAGTGTGAGTTCTAAAAGTATGAAGTGAGCCAATATAGTATTGAGAGTATTGACCTTGAATCAACTTTTTGTATGCACAGTGAGATCAGAGCCATCACAAAGAGAAGGCTGCAAAATAAAACAAGGTCCCAATCCCACATAGATAGTGTTGTGCATAGAGAATTTTTCAATTGGTTTAGGCATGAGGTAATCCTTTATATCTTAGGATCCTACTACCCTTTGATGCTATCTTGCGTCTAATTGTTCCAGGCCAGGTCCCATTTGAAAGCACTAGACATTCGAACGAGTTGTAGTGGCTTGCCTATGGTCCCATTGCTCAGGCTAGATGCTTCAAGACTTACAACGTCAATGGATTTAAATTTAGAACCCTGTCGAGGGAGGAAAGGATGAAAACACAAAATATCGGGGTTTATGTCACTTCCAATACTAGAAGTTATGCAAGCAAACGGGATAGCAATGTTGCTGTTGGCGGTGTCTCGTATTATGGGAGATTAGTGGACATCATTGATGTACACCCCGTTACCCTAAGTCTTACCTCTAGTTGTAAAGCAAAGGATAACAAAATGCCACGACAGTTCTCAAGCTTATAATATAACATATATATATCCAAGAATTTATATAAGTAAAAGCCCGATGAAGGAATAAAGCTCAAAGGCGCATAAAGCGGAATTACAAAGCGTGAAGTGTTCACACAATTGACTAAAAGCGTAAAGGCACAAGATACAACATAGGACATAATACCAACTCGATAACTGTAAGTGTAAATGCATAAGATACAACATAATACAATACTAATCAGTATAGATATATAAGTATGATAGTCAAAAGAACTTTAGTCGTAGCCCGCGGAGTTTAGGCCGACTAGTTACAAATAGACAATACAGAGTTTTTAAGTTAAAACAACTTATACAATTTATCTCTCAAGTAAGCCTCTAAGGCAATAAAATATAAAATACAAAAGGTGAGAGAATAACTACAACAAAAGTAAAGTAAAATAAAGCATAAGAAAGATCATCCTTCGCTTTGTTACCATATCCGCAAACTCATTGAGGTGGTTTGCGACCTGAATCTGAAAAATAACAACAACATATGGTATGAGAATCGGTGGTTCTCAGTATGGTAACATTGCCCAATATATAAGATATAAGGTTCCGGGATGCCAAAGGCAATCCTAGAACTTCACATTGAAAACAGATATTCAAGCTTAACAAAATAAATAACTTAAACCATAAACCATAAACAGGGTTATCTAAACTTAGGGGATTTCTAACTAATACTAATCACACCGCTGTATCCCACAACCTTCACCATCCTAACCTCCTTGCGATCCCATCACCACCACCTACCTAACCTCCTTAGCACTAGACAATCACAGATAATCCAAGCAAGTAAAACACAAGTAGTATACATGTACGGCAAGTAAGCATATTTTACATTTAGGCAAAAGATACAATTAGGCAGAGCAAACAAAACACATAGAAGATGCACATGATGAATGCCTATCCTATTAGCTCGTGATATCACTGGTCGGTCCATAAATGCCAACCCGACACATCCTTTCGGATGTCACCTTTCTGCCACGTCCGAGGATATAGCACCTGGCACGCTTTTGTTCCGAGGATATAGTGCCTGGCACACTTGCATGCATCATTCCGAGGATATAGTGCTTGGCACACTCTTGTGGCAGAGAAGGAAAACAACAACAATATTTGTTTCATCATAAATCATTCCAGGGATATAGTGTCTGGTACACTATCATTCCAAGGATATAGTGCCTGGTACACTTTCAACATCCAACAAGTCCATCAACCTCAAATCATTGTCAATCACCACCATTTCCTCCTCTCAATCCATTTTCAACTCTCAAGTCTCAACATTCCAGGGATATAGTGCCTGACACACTATCAATCCAAGGATATAGTACCTGGCACACTATCTTTCAATATCCATCAAGCTCATCATTTCTTTCCAAGTTCTCAACTCATCATAACCATCATCAATTTCCAATTCTCAAATTTATTATCAATTATCGTCACCTCTTAAGTTCTCTGAGTCATCACCAATATAGTACTCCACCCGCTCACCCACAACTTTAGAAGTCTAAGCCTCCGTCTTCTAAAGTCATACAAAAATTTACTCATTTAGTTTACTAACCCATCTCTATTAGTCTTAAGGCCTAATTACTAGTTAGCAATCTTGAACAGTAGATAAAGAAGTTTGGAAAGTTACAGAACCCTTGAAAAATGAAGAAAAATAATTTTTTTAGCAAAACAGGGGTTGTGCGTACGCACGCCCCTGCTGTGCATATGCATGCGTTGAAAAAGTGAGGGTCGCGTATGCGACTCCTCTCTCGTGTACGCTAGATTCCTAACCCGAGAGGAATCCCCGCGTCGCATGTTAAAACTCGCGTACGCATAGCCAAAATCTACATGCTCGCATACAGAACCTAGTGCCCGCGTACGCGAGACTCCCAGGCAGTGGAGAATGCGCGCATCGCGTGCACAGGTTCGCGTATGCATGCTACATCAGACTTAGAAAATTAAATGCTGCAGAATTTCAGTTTTAAACACCAAACTTTAAATACTCATAACTTCCTCTACAAAACTCCATTTTCCTCAAACTTTATATCATTTTAAAGATCTTTAAATGGTCTTCAATTTAAAATAAATTTCAATCAATTTTGAAAATTGAATCTCAAGTTATGATCCGTCAAAATTCACCAAAAATATATTTTTACCTAAAATTACAATTCTCTAGTTTTCCAAAACTTCCTAAACCTAAACAATTCAAAACATATCCAAACATCATAAAACACTACCTCATACATTAATTTACTATTTCATAGAATTTTCATCTATTTTCACACCTATTTCTCTCAATCTTTCCGCCTCTTTCTACCATAATTCATCAAAACCACAATCTTCCAAATCAAGATATCAATATCAACAATTTTGCACAATATAACCAATCATAGACATGATTCATTCGATCTCATCTTCAATCCTCACAATTATCATTAATCAACCCCAATATCACTACTCAACATCATTCATTAACAACAACATCATAATCTCATCAAAATCATCACATTCATCGAAATCATTATACATCATCAATCTAACAATTATCAACAACAAATCCAATCCTATCCTAAGGTCCACTAGCCTAAGTGTCCAAAAACATTACATATTACATAGAGAAAACCGAAATCATACTTTGGCTGATTCCCAATATGCACAAACACTCAAAGCTTGATTCTAACAAGATCAACAAGTCTCAAGTACCAACACCACTTTCAAAACTCACCAATTATCAAGTTATACACATATAACATACCAAGAATCAACACTATGGCTAACCAAAATATCAAACCACAAGAGTTTGAAGAGACTTACCTTACCCAATGATATTAGGGGCAAAATCCAACAATAATCTAATGCTAGATCACCCCTAAACAAACAAAATCACAAAATCTACTCAAAACCAAACGTAAAAACACAAAATATTTAGGACTAGAAATTGGAGATTGAATTTCAATTTTTTACCAATAATGCCTAGCTAGAAATGAAGATCTCAATGAGAGCTTCTCGTGGCCATAAACAGCTCGTCAATCGGAGCTCCGTAGCTCAAGATATGGCCAAAAGAAGGAGGAGATGAATAGTGCACTCTCTTGTTCCTCTCTTCTCTCAACTCAGCGCCCCTCACTCTCTCTTTAGGTCAAAATGAGCTAAAATGCTCATTAATTGGCACTTATATATGCTGGACTTGGGCCCTATTTAGGCCCAGTCCAACCCGTTAGCGTTTTAGGTCAGTTTGGTCTAACTTTGAGCAAAAACCTTTAAGATTAGTGCCCTATTTTCAATTCTAAATTATTTTTGCCCTTTCAAAATAATAAATTTAATTTTCAAAATCTTATTTTTTCTCAATACACAGTACAGGACAGACTAGAGTTGGTACTGCCGGCTTAAGCACCGGTACACATTTTTACAAAAATTTTCTGGAAAAGATACATTTTCCCACTCAGAAAAATTCATTGAATTCAAATTTCACCTTTATATTTTCAAATTATTATTTCTAAATTTTTGAACCTATTCTGGGCAGTTAAATTATTATTTTATTAAAGCGGTTATTCCAGTTCTTACAATTGAGCTAAATTACAGTGGTCAATTCACGGTAGTCTTGTTCAAGTGTCTTTGGGCAGACAGGCAGAGGCATACAACAAGATATTTTGGGCCACACCTATGTCAACTTTGCGACTCTGATTCACACTAGTGATCGAGAAGACGACAATCCATACATCTTAGCATCTGAGGCGCGTCTTATGTTCTAAGTGGATGATGAAGTTGACAACAGATGGAGTGTAGTAATCCATGTGAAGTCAAGAGATTTGTTTGACATGGGTGAAGATTATGAACATTGTAAGGTCGACTTTCATCCCCAACCTTGTATGACTAGCTTGCCTGAATTTGATGTCGAAGGCCTATGGTTGACAAGAGATGGCGATTTAGAAGAATCTACTAATGATGGCTTTGAAGATTGTGATGAGGCCACCAATTCATAAATAGAATTCTCCAACATGCATGTAGATCAATAGATAGGAGATTCTGTATATGTATTACTATAATGCTTCAACAATAAGTTATTAGCTCAAGTGAACCATTGCACTGAAGCACCTTTTCCTTCCTCAAGCCTTTTATTGTAATTTTCATGCATTATTGTGTCTTTAATGAAAAACCAGTGAATAATCATTTCTGCAATATTCAATTAATTTATAATGGAATGTATTTTAGTTATATCATTAAACAATAGATTGAATTGATCGATATATTTTAGTAATTTAAAATTTTTTTCTGTCATAGAAAGCTCTTTTATATAAATTTTGGTAACAAGTATAATTTTAAGAGAGTGATGGACGTAAGAACATTTAGAGAGTTATAGTACAATAATCTAATATCAGTTACAAATTTCTTTATGTTATCATGCATCTCCTCAATCTTAGGCTAAATCAGACCAAGAATCTGAATTTAGAATAGTAGAGTGTTGCAGACATAAGTGGAGTACTTAATTTCTGGGTTGACTTGCTAAAAAGATGGAATTAATGAACTTCTCGAGGCATCTATTGTAGACACATGGCCGCTCTAGATGAACTATGTGACCAACTTTCTTTATTCCTTCTAATGTGCTGCTATCTCCCAGTTGTAAACTTAATACTCAGGGCTATACAAAAAAATTATGTTAATGTATCACTTTTTAGTAAGTGCCAAAGTTTTATTGGGACAATGTGAGATCATGATTTCCCAAATATAAATTAAAAGAAAAATTATTACGACTTATAGTATACGTATTAAAGAAGTTCAATTCATGTTCATTTCTCTTGTTGGTTTTTCACAATGCTATGATTTTTATTCAAGTCTTCTTGCAACCACATTTTTTTCTATCCTTGTACATTATTTTTATATCTGTGGCCTATCAGGGAAATTGGAGAGCCGAGACTTCTTTTTAGTTTGCACCAGCATCTGGTTTGCAGAGGCGATGATAAATGCATCTCCGTTTTCTTCGCTGGACCACGCAACATCCTTTGCAAGACAGTTGTGGTTTAAAGAGTCTTGTATACAATCATGGCTAAATGTCTTCTCTAGACACCTTCATCTCACTGATGCCATTGGTCATGCACCTGCTTTAATGAAGAAGGTTTGATCTCTACTGCCCAACAAATTTTGATATGTGTTTCATATTTTTGGATGAAACCCGACAGAGATTTCAGGTGGTTATGTTAAAATTTTAGGACTTGCTTCAATGGGACCAAATGTACAAAGCTAAATTTGGATTTGCGTTTATAACAAGTACGGACACGTGGTTCTCACAGAAAATACTTAATGAAATGAAGGTAAATATTCAGGTGTTTACTTTTGTATTTATCTATGTCTGACATATATAAAAACTCTTTATTAGCAATAAGGAGCATACAGTAGTCTATATATATGTATAAGTAAATCTCTTCATATTTATTTTTTATATTCACGTAATTTAAACCTGAGATCTTATTAGAAATTAAATTCTAACAAGAATAATGTTCCTATTTATTTATATATTTGCCATGTATAATAGGAACCAAAAGGATCAGGTTCTACGAGTGCATAATATTAAAGCATAGATATCCTTAGGTGAAATACCCTTATCCATCCATCCATTCATCAATTCTGTACAAATCCATAATCTCATAATCAGAGTACTTTGATCTATATCCAGGAGATGCATAAAATTCATTGTTTGTGTCCATGATTTGTTTTATGTCAAAATTTGGATGTGAGTGAACCAAATTAGAGAATACTTTGGTCTTTCAAACTTCTTTATTTTATTCGAAAGCTAAATGTCGAAATCTTGTATTAGAGAACTTATCAGATGAGCTCAGATATATCAAATTAATATAAGACATGTCACTAGGAGAATACTTTATTCAAAAGTCACACAAATAAGAGTGAGGTTAGCAAATTCTGTTTCATATATCAGCCTAACATAGTTAAAATTGTGAAGCTACCACTAGAAACAAATGAGTATCTCTTCACTTCTAAATAAATCCACCAAAAACAACTAACTATATGAATATATATAGAAGACTTCTTTTTTTATTCAATTAGCTTATAAATGTGCAACTTTAATACTCCTATATATTGTGTTCTAGTCTCAATCTAATATATTGACTTCTTTTTTCCTTCTTATTCTATACTATATGTGTGCATCCGGTTTCTAGTTTCAACTATTTGAATGTTTTGACATGTTTTACTTAAAGAAATAGGCAAACTGGTTATGCTATTGTAATTGTAAGTGTTTCAGGCAATGTTCTAAAAACCAGACCGGACCGGCCGGTGCGACCGGTTTAATCGTAAACCGTTAGCTAAAACGGTTCGATTTGCTATGCAAAACCGTTAATTTGAAAACCGGATTTAAATCGTTGAACCGGCCAAGAACCGGTCGGTCGGATCGGATTGGGACTTGGCCGGTTCTCATCAAACGATGCCGTTTCGCGTAAAAACCAAACAGAAGCACGCGTGAAGCCAGCAGTCAAGTCACAACCAACCCAATCTCCAATTCTTCCATCTTATTCCTCCTCTCCAAAGAAACGGAAACCCTAGCCTCACCGTCGCAAGCTATAAGAAGTGAGCCACCGCCGCTGTCCATCACAATCAGGGGCAGGTGTGAAGCACAGAAGCCTCGCCTCCCAACCCTAGAGCCCCTTCTCTGGTTTATTTTATCTGCTTCCTTCTCCCCAAACAAAAACGGAAACTCTAGCATCATCACCGTCCGTCACAGTCAGGGGCTCCTCTCTTCATTCCGTTGGCGTCTTCCAAAGAAGAACCCCTGTTGGCTCTCAGTCTTCGTACTCTACTGTCGACGTTGTTTGCTCGCAATCGTCCTTCGAAGTCTTTGTTCTCTTCTGCACCCTCCGTCGTCCCGCTCGTCGCCTGGTCTCCGTCTCCGCCGCGCTTCTGCCCCTCGGCTCAGACTGCTCAGAACGAAGGCAAAGGCTTCATTTTTTTTAATTTTCGTTCTCTGTTCTTCATTCTTTACTCAAAACATTGTTTATTTTTGGATTCTACTAATGCTACTATATTCAAATGTGAATCTAGCTGTATTATACTTTGTTTTCTTGTTTGGATTGAATCATTAAATGATTAGTTGATTTATTTTGCTAGTTAATCTTTGTTAGAATTGTGCTGCTTCAGTTGATTTAGTTCACTACTTAATCTTGTTAATCTTCATTAAAATTGTGTGCTATCTTTTGTTTTGTGTCGTGACTCAATTGTGCTTAGATTGTGACTGACTTAAACTTGTGCTTAGATTGAATGATTAATTGATTATTGATTAGCTATGGCCGTTTTGATGTGTTGCCGTTTTGTGTTTTGTAATTTTTATATACAGTGATGTGCTGTTGTCTTGTGTTTTGTGACTTAATTGTGCTTAAATTGAATGATTATTAATTGATTAATTGATTATTACAATAGCAAAAAAGAAATCGTTCTTACAACTATATGGTCAGTATCATTTTATCTTGGAGATATTGTAGCTATGTTGGTTTACTCTCCTTCGGTATATATGTTCAGCTGAAAAATTGTTAGTTCAGAATAGTTGCAGAGCTTGAGATCTTTGAATCTGCTGCAAGCGTGCTGGAATTATTGTGATTTTTATATAGGATAGTTGTTCTGCCATGCTATTGCTGCCTATATAAGTGTGTAGTTTGTAACCCTCATTAAATTACCTCAGCTATACCATCAATTAAATATCCTGAATACTAATATGCAGTTGCTATTTCAATCTGCATTCTGCATAATACTGTCTAAATATGCTGCTGCTACTTCAATCAGCATTCTGCAATATGCTTTAAATCTGTTTCTTATGATCTCAAATCTATGTTTTGATGTTTTTTGAGGTTGATCACTGCCTTTTCCTTCGTTGTCTTGTCTTTTTGCTCCTTTACTACTCTCCGATACTCTATATTTTTGCAGTGTAACCTTTGCTCATTCTTTCTCTCTAAAAAGGCGATTATTTATTCAGGATTTGATACTTGATGTTAGTTTAGAAGAAGCCATTTTAGAATGAAATCAGGTATACATCTTATTAGTTTGGTGTTTGTTGACTGAACCAGATTAGTTAAGATTTTACCAAATTTTTTTTTGTATATTTCTAATAAGAACAATTATTATTATTCTAATTTCAAAAATAAAAAAAAATTATTTATAAGTTTAGCTATTTTATTATTTTTATTCTTTAGATTTCTATTACAATAATCATTCCTGTTTTTATATTATTATTATGGCAACATATACTCATTATAATAAATATTATTATACTTATTATTATTATTGTTCACATTATTATTATTGCCATTGTGATTATTATTATTATTAAAAATAAAAAAATTATTAATAAGTTTAGCTATTTTATTATTTTTATTCTTTAGATTTCTATTACAATAATCATTCCTGTTTTTATATTATTATTATGGCAACATATACTCATTATAATAAATATTATTATACTTATTATTATTATTGTTCACATTATTATTATTGCCATTGTGATTATTATTATTATTAAAAATAAAAAAATTATTAATAAGTTTAGCTATTTTATTATTTTTATTCTTTAGATTTCTATTACAATAATCATTCCTGTTTTTATATTATTATTATGGCAACATATACTCATTATAATAAATATTATTATACTTATTATTATTATTGTTCACATTATTATTATTGCCATTGTGATTATTATTATTATTATAACACAATTTTAAACACCTACCTTATTGTTATTTGTCTTTTGAAAGCAGCCTCCGCGCCCCCAATCCTTCTTCTTCATTTTTATACACTGTACTTCACTCCAGTTCTAATTTACAGCCTTGAATCCAGTGAACCAAGTCCTCATCCAAAAAAACTCTCACCTCTCACACTCTTGCCTCTCGCATCTGTTGCCGATGAGTACTGTTCATTTCGCGTTGCCGTTTTGATCTCTAAGAGCTGCCTATTACGTCGCCGTCTCTACCCGCGTGGTCGTCATTGATTCAAGCCTGCTACTGGCTCGTCTTCTCTTCTCCAGTAAGCACCAATATTTCTTCTTATTTGAGATGTTAATTAGTGATAATGGTATGTGTTTTATAGTCAATAATGACGAAGTGTGTGTGAAAGGTGCAACTCCTTGATTTCATTGTTTTCTGTTTACGTGAAACATGTACAATATAAAATTGGTTTGGAATGAAGATGACAACATGTTTGACTCTGATTTATGGTTTTGTAATAAATTTTTATATGTAAATACTAGGTAATTAAGCAATTAACTAACTACATGTTATATGAAGGATAATCCAAAATGGTGAGTTAAGAATGACCTTGAATTTTGTATATAATTTTTTGCTCTTATAATTTCTTAAATATTTTTTACCGAAAGCTCAATTTTTTAAGATAAAGAGCTAATAACATGATATTTGAGTCTTTATGATGATCAATTCAATTTAAAAAAATAGATTTTTTAATCTTCATGTTCCAATTCTTTTAAATAAAAGTTAAATTTCAACACAAAACAAGATAAACTTATTCATTCTTTTACACCAACCATATGGTCTATGTATTCTTAACTACGGATTATATAAAGGACAATCCAAAACAATGAGCTAAGAATGTCTTTGAATTTTGAGTGTTATTGTATTAGATTGCAATATATTTTGATTAGGTTGGAATTTTGCTTATTTAACTAGTATTTAAAAAATTTTAAATGCTCCATCTTCATAATTTGATATGACTTACTATCTAAGCTACAGAGATATAAGTGCCAACTAGAGCAATAAGTGACCTTGTAAACAAAATTCCTATTATGATAACCAATTCTATTTCGAACTTTTCAATTAATCATGTCTCATTTTTTATGAAATTCTACTCCTACAACTTCACTAACACACAAATAATTTTGATGAAATACTACTCCAATTAATCATCTCCTTTGTATCCGAAAACAACCTCACCTATCTAATAATTTGATTTGAGTATTTGACCGATTTGTGATTACTTATCTTTCTTTTATTTTTTTAAATCATATTAATTAGGATTCTAACCCAAATCACTTGTGGGGAAGATTAGGGATAGTGGGGGGAAATTTTGAGGTGCCCACTGCCCACCATAAAAAAATGCATGACAATTAAAAACTAACTATCAAAACGGACTCTACAAGATCCTAAAAAAATAGTTTAATCATGAATTAATTTATACACGGTTATATGCTTATTTTGGTTGATATGCTTCTTTTTCCTCCTGGTTTAATTTTGGTTTCCTTTAAAAATAACATAAAGAGTCTACATAGTTATAACTATGTGTTGTGTTGGTTAACTCCTTGCATTGTATAATTATATTTTTTTGGTTAATTTATATAAACATAACTTATCAGCATCATGTGTTGTTGAAGAGAATGTGATGTTTTTTTTTTCTGCATCCTTGTATTAGGAATTTAAGATGGTTAGGATGTAAAATCCGGCTAATTAATGACTAATTAGCCCATATATAAAAATTTATTTTAGAAAGCCAAAAATGTGATTTTATGGCTTAATATGATAGAGGAGATTGAAACGAGAATTTCGATATCAATTATGTAAAAATCGGCCCAAGATTGGACCGAACGGGCCAAACCGGACCAACCGGACCCATATTGGGCCCTTGGCCCAACCAAACTAAACCTAAAACCCTTATTTCAGCACTCTCTCTCCTCTCTAAACATCAAATACGCTGGAAATGGTATGAGAAAGGGGAAGAACACTCTTCCATGGTTCTATCTCTCACTTGATCTTTAAACCACCGTAACTTTTGATCCGGAGCTCCGATTGCCACACCGTTTGTGGCCACGCATTCACCGTGACGAGCTCTATAAAATCCACTACTTTATTCTTAAGGTAAGCCACGATTTTGGTCCAGTTTTCTCAGCCTTAAATTCGAATTTATTGGAAAAAAGTGTTGAGATTTTGGGCTCTTTCATGTCATAGGACCCAACTAGCTTGAAGGAGAAGAGAAATCTTATCTTCTTGATCCTTGGGTGTGGTAAGATTCTCAACTCTAGTGAAATTATTGGTTTATGATGTTTGGGTATTGAGTTGTTGTGTTAATGTGTTTGAATATGATAATTGTGGCTTAGGTAGTGCGTATGTGAATATTGAAGCTTGATTGAGATTTTGGAAAGCTTGGAAAAGGGCTTTGGTGTGATAAAAATCTGTTCTTAGAGGTGTTGAAGCTTGGCGAGCTTGTGAAAAAGTGATTTGGAGGTATTCCAAATTAAGCGAAAAAGTGGCTAAGGTATGGTCTCGGTTTCCTGTATCTAAAATGTAAGGTGTGAAAACTTAGGCTAGAGGCCCTAAGAGAGGATTTGAATGGTTGATGTTATTGAATGGTTAAAATCAATTGTATGGTCATATATGTGATTATGAATATTGATAATTTGGTGGCGTGATGCATGAGAGATATGCATGCTTTGATATATGATTGATGATTGGTTGAGGTTAAAATGTGGGTGAAACCATGGTTGAGAATGAGGGTGGTGATGATTGTATGTATTGATGATTGATTGGAAATGGTGTTGTTGGAAATTGGAATGAGGGAAAATATATATGACATGGTATTGTGTTTTAAATTGGATTATATGATGAGGTTGGTTGATATAGGGGGTTGATGGTTATGATTTTGATAAAAATGTTAACATTTGAGTTGAGGAGGCTTGAAGTTGATTTTTGGTATATTTTGGTTGATTTCAAAAGGGGTTGGAATTGGTTTCTTTTGAAAATGGCATTTTGTGGTTTTGTATGAAAGTGTGGTTTTTGGGCATACTTTGACGGAGCATAACTTGGACTCCCGATCCCTGATTTGTGCAAAATTTGTTTAAAAATAAAATTAGATCCGGGATGTTTATGCCGTTTGAAGAACGGGCGAAAAATGATTTAAAACGGAGAAGTTATGCCCGTCGGAAGATTGGGGTTTGAATCTGTGAAATTCTGCAGCTTTTTAACTTCGTAAAATTTTTGGCAGAAAGCACTCCCACACGTAGGCGTAGCAGACGCGCACACGTCGTTTTCAAAGTTTCACTACCCAGGCGTGCACGTGGTCCACGCGTACGCGTCGATGAGCGAATTCAATTGGCACAGCCAAATTCCAGAGAGTTGTGCCTGAGTTGTGCCAGTTTTGTGCCTGGGGCACAAAACGCACCCACGCGTACGCGTGGCTGATGCGTAGGTGTCACTTGGTTTTTTCTCTCCCATCCACGCGTGCACGTGGAGGGATGCGTACGCGTCGCTGTATCTTGATGCATTCTACGTGTGCGCGTGGGCGACGCGCACGCCTGATCCTATTTCCATCCCAAAGTTAATTTTTGAGTTTTTAAAGCCAAATTTCAGACTTCTAAGCCTTCGATCTCACCCCTTATGTCTTAAAACTGATGATATACCTAGCAATGAGAAGGGCTAGCAAATGTGGTAACTTATGGGTGAAGAAAGGGGAGAATTAATGATGAATGATGATCAAAGATCATTGTATGAGATACGGAGGATGAATGTGGAAGTGCTTGATATGCATTGAGCCGAAGGGATGTGATTGTTAATGAATTGGCTGGTTATGGATTGTATTTTGAGCCGAATGGCTGAGATGTTGCCGAGTTATGGCTGAGCTATTATTGAATTATGGCTGAGTATGATTGCATATATGCTTATTGAATGAAATGTGAAATGATGCACTTCCACTATCTGAGATACGAGTTTCCCTGGGAGAAAGCAATGGCTAGCCACCATGTGCTCCAGGTGGAGACTCGATACTCTGCTGACCCTATGTCGTAAGTGTGGCCAGACACTGTGAAAATTCCGGATGAGCTCGCCCCCATGAATATACACCAGTGAGGGTGTTGGATATGAATTATGATTTATGATTGAGTATAAATCGAGTTGGGGATGCACGACAGAGGGACAGTCCAATGGTTAGCTACCAGGACTTGTCGGGTTGGCTATATAACCGACAGATGATATCATCAGCCATTAGGACAGGCATTCATCATATGCATATTATGTGAATTGTTTGGAATTGCCTAATTGACTGCATATTACCTGCTAATTATCTAAATGCCATATCTGCTTCCTATCTGCATACCTCCTTGTCTGATATAATTGTGTTTGTCATATTATATTACTGTTGGTAGTTGTGAGGTCTGAAGGATTTGGAAAGGGAGGTATTAGCTTGACTGAAGATCTTTAGTCAGTTGCCATTTATGGTTTAGTCTATTTATAAGCTTTGATTTATCTGGCGGAAGTTCTAGGATTGAATTCGGCTTTCCCAGGACATTACATGTTAGATATGTGGGTACTGTTACCATACTGAGAACCTCCGGTTCTCACCCATGCGGATTTTATGGTTTTCAGATGCAGGACGTGAGGCTTCTCGCTGAGGCATGCTGGAGACTTTTGGATTAGCGAAGATCCTTGATTCTCGGGACTTTACTTTGGTTTCATGTTTTCACTTAGATACTATTATCTCCACTAAATAATGTATATAAATATACTGTTTCGACTTCTCTTAGAGGTTGTTTTGGAGAATATGTTTTGTATTTCACCCTCTGGGTTTCCTTTGGGTTTCTTGCTATATATATATATATATATACTTGTATATACTTCTATGCTCGGGCCAGCTTTCTTCGCAACCGGATCTTGAGATTTTGGATATTTGTGTTCTTGGCACTCTTTATATATATTCTCAAGTTGGTTTACCCTTTATGTGTTTCGTTACGTTATCGATCGGAGTGTTGCGCTTTTCGAGTTACGATTTTGTTTTACCATTTTTCTTCAAAGGCTCCTAGTTATAAACATTTTTCACAATACTATATGTACTAAATTTTACTTCTAGAGGTCGTAATACCTCACCACCTCTGTCTTATGACTTAAGCATAAGGCTCTGTGTGGTAGGGTGTTACATTATGGTATCAGAGTAGTTCGTTCCTATAGAGCCTAAGGGACGGACTGACTATGCTTCTATGCATTATCTGTATGTGTGTTATGTGCTATTAGGATATCTAATTGATATAACTGGCATAAACGTTCATGAGCATGTATTTGGGACTTTGAAGCACTAGACTTTTGATATTGAGACTGATCAACTTAATATCGATTGTTTGGTGTGTATAGGAACTAGATGGCGCCTCGTGGATGCAGTCGAGGTCACGAGAGAGGTCATACTAGTACTCAGGGACCGAGAGCTAACCCAAATAACCCAGTAGATTTTATGGCGGCGTTAGAGAATATGGCTGCTGCTATGCAGGCCACTGCTGCAACCATTGGACAACAGATGAACAACCATGGCAATGATGGAAGTGGAGCTCAGGGCCCGATGACACTAGCAACCTTCTTGAAGGTTAATCCACCTAAGTTCAAGGGAACCACTAGCCCGACTGAAGCCGATACCTGGTTTCAGGCTATGGAGCAAGCACTGCAAGCGCAGGTGGTACCTAAAGGGCAATGTATTGAATTTGCTACCTATTTGCTCACTGGAGAAGCATCGCATTGGTGGCAAGGAGTCCGATATCTCCTGCAGCAGGGTGATGACCCTATCACTTGGGATGCCTTCTAGGAAGAGTTCTATAAAAAGTACTTTCCAAATTCTGCTAGGACGGCCAAGGAACTGGAGTTACTGCAGCTGAAGCAGGGTGCTATGTCCGTATCTGAGTATACAGACAAGTTTGAGGAGCTATTCAGGTTTTCTTTATGTGTCAAAGAGCTTCGGGAGACTTTGAGGAATGGAAGTACATTAAGTATGAAGGAGCACTCCGGAGCGATATCTTTAGTTCAGTGGGGCCAATGGAGATCAGAACTTTCTCAGAGTTGGTGAACAAGAGCAGGGTTGCTGAAGAGTGTGTGAAGAAGGCGGTTGCGGAGAGAGGAAGCCATAAGGGACCATTCCCACAGAACCGAGGGAAGAGCTTTGATCCTAGAGGTCCGTCTTTCAAGTGGGGAGGCTCTTTTAGGAGGCCTAACAACAACAACTCCCAAGGGAAAAGGTTTGGGAAGTAGCCTCAGAATGAGCAAGCTTGTGCTAGGTGTGGAAGTCACCATCCGGGAGTCCCGTGCAAGGCCAGGTGGGGCTTGTGCTATTCTTATGGTAAGGCAGGACATAAAGCTGCCAACTGTCCAGAAAGCAGAAGCAAGGTACAGGGAGAGCACAGCAGCCTGGTCGGGTGTTCACCACCTCAGTTGTTGGTGCCGAGGGATCTGAGACACTTATCCGAGGTAACTGTGAAATGGCTGGTCAAGTTTTAAATGCTTTATTTGATTCGGGAGCAACACATTTATTCATTACATTCAAAAAAGCTAGTGAGCTAGGATTGAAGGTTGTAGTTTTAGGTTATGACCTAAAGGTGTATAATGCCACCCATGAAGTCATGATAACTAGGCTAGGATGCCCACAAGTTTCATTTAGGGTCTAGCAACGTGATTTTGTTCATGATTTAATCTGTTTGCCGATGACCGGTCTTAATCTTATCTTGGGTTTGGACTGGTTATTTAAGAACCATGTTTTGCTCGACTGTTCTGCAAAATCGGTATACTTTATGCCGGAAGATACAGAAGGGCCGGTTATGTTGAATAGTTATTACTTGAACTCTATGCTGGTGAATTGTTCTGGGACCGAATGTCAGGGTATTCTATTGTTAACTGCGGGTGTTTCGGGTGATGATTAAAGATTGGAACAAATTTCAGTTGTGTGTGAGTTTCTGGAGGTGTTTTCTGACCATATTGATGAATTTCCACCTTACCGAGAGGTTGAGTTTACTATTGAGTTGGTGCCTGGGGCTGGACCAATCTTGAGTGCTCCTTATAGGATGTCACTGCTAAAGATGGCCGAGCTAAAGTCTCAACTAGAGGATCTGTTGGGTAAGAACTTTATCCGACCAAGTATTTCTCCGTGGGGTGCGCCAGTGTTACTGGTAAAGAAGAAAGACGAGAGTATACGACTCTGTGTGGATTACCGACAGCTGAACAAGGTCACAATAAAGAATAAGTACCCATTGCCGAGGATTGACGATCTCATGGATCAGTTACAAGGAGCTGGGGTTTTCTCCAAGATCGATTTGCGATTCGGTTATCACCAGATAAGGGTGAGGGGTGAGGACATCCCTAAGACCGCTTTCAAGACTCGTTATGGTCATTACGAGTACACTGTAATGTCTTTTGGGTTGACAAACACTCCGACAGTGTTTATGGATTATATGAATAGAGTTTTTTGTCCGTTTCTGGATAAGTTTGTTGTTGTCTTCATTGATGATATACTGATTTATTCCAAGACGGAAGAGGAGCATGCAGAGCACTTGAGGACCGTGTTTCAGATACTAAAGGAAAAGAAACTCTATGCAAAACTGTCTAAATGTAAATTCTGGAAGAGCGAGGTGAAGTTTTTGGGTCATGTAGTGAGTAAGCAGGGGATAGCAGTAGACCCATCTAAAGTGGAGGCAGTAATGAATTGGGGGCGACCAACCTCAGTAACTGAGATAAGGAGTTTTCTGGGCTTAGCTGCCTACTACCAAAGATTCATCAAGGGCTTTTCGCAAATAGCTTTGCTATTGATAAAGTTGACCCGCAAGGATGCACCGTTTGTTTGGACTCCTGAGTGTGAGAAAATTTTTCAAATGTTGAAGCAAAGGTTGACCACCACGCCTGTGTTGGTGTTACATGAGCTAAATGAATCATTTGAGGTGTACTGTGATGCCTCACTGAAGGGTCCAGGGTGCATGCTGATGCAGCATCGTAATATGGTGGCATATGCCTCACGACAGTTGAGACCTCATGAAGTTAACTACCCTACGCATGATTTGGAGCTTGCTACGGTTGTGTTTGAGCTAAAGGTGTGGAGGCATTACCTCTATGGGGTTAAGTTCCGAGTCTTTTCTGATCACAAGAGCTTGAAATACCTCTTTGATCAGAAAGAGCTCAATATGCGGTAGAGGAGGTGGATGGAGTTATTGAAGGACTACGACTTTAAGTTGCCATTCGGGGAAAGCAAATGTAGTGGCGGATGCGTTAAGTTGAAAGTCGTTGTATGCGGCTTGGATGATGCTTCGAGAAGAGGAGTTGCTCAAGGCATTCGAGAGTCTAAAGATTGATGTTCAAGAAGTTTCTGGAACTCTGTGTTTAAGTCGATTACAGATCTCAAGTGACTTTAAATCCGAACTCCTAAAGGCTCATGAAAATGATGACGTGTTACCGAAGGTGTTGCCAGCTATTGAGCAAGAAAAAGCGGTGGAGAGTGTCAGAGGATCAAGATGGACTATGGAGATTCAAGGATAGGATCATTGTGCCGGATGTTGGTACTTTGCGACAAGATATCTTAAAGGAAGCAAACAAAAGCGGGTTTTCTATTCTCCCGGGGATTACTAAGATGTACCATGATTTAAAGGCGATGTTTTGGTGGCCGGGTATGAAGAATGATGTGGCGGAATATGTTTCCAAGTGCTTAACTTGCTAGAAAGTAAAGATTGAACACCAGAGACCTTCCGAGACGTTGCAACCCTTAGAAGTTCCGCAATGGAAATGGGAGAGTATTGCGATGGACTTTGTGTCTGGATTGCCAAGGACTAGGGCCGGTGTTGATGCTGTCTGGGTGATTATGGACCGACTGCCGAAGTCGACTCATTTTCTACCCATTTGGATGAATTACACTCTTAAGAAGTTAGCACGGTTGTACATAAAGGAGATTGTGAGACTTCATGGTGTGCCTACCACTATAATTTCTGATAGAGATCCTCGTTTCACTTCAAGATTCTGGGGTGCATTTCAGAAGGCTTTCAGAACCCGATTAAGCTTGAGTATGGCTTAGCATCCTCAAACTGATGGTCAATATGAAAGGACGATCCAAACACTAGAGGATATATTGAGGGCTTGTGTTTTGGACCAACCGGCGAGTTGGGATCGGTATATGCCATTAGTAGAGTTTGCATACAATAATAGCTACCATGCGAGCATCGAAATGGCTCTGTATGAGGCTTTGTATGGGAAGAAATATCAATCTCCGCTATGTTGGCATGAAGCTGGGGAGAAAAGCTTGTTGGGGCCGGAGATGATAGCTGAGACCACCAAACAAGTCAAGAAAATCCGAGATAGGATACTCACTGCGTAGAGTCGTCAGAAAAGTTATGCCAATCAGAGGCGGAAGCCCTTGGAATTTGAGGCAGGAGACCATGTTTTCCTTAAAGTTACTCCAACCACAGGAGTAGGTAAGGCAATTAAAGCGAAGAAGTTGAAATCCTCGATACATCAGTCCATTTCAGATCCTAGAGAGGGTTGGACCGATAGCGTATCGGATGGCTCTACCACCCCACCTTTCAAACCTGCACGACGTATTTCACGTGTCGCAGCTTCGGAAGTATACTCGTGATGCTAGCCATGTGTTAGAACCTGAATCAGTTCAGTTAAAAGAAGATTTGACGCTTTCAGTGACTCCGGTCAGAATTGACGATACAAGTATCAAACGTTTGCGTGGAAAAGAGGTCCCGTTAGTCAAAGTGGCATTGAGTCGAGCCAGTGTTGAGGAGCACACTTGGGAGCTTAAGTCGGAGATGCGAACTAATTACCCACACTTATTCTCAGGTAATTGAATTTGAAATTTGTGAGCGAAATTCCCAATTAGGTGGGTAGAATGTAAAACACGGCTAATTAATGACTAATTATCCCATAAATGAGAATTTGTTTTGGAAAGCCAAAAATGTGATTTTTATGGCTTAATATGATTGAGGATATTGAAACGAGAATTTCGATACCAATTTTGTAGAAATCGGACCAAGATTGGACCGAACGGGCCAAACTGGGCCAACCAGACCTATATTGGGCCCTTGGCCCAACCAAACTAAACCTAAAACCCTCATTTCAGCACTCTCTCCTCTCTAAACATCAAACACGCTGGAAATGGTATGAGAGAGGGGAAGAACACTCTTCCATGGTTCTATTTCTCACTTGATCTTCAAACCACCGTAACTTTTGATCCGGAGTTCCGATTACCACACCGTTTGTGGCCACGCATTCACCGTGACGAGCTCTATAAAACCCACTACTTTGTTCTTGAGATAAGCCACGATTTTGGTCCAGTTTTCTCAGCCTTAAATTCAAGTTTATTGGGAAAAAGTGTTGAGATTTTGGGCTTTTTGATGTCATAGGACCCAACTTGCTTGAAGGAGAAGAGAAATCTTGTTTTCTTGATCCTTAGGTGTGGTAAGATTCTCAACCCTAGTGAAATTTTTGGTTTATGATGTTTGGGTATTGAGTTGTTGTGTTTGAATATGATAATTGTGGCTTAGGTAGTGTGTATGTGAATATTGAAGCTTGATTGAGATTTTGGAAAGCTTGGAAAAGGGCTTTGATGTGATAAAAATATGTTCTTGGAGGTGTTGAAGCTTGTTGAGCTTGTGAAAAAGTGATTTGGAGGTGTTCCGGATTAAGCAAAAAAGCGGCTAAGGTATGGTCTCGGTTTCCTGTATCTAAAATGTAATGTGGTGTGAAAACTTAGGCTAGAGGCCCTAAGATAGGATTTGAATGGTTGATGTTGTTGAATGGTTAAAATTAATTGTATGGTCATATATGTGATTATGAATATTGATAATTTGGTGGTGTGATGCATGAGAGATATGCAATCTTTGATATATGATTGATGATTGGTTGAGGTTGAAATGTGGGTGAAACCATGGTTGAGAATGAGGGTGGTGATGATTGTATGTATTGATGATTGATTGGAAATGGTGTTGCTGGAAATTGGAATGAGGAAAAATATATATGACATGGTATTGTGTTTTAAATTGGATTATGTGATGAGGTTGGTTGATATAGGGGGTTGATGGTTATGATTTTGATAAAAATGTTAACATTTGAGTTGAGGAGGCTTAAAGTTGATTTTTGGTATGTTTTGGTTGATTTCAAAAGGGGTTGGAATTGGTTTGTTTTGAAAATGGCACTTTGTGGTTTTGTATGAAAATGTGATTTTTGGGCATACTTTGACGGAGCATAACTTGGACTCCCAATTCCCGATTTGTGCAAAATTTGTTTAAAAATGAAATTAGATCCGGGATGTTTATGCCGTTCGAAAAACGGGCAAAAAATGATTTAAAACGGAGAAGTTATGCCCGTCGGAAGATTGGGGTTTGAAACTGTAAAATTCTGCCGCTTTTTAACTTCGTAAAATTTTTGGCAGAAAGCACTCCCACGCGTAGGCGTAGCCGACGCGCACGCATCGTTTTCAAAGTTTCATTACCCACGCGTGTGCGTGGCCCACGCATGTGCGTTGATGAGCGAATTCAATTTTCCCAGCCAAATTCCAGAGAGTTGTGCCTGAGTTGTGCCATTTTTGTGCCTGGGGTACAGAACGCACCCACGCGTACGCGTGGCTGACGCGTAGGCACCACTTGGTTTTTTTCTCCCATCCATGTGTACGCATGAAGGGATGCGTACGCTTCGCTGTATCTTGATGCATTCCACGCGTGCGTGTGGGCGACGTGCACGCGTGAACCTGTTTTCATCCCAAACTTTATTTTTGAGTTTTTAAAGCCAAATTTCAGACTTCTAAACCTCCGATCTCACCCCTTATGTCTTAAAACCTGATGATATGCCTAGCAATGAGAGGAGCTAGCAAATATGGTAACTTGTGGGTGAAGAAAGGGGAGAATTAGTGATGAATGATGATCAAGGATCATTGTATGAGATACAGAGGATGAATGTGGAAGTGCTTGATACACCATGAGCCGAAGGGATGTGATTGTTAATGAATTGGCTGGTTATGGATTGTGTTATGAGCTGAATGGCTGAGATGATGCCGAGTTACGGCTGAGCTATTATTGAATTATGGCTGAGTATGATTGCATATATGCTTATTGAATGAAATGTGAAATGATGCACTTCCACTATCTGAGATATGAGTTTTCGTGGGAGAAAGAAATGGCTAGCCACCATGTGCTCCAGATGGAGACTCGATACTCTGCTGTCCATATGTCGTAAGTGTGGCCGAACACTGTGAAAGTTCCGGATGAGCTCGCCCCCGTGAATATACACCAGTGAGGGTGTTGGATATGAATTATGATTTATGATTGAGTATAACTCGAGTTGGGGATGCACGACAGAGGGACAGTCCAATGGTTTGCTACTAGGACTTGTCGGGTTGGCTATATAACAAACAGATAATATCATCAGCCATTAGGACAGGCATTCATCATATGCATATTATGTGAATTGTTTGAAATTGCCTAATTGACTGCATATTACCTGCTAATTGTCTAAAAGCCATATCTACTTCCTATATGTATACCTTCTTGTCTGATATAATTGTGTTTACCATATTATATTACTGTTGGTGGTTGGGAGGTCTGAAGGATTTGAAAAGAGAGGTATTAGTTAGACTGAAGATCTTTAGTCAGTTGCCATTTATGGTTTAGTCTATTTATAAGCTTTGATTTATCTGGCGGATGTTCTAGGATTGCCTTCGGCTTTCCCAGGACATTACATGTTAGATATGTGGGTACTGTTACCATACTGAGAACCTCCGGTTCTCACCCATGTGGATTTTGTGATTTTCAGATGCAGGACGTGAGGCTTCTCGCTGAGGCATGCTGGAGACTTCTGGATTAGCGAAGATCCTTGATTCTCGGGATTTTACTTTGATTTCATGTTTTCACTTAGATACTTTTATCTCCACTAAATAATGTATATAAATATACTGTTTCGACTCCTCTTAGAGGTTGTTTTGGAGAATAGGTTTTGTATTTCACCCTCTGGGTTTCCTTTGGGTTCCTTGCTATATATATATATATATATACTTGTATATACTTCTATGCTCGGGCCGGCTTTCTTCGCAATCGGATCCTGAGATTTTGGATATTTGTGTTCTTGGCACTCTTTATATATATTCTCGAGTTGGTTTACCCTTTATGTGTTTTGTTACATTATCGATCGGAGCGTTGCGCTTTTCGAGTTACGATTTTGTTTTACTATTTTTCTTCAAAGGCTCCTAGTTATAAACATTTTTCACAATACTATATGTACTAAATTTTACTTCTAGAGGTCATAATACCTCGCCACCTCTGTCTTAGGACTTAAGCATAAGGCTCTGTGTGGTAGGGTGTTACATAGGACAGGTCGTTATATGAAAAAATCAAAATTAGGACCAGCATGTCAGCAACCTTAAACGAGAGCGCCTGTGGCTTCGGCTTCTCACCACGATGACTCTCAAATTCCCCCGGCCAGTGGTGATGGTGTCCCCCCAACTTCATGCCCATTCCATCTACCCCGCAGTAAACCAAGTCCTACTCCACAGACGAGCACAAATAGTGCCTGGAACTTGGAGCTAGGCCACGAAAACTTGGACGCTAATGTAAATGAGGAAGATTCTCTTGATCAAGAAGTTGAAGATCTCTTTGTTACTTCTTGAGCTCAAAGTCGCAAAGAATTTTGGACGATTAAGATCATCGGTAACATATATATAATTTTTCTTATTCAACGTGATTTAGACTCTATGTTATATATTAATTTTCTTGCATGTTGTCCACAATGGATACATATATAAAGTTATTCTATTCTTTATAGATTCCAATGGCACAATCAAGCCAGAAAAATTAAGTGTGAGGGAGGCTATAGAACGGCCTAATGGTAGAAGGATCATGCTCAAGTTCAACAACGAAATGCAACCAATTAAAGATGAAGCTGGACTGTTGAGTGACGTTCTTGGTCTGGTAGGAGCTGACTATGGAAAATTTCCTATTTATGAGAAAAGTTGGCATAAGATTACCACTAAAGACAAGGTGTATAATGAATGTGTAAAGGTAAAATTTTATATCCATGTTGAATTAAATCTACTTCGTTTGACAATT
This sequence comes from Arachis ipaensis, assembly GCF_000816755.2. NCBI lineage: Eukaryota > Viridiplantae > Streptophyta > Magnoliopsida > Fabales > Fabaceae > Arachis > Arachis ipaensis. Next base: position 27,483,600 of record NC_029792.2, read on the forward strand.
ATTAACAATTGTATTATCTATGCAGCAAATTTTCTACTTTGATGAAGATAGTAAATGAACTATCAACAAAAATATTTTGAAAAGTATGGAAAAGTCCTAAAAGGATACAAGGCTGAGATTGTATGATGATTATTACAACCCAACATCAACGACTGAACAAAATATTGAGAACCGCCTGCCAAGAATTGATCGAGAGCATTGGAGATGGTTCCTTGACTATCGCAGTAAACTTGAGATGCAGGTAATCTAGTATATCATTTGTAATACAACAATACTATTTATCTTGCGTTGAGTCTTTTTAAATTAGTTTCTAATCACCCTTTATCTCTGATAGACCACAATAGGAGAAGTGTAGGAAAAACACGATGAATCGATCAAAACAACTATATACCCACACTGGCAGTTCGAAAAGCTTGGCAAGGCAGAGGGAAGAAGAGGTACTTTACTTTTTTATTCACTCTTTGGACTATCTATGTGTCTACATTCTCCTTAATTATGTGGAATACGGTAATGGCATAAACTTTGTTGTTACAGTCGGAACAATAAGGGAGGAGAGTCGGTAGAGGAGAGTTATGGATCACAGTGCACCAAAAAAAAGATTCCTATATCAATGATGAAGCAAGAGCAATTGGTGTAAGTACGACTTATTATAATTGATCGATAAAATTATGATCTCTCATAGGTTAATTGTTTAATTTATTGTGTTTTACCCAATTATTTTTTGAAATAGATCCCTTTATTAGTATGAGAGTATAAGTTGTTGACTCATTAATATACTTATAGACTTGTAGTGGTTGAATGTTATTTTACTGTGATGAAAGTCATGCAGTTAATTATCCTATTTGGCGTGTTCTTGACATAAGATAGACCAATCAATAAAAATATTGTATTTGCAGATTTTTGTCTGTAGGAAAGACTTGAGGAGATTGAGCAACAGGACGAGTTTCTAGAGTGTTGTCTCAAAATGATTCTTTTGCTCAAATTCTCGGAAAAGAGAAACTAGGTAGAGTGCGTGGTGTGGGTTTCAGACCGACTCTTAGACAACTCTTCTGTTTGAATTCGCATCCGTCAGGCAACGGAGTTCAAGTAGAGGAGACCCAGAGGAAGTTGCTTGAACTATAGGCAGAGTTGGAAGCTGAGAAATTGAAAAGGAATGCGATGGAGGATGAAGTAGCAGCAGAGAAGAAAAAGTGGCAGGCGATAGAGAGTGCTCCGAGATATCTATTTCAACGGCAGGGTGAGGAGCTGCCACCAGATATTGTCAAAAATAGTATATTAGGATTGAAATTATTTTGGTTTGAAGCAAACATTTTTTTTAAATTTGACTAAGCAACTCTTTGCAAGAGATTTGTTTTATTGATATTTTTATAAATATATTATTGCTAAAAATATTTAGACTAAAAATATTAAAAAATCCAAAAAATAAAAAAAAATAAATCTATAATATTTTTAAAAAAATATGCGATTTTAAACAAAACCCAAATTTTTTTAAAACTTTTTCTGAATTTAGCGGCGATTTTATACCGCCAAAAAGGTCTTAAATTTTGAAAAATCCATCTTAGATTGATGCTGTTTGTAACCGTCAGTAAACATGCTCGAAACCTACAGTTCGATATTAAGGCAGTTTAAAAACCGCCCAAAATAGCCGTAAACCTGAAAAAAATTGTGTTAAATAGCGGCGGTCCGTAACCGCTGGTAAACATGAGCGAAAGCGTGACATTGACATCTTGCGGCGGTTTTTTAATTAGTTGCCGCAAAATATTGATTCAGCGGCGGTTACTGGAAAAACTGCCACAAAACCCTATCCCTGCGCCAATAACCAGGATAGTTCCCTAAGCCACTGGCGTTTGATTTTGTGGCAGTTTAAAACCACCGCTAATCATGAAAAAAGACCGCCACTATGTCCCGTGTCCTCTTGTAGTAATATTTTGCGTTATTGTTGTAACAAATACTAGACTATTTAATGCCAACGAGCTATAACTCAAATGGCATAGTCGCTCCATACTCATCTAAGAGGTCGCAGGTTCGAGTCTCCCTATCTTCGGTAAATTGAATATATTTACAAGAGATTTTTAATTCAAATTAAAAAAATTAATTATTTTTTTAGTTTTAAATATTATTTACTAATGTAATGAAAAAGTAAAAATAAGGGTTAAGTACGATTTTGGTCCCTAACGTAGAGGCCGAAATTTTTTTTTGTCTCCGACCTTTCTTTTGCTACAAAATGGTCCCTAAGGTTTCAGTTTGTTTAAAAATCATCCTTCGGAACAAAATGCCCTTCCCCCCATCTTCTCCAAAATGTAGAAACAGAAGCAGAATGCAGAAGCAGAAAGCAGAAGCAGTAAAACAACAACAACAACAATTAGAAGAACAACACCAACAACAATAATAGATAATGAAATCAAAGCAACAACAAAAGCAAAACCAGAAGAAGAAGCAGAAATAGAAAAATTAAAGGAAAAAGGGTTGCGACGGTGGTGAAAAAGGAGGGGCTGCAGCGGTAAACTGTGAATCGCGAGGAGAGGAGAAATGCGGTGGTGGTGGCGAATCGCGTGGAAAGGGCTACAACAGTTGTGGCGACGCCGCGAATTGCAACGAGAACGGCAAGGAAGCAGCGGTGGCGGCGGCGGCATGACGGCCACCTTTTCCACACCCCCTGTGACTCTCTTTCCCCCTCTCTTTCTTTCCGGGCCCCATTCTCTTTCTCCCCCCGTTCGTTCCCTTTTTTCTTTTTTTTTAAGTTAATTACATAATTAAAAATTATGAATAATTTTTTAAATAACAATAAAAAATAAGATTACTATTTTCACATACTACAAAGTTTATAAAAAAAATTAGACAATAAATTAATCCTCAAAAGATTATACAATAGTCCTGTTAAAAAAATAAATAAAAGTAAAGTATTGTTTTTGTCTCCAACATTTGGAATAAGTCTCAAAGTTGTTCCTAACATTTAAATCGTCTTATTTAAGTCCCTAACATTTTAAAATTGGCTCAATATTATCCTGCTGTTAGGGATCTGTTAACAGAATTGACGGTGGGACAAAATTGAGACGATTTTAAAACGTTAGGGACTTAAATAGAACGAAAACGTTGGAGATAAAAACGATACATAAAATAAATTTTAATTTTATCCTTCAATAATACCATTTTTTTACTGTACATAGTTATTTAATTATTTTTTAATTACATCTAACTAAATTACACTTAATCACATTACTTTCATGCTAAATAAATTTATATTTTTTTTTATAATTTTACTCTTAAATATTTTTACTCATCATGAAATGTTTGTAGAATGACTAGAATCACATTACATTATTGTATATGTATCATTTTTTTCACCCACAAATTTATGTACTAATCATTCTACAAATATTTTATGATGAGTAAAAATTTTTAAGAGTAAAATTATAAAAGAATAAATTTATTTAGAATAAAAGTAATGTGATTAAGTATAATTTATTTAGATGTGATTAAAAAATAATTGAATAACTATCTACCGTAAAAAAATTGATATTATTGAAGGATAAAATTAAAATTTATTTCTGTGTATCGTTTTTGTCTCTAACGTTTTCGTCCTATTTAAGTCTCCAACGTTTTAAAATCCTCTCAATTTTGTCTCGCCGTCAATTCTGTTGACAGATCTCTAACGGTAGGACAACATTGAGTCAATTTTGAAACGTTAAGGATTTAAATAGGACGAATTAAACGTTAGGAACAACTTTAAAACTTACTCCAAACGTTAAGGACAAAAACAATACTTTACTCCATATTTCTTTCAAAGAGAAAGTAAAAAAAAAATTACTGGTTGGCCGCCCCTTATTGGTTATTGTATAATTTTTTGAAAAGATTCAAATAATGGCAGGTCACTTTTTAAAAATTCCACATATGTATAAAAGAAAAGACAATAAATATGAAAAATAATAATGGTATCAAACAATTGCATAACATTTCATTTATATAAGAATTTTTTTCTGCAAGTTTATGTACTAGTCATACTACAAATATTTCATTATGAGTAAAAATTTTTAAGAGTAAAATTATAAAAAAAATAAATTTATTTAGAATGAAAGTAATGAGATTAAGTGTAATTTACTTAAATGTGATTAAAAATAATTGAATAACTATGTACAATAAAAAATTGATATCATTGAAGGATAAAATTAAAATTTATTTCTATGTATCGTTTTTATCCCCAACATTTTTGTCCTATTTAAGTCCCTAACGTTTCAAAATCGTCTCAATTTTATCTCACCGTCAATTCTATTAACAGATCCCTAACGGCATGACAACACTGAGCCAATTTTAAAATGTTAGGAATTTAAATAGGACAATTTAAACGTTAGAGATAACTTTGAGACTTATCCCAAACGTTAAGGACAAAAACAATACTTTACTCAAATAAATAATTAATATAT